>NC_037332.1:6060606-6363636 GCF_002263795.3 Bos taurus
AAGAATCTGCCTGCCAGCGCGGGAGATGTGGGTTCCATCCCTGGTTTGGGAAGATCCCACATGCTGCAGAGCAACTAAGCGCATGCCCCACAACTCCGGAGCCTGTGCTCTAGAGCTGCGGAGCCTCAGCCACCGAAGCTCTCACTTCCTAGCGCCTTTGCTCCACAAGAGAAGCCACCACAGTGAGAAGACCGCTTGCTGAAGCAAAGACCCAGCATAGCCAAAATAAATAAAATTACTTTTGAAAAAGTGATGCCTACTCCATAGCATTGTTGTGAGCAGAGACGAGCTGATCGTGTAAACATAACCATGCAGACGACCGAGTGAATGCTCCATAGATGTCAGTCACTGGGACTGCACAGCCACCGTGCTGCTGCTGCCGCCGCTAAGTCGCTCCAGTCGTGTCCGACTCTGTGCGACCCCATAGACGGCAGCCCACCAGGCTCCCCCGTCCCTGGGATTCTCCAGGCAAGAACACCGGAGTGGGGTGCCATTGCCTTCTCCGCAGTCACCATGAGGCACGTGTAATATCAGCAAGTATTAGTGGATACACAATCGGACAGGGTGCTCACAAGCCCGATACTCCTAACTCAGAGACGAGTGCCAAAATACCCATAGTGCCGTTTGGTAAGGGAATAACCATGTATACTAGTAATGGAACTCTACAAGTGCGTAGCCTCGGGAGTTCATTGAAATGGCATCTCTCTGGGTATCATTAGAGCTCATATGTACGTCGCTGAGTCTTTCCAGAGAGGTGTATAAGTATTACAAACCCAGACAAACTTATCTGGATTTGTTCCTCAGATAAGAATTGTGCAGTCCCTACCGTGTTCAGTTCTGCCCACACACAGGTGTGTGGCTCTATGAACACAATTCTAGCCTCACCCACAATGCCACTTAGAGAAAGGAGCTGGAATTAGTCTTGCTGTTTTAAGCTAGATATTCAGGGGACCAAAGGAGAACTCTGGAGTACTTGCTCAACCATTGAGTTGCAGTTCCCCTTCTTAACTTTGACTCTATGAGTTCAGATCTTAGGAGAGGGCTTCTTCCTGGCTTCCTGACTTTTATAACAATTTTTCCTAAGAATATAACTCAGTCACGGACCCCAGCTATTACCTTAACAATCTGCCTATACATTTCTCCCCTCTTATCTTGATACCCAAACTATGCCACTGCTCCTCAGATGTGAATGAGATTCTGCTTCGAACCCCTGGAACAACTATAGATCCCTCTGGAAAAACTCCCGCTGCCCCTCTGACAAATACCGCCATAGTCAGAAAGTGAAAGTGAAAGTGAAGTTGCTCAGTCGTGTCCAACTCTTTACGACCCCATGGCCTATAGCCTACCAGGCTCCTCTGTCCATGGGATTCTCTAGGCAAGAATACTGGAGTGGGTTGCCATTTCCTTCTCCAATAGTCAGAAAGGTGGTAACAATAGTAACATCCATTCTTTGATGTGGACCCCAGCACGGGTTAACCCTGGATTCCCCACACCACTTCAGACCCTGTTATTGGGACTACTGACAGGCCAGCAAAATCTGGCCAAGCTGCCAGGTTAGCCCTCCCTTTCCTTGCCCATTTCCATCTTCCTTCCCTCTCGGCTCAGAAAGCCTTATTCAATGTGGACAGGAAGAGAAGGTTGGCATGGGGTAAGAGAGAAGCAGACATGATAAAGAAGAGGAGGAATAAGAATACTTTCAGCTCTGAGATGTTAATGCTACAAGTAGGAAATGGGAAAGAAACAAAATGATCTTGAAATTTTAACCTGAGGGGGAAAACGTAATTTCATAGAGGCAGTATGGAAATAAAATGGGATTTAGCTGTGCTTTAGTCCTGCCTCTTCCACCTACAGGTTAAGTGACTTTGTGCAGGCTCTCGAGTCTCAGTTTCCTCATGCATAAATTGGGGTCATAAAAAGTTTATTGTGTAGTGTTGTGAAGATTAAATGAGATAAGCCATGCAAAAATGCTCTGTTTTGGGGTCATTGCTCTACTGCCAATGGTAATTCCTAGATTAGAAGTTGAAAAGTAAGCCCTGTGGGCTGGATTTGGCTTAGAGATGTTTCGTTTAACTTTGTATCGGGAGTCTCCGAGACTACCCCCAAGTTCAATGATTCAGCATATAGTCATACTCATGGCTATGACTTCTCACGGCAAAGGATACAAAGCCAGATCAGCAAGTTTTGAAGGGTCCTCTCCACGGAGTCACACAGGACATGCTCAACTGCCCCAGCAGTAAATGGTGACAACACATGAGAAATGCTGCCAGCCAAGAAGATTCTCCGAGATTTAGCGCCCAAGGTTTTACCGGCGGCTAGTCATGTGGGCAGGCTTTGCCAGGCACATACGAAAATCCCATACTCCCAGAAGGAAGGCAGGTGCTGGGCACAAGCCATATTGTTTGCAAAAACAGTTTAGCCCAGTGAGTCATTATTACCGGTTCTAGGAAAGCTGGGAGCAAAATTCAAGTTCCTAGATGCCAGCCAAGGGTCAGCTATGTAGGTAGGAGGCCTTTCTAAGAAAAAGCAGTCAGGCCTGATACGTTAACTCATTTTTTTCACACAAGCCTGAGCAGTGTTTGCCCATGTAGTACTGTTTCTTTCTCTATTTCTCTCTCGTCCTTCTTCCCTCCCTTCCTTCTTTCCTCTTTCCTTCCTTCCTTCCCTTCATTGCCATCCTTCAGAACTTAAGAAGTTTTACCCAGGATTTCCAACTTCTTGTGAAAAATCAGATATGTGGTAACAATAGATCCATAGGCCCACATGGCAATGATTGATACTCCCCTTTAAATAAGGCTTAAATTAACCCTGGTCTTCACCACTGCCTGTGGTTTTCCCCACAGTTGTGTGCCAATTGCCTCTTAATGTCATGCTTCTGTGACTCTGGCCATGGGCTGCTTAAACCAGGAGTGGCCAGCCGACCAGAGTACAAGTGAAGGAAGCAGTCACGTGGAACATCAGTGAGTCGAGTTCATGAATTCCTGCTGTTGATGTCCTCAGAAATGTCTTAAATCCAGGACTCCTCCCTGGCGCTTCCTATTATAACAATTCCTTATGGGTATTCTTGAATTGACATGACAACACTTTTATTGTTATATACAATAACAATTTTATTGTTCACCCTTTTATGTCAGTTAACTTCAATCAGTTTTTGTTCCTATCCACTTGAAGATTACCAACTAGAATAATGATAATATATCAACAAATAAAACATTATATGTATTCTACTTTATCAATGTTAAGTTATTATCATCCCTGCCAAGACTTGTTAGAGTGAATTAACATATATCAACAGAACGGCAAACCTTGTTCAAAGGAAAGAGATGCAATGAATACTCAAGAAGGTCTACACATGAATGCATCCACTTATTTACTAACTTAACAAATGTTTGCTGAATACCTACCATGTGTACAAGATAATGTTAGGCATAAAAATTTATTTTTACATTCTAGGACCTAGAAAAGTACCTGGTATGGAGTCTGGATTTTAAGAAATATCTCCTGACTTAATAAATAAAGTTCACCTAGGAGATCAAGAAACCCAAGGCTAGAGATAATGAAATTAATTTTGTTCAGTATGAAAAGCGGAAACTGAAAACAGTATTTTTATAGGAGTATGCTGCATACCATCTAACCAGATAAATGTTCTAGAACCTGCTTTTTGAGTTCTAGCTATCACACTGGCACAGAGACTAGCAACAGAGGAGGACCTGAAACTATTCCAAGGTTCCATTTTATTAAAAGCAGAGAATTTGAAAATTTCTTTGCTTATCTCCATGATAATTTCATTCCTTAGAAGACAGAGGTAGCAATTAGGGGGACTAGATATTCTAGATATGACTTTTACTAATAAGGAAAAACTGGTATGTAAAAGCTATAAGAATATCAAGAAAAAATATCAAGAGCTCATATCTTATCAGAGCTGGACACTGGGAGTGGAGTTTGAGTTGTAAGTTTTTAGTTGTAAGTGGTGGGAATCCAATTCCAATTGGCTCAGGCACAGTTGGATCCAGGTTTTCAAATGAAGTCACCAGGAATCAGTATTTCCCTGTTGGTGTTATTTGTTTTCCTGGGTTCTGACTTCATTCTCAAGACAGGGTCACCTCTCGCAGTGGCAAGATGATCTCTAATAACTCTGAGCTTATGTCCTATGAGGCAATCAACCTCATTAGAAAAGAACATCTTTTCCCCAGTAGTTTCCAAGAAGTCTTGAATTTGAGCGTCACTGGAAAAGCTTGTGCTCTGGGCCCATCCCTACATCAATTATGTGACCTGAATGGGGGCTGGGAATAGGTACATCCTAGGAATGTGTTAGGTCTGAAGCTGAGGAGGTAAAGTTGGCACAAATCAAAACTGCAAAGGAATGGTTCCATGAAGGAAAAGTAAGGGTCCCTGCTAAGAATCGAAGGTGTTAGGGATTCATTCATTCATTCATTCAACAAAAATATTTACTGAGTGCCTACTCCGGGAGTTGGTGATGGACAGGGAGGCCTGGCATGCTGCAATCCATGGGGTCGAAAAGAGTTGGAGATGACTGAGCAGTAACTGAACTGGACTGAATGTATGTATGCCTATTTTATATTCAGGTATATATAACAGTGAATAATATAGAAGAAGTTCCTGCTCTATAGGACATTACATTCCAGTTGGGGTGAGGGAGAGAAACAACAAACAGCTGCATTATTAAACTATGTTGCGGGACTTGGTGGCGGTCCAGTGCCTAAGACTCTGAGCCCCCAGTGCAAAGGGCCTGGTTTGAACCCTGGTCAGGGGACTGGGTCACGCATGCTGCAGCTGGGAGTTCACACGCCACAGTTAGAAGGTTCCACATGCCGCAACGAAGACCCGGCACAACCAAGACCCAGCACAACCAATAAATAAGTGTTTAAACAAAAAACCACGCCATAGTCCAGGTGATTATGTGTGCTACGAAGAAAAATAGCACAGTACATGTAAGAGGAACGGAGATTGCTGGCAAGAAGGGTGCTGCAAGTTTATGCAGGGTTATCACTGAGAAGGGGACATGTGAGCCACAGCAGACAAGACAATGAACTCTCTGAATATCTGGGTGAAAGGGAAAGAAAAGAGCAGTGCGTGTGTGAGTGAGCCAGGGGAGAGCAGATGAGGTCAAAGACTGTAAAATGTCTCGTAGGCTACTGATTCTGATTTTACTCTGAGTTGAGAAGCTACTGGAGTGCTTGAGCAGGTTGGTGACATGCTCTAGTTGACATTTTAAAATGTAGATCAAAGGGAGAAAGCAGGAGATGAGGTAAGAGATTAGTGTAATAATCCAGATTAGAGATACTAATGGTTTAGACCAAGATGATAGCAGTGGACCTGGTTAAACGAGATCAGATACTGGGAATATTTTCAAGGCAGTGGATTTGGGGCGGGGTGGGAGGGAAGTGAGGGAAAGTATCAAGGATAACTGAGATTTTTGAGCAGGGTGATTGGAAGCCTGGAGTTGTCATTAACTGAGATGCAGAAAACTGTGGAAGCAACAGGTCTCGGGGAACAGGAGTTCCACTGAAGACATATTAAATGTGAGGCACTTTCAGGATTCAAACTGGAGGTGTTGACAGGCAGTAGAATGTATGAGCATGGGATTCGAGTGAGAGTCCCTGGCTACAGAGTTATTAGTATATAGGTGGTCCCTGTCCTATTCGTCACTCAGTTGTGTCCGATTCTTTGCAACCCCATGGACTGTGGCCCACCAGGCTCCTCTGTCCATGGGATTCTCCAGGCAGTTATGTCCGATTCTTTGCAACCCCATGGACTGTGGCCCACGAGGCTCCTCTGTCCATGGGATTCTCCAGGCAAGAATACTGGAGTGGGTAGCCATTCCCTTCTCCAGGGGATCTTCGCACCCCAGGGATCGAACCTCTCCTGCATTGCAGGCAGATTCTTTACCAGCTGAGCCACCAGGGAAGCTCAAATATGTATTTACTTGGCGGCATTAGATCTTAGTAGCGTCCCACAGGATCTTTTGTTGCAGTGCGGGCTTAGTCGCTCCATAGCATGTGGGACCTTAATTCCCTGACTAGGGATCAAATCTGTGTCCCCTGCATTGCAAAGCGGGTTCTTAACCACTGGGCTACCAGGCAAGTTCCTGTAGGTGGTATTTAATACCATAACACTGGATAAGACCACTGAAGGAGAGTGTGGAAGATCAACAGTTCCAAGAGCGAGGTACTTCAGTGTTTAGACATTAGGGTAATGATAAGAAATTAGCCAAGGAGACTGGAGGCTGAGAAGCAGCAGCCAATCTTGATAAGGGCTGAAGAGAATGAGAAATCCTGGAAGCAAAGGGAATCCAATGCTTCAAGGAGAAAGAGATCACTCTGTCAAATGAAGGGAGGTCAAGTGAAAATGACTGACCTTTGGATTTAACTCTACGGAGGCCTTGACTTGAGCAGTTTAAATGGTGTAAGGTGAAAAAAAAAACAAAACCCTATTGGAGTCTCTTCAAAAGAGAATGAGAAGAAAGGCATTTGGAGACTATAAATGTTAAAAACAATAAATGTTAAAAACAAATACAACACAGTATTTCCACGTGTTTTGCCATAAGAAGGAGCAGAGAAATGGGGTAGTAACTAGAAGAGGGATATCAAGAGAAGCTTTTTTTTTTTTTTTTTAATATTTATTTACTTATTTTGCTGTTTCAAGTCTTAGTTGCAGCATGGAAGACCCTCAGTCTTCACTGGAGCATGCAAACTCCTACCTGTGGCAGGAGTCTATCTAGGACCCTGACCAGGGGTCAAACCCAGGCCCCCTACATTGGAAGCAGAGTCTTAGCCACCAGACCACCAGGGAAATCCCGGTTTCTTGTCTTTTTTATTTATTGATAGAATGATTCAATGGGGAGAGGAAACTGGTGATGTAGTAGGGTGAAGGCAGAATTTATGGAGAAATGTTCTTGAGGAGACTTGCAAAAACAGCAGATGTCCACTACCAAAACATATGGGAGACTTTAGAAAAACAGATTTCTAAAAGCCCAGAGTAAAGATAACTGGTTTTCCGACCAACATCATTTAAAATGGACAGCAGATTAAAAAGAACAAGAACAGCTGAGGGAGGGTGGGAGTCTGATGAGGCGGCATGATTCTGGCTTGAATCTCAGTTTTGATCCCCACTGGCATTCAGATATGCCACATGTGTAGTGTCAGGGCCAGGGGTCTCCTGGCAGAGAATTCATTCTAAACGGGGAGAATGGAGGGCTCTTAAGTTTGGACCAGTAACTGGCCAGATGGGAGGGAAGACCAGGACCACACGGTGTCTGTGTCTCTGAACTAGCCTCTGGTTCATACACCAGAGAGGAAGACAAGAAACGAGAGCTCTGCTTCAATAAATTATGTAAGATACCAGGATCACAAGACAGTCCTATTCTGCTTCTCGTCCTCTGTTGATGCTAACATACCAGGGAGAAAAACTCTGTTCCCGCTTTGGTCCACAAGGCCTCGGAGCTTTCAGAACTCTAAAAACTTCCCCGCCCCCAACTGTAACATTCTATAAGCAGCCCTGATGGCTGAGGCAACAACAGAGGCCTCATCGCTCGGTAACAGTGGGAACCAGCTTT
Source organism: Bos taurus (assembly GCF_002263795.3). Taxonomy (NCBI): domain Eukaryota; kingdom Metazoa; phylum Chordata; class Mammalia; order Artiodactyla; family Bovidae; genus Bos; species Bos taurus. Next base: position 6,068,180 of record NC_037332.1, read on the forward strand.
AAGAGCAGGAGAGACTTTAATAGTTGGCAGCTTCAGAAGACAGTATCCTCAAGGTGGATTGCCCCTGCAGGAGGGGCGGTGGTCAGGCACCAGCAAGCCCCTTCATGGGAAGCAGCGGCTTTGGCAGCAAGTGCCACGGATGGGGGCCAGGGTAGGAGAGGATCGTGGCAGACACGGCTGGGAACTGACATGACTTGCTCATAAGCACCGTCTGATCATCCATGAGCTTCCTGAAGGCACCTGGATGAGGCTTTGAGAATAGCTACTACTACTACTACTACTACTACTACCACCACTACTACTACTAAGTCGCTTCAGTCGTGTCCGACTCTGTGTGACCCCACAGTCGGCAGCCCACCAGGCTCCGCTGTCCCTGGGATTCTCCAGGCAAGAACACTGGAGTGGGTTGCCATTTCCTTCTCCAATCCATGAAAGTGAAGTCGCTCAGTTGTGTCTGGCTCTTCGAGACCCCATGGACTGCAGCAGATGTCCCAAATAGAGGTGTGGGTGAAAGTCAGAAACAGTCCTGCTTATTATTGTAATATAGTTTCACTTTTTCCATAGGTTGGTGTGCCTAGGGAAACACAGGTTATAAGAAATCACAATCACAAATAAAGCTGATGAGGAAGAAAATATTTTTAAAAATGCATTGGTCAAACAGAGAGGGCTCTGTTGAGATATATGCTGATGATATAAAGGGGTGTGCCTAACTATCACACATATGAAGGGAAAAGCTCAAGAAGGAAAAAGTATAGAACCATCTGAAGTTGAGGATAATAAAAACAATTCAGTGAAAGAAAAAAACATTATGTTTGGAGCAAGAAAATGATGTAATGCTGACAGATGGCAGAGAAAATCTAACTACTTGATTGCTGCTTTATTTCTTCTTCTTTTTTTTTTTTTCAATAAAGGAACTGGCTCTCAAAGTGGGAGGTGGGCAACATAACTAAGCATGATCTGATTGCATGGAATGACTATGAGAGAGCCACCTCATTATTCCTGCTTTTCTGTATTTTCTGAAAATTTTACAACGAGCATTATTTTTTTTTTTTACTTAATATTGAAGTAAAATATTTACTTAAGTAATTTAAAGTAATTTAAATTACATAATTTGCTTAAGCAATTTAAGTAATTAAAAAAAGATTCTTAACATTTTATTGAAAAACAAGGAAATAAAACAAGGCTTAGGTAAAAGACTTACAGATCAAATCAAAGCTTTAGATAACGCCAGGTCCCCGATTCCTTAGCTCCTGGAAAAGCACAGATGTGATAATAGGGCAAGAGATGCTGGTCCTCAAGCAGTGGTGGAGAACAAACAAAGTTGCCAAAAGATTATATCTACTGACTTTTGGTTTGTAAAGCAGCTGTGTGTGTGTGATTCTACCGCTATGTCAGTTACAGGCCAGGCGTTGAACTAGAGCAGGGCTGGCAAACCATGGCTTGCAGGTCAGTTTCAGCTCACTGCTTGTTTTTGTGCTAAGAATTGCCAATTTAATGGTTTGAAAGAAATCAAAAGAAGTTTTCACATCATGTAAAATTTATGTGAAAATCATTCAGTGTCCATAAATCAAGTTTGATTAGAACACATCCACGCCCATTTGTTTCTATATTGTCTATGGCTGTTTTATGCAACAGTGGCAGGGTCGGGTAGCTGTGACAGAGGCTTACGACCTAGAAAGCCTAAAATAATTATTATTTAGTCTTTTACAAAAAAAAAAAAAAAGAAAATCACCAATTCCTAGGCGAGATGCATACCTGATGTTACCTCTAACCCGTGGTTCTGTGAATGTCTGTATTTCATTTCTCTCCAGATCCTGCCCAGGGAGGGGGGCTGGGTAACCACACTTATCTCCATGATAAAATGGGAGCTTAGAGCAACTGCACAAGTCACTTAAAAGCTACAATCCAGGTCTTCTGGCTTTCAGTGCAGTGTTCAGGACGTAATAAAATAGTTGACGCTTATTACATTCTTAATTTGTGCCAGGAACTGCTCTACATACCTTACCCATATTAACTTATCTGAGTTTCATGATGACGCTGTGAAATATGTTCTATTATTATTACTCCCATTTTACTGATGAGAAAACGGAGGCACAGAGTGATCTAGTCACTTGCTGAAGACCACAGAGTGTACGGGAGGAGGTGGAGCCAGGGTCTAGGCTAGAACAGCTGGTTTTAGAGCCAGAGGGCTGAACCACGACTCTTCATCCTTCTGGGCCATCCGACACTGTCCCATTTTATTACTCTGAACCAACAGCAAACCTGCATGCTGGTGAAAATGCAGTGATACACTGTCTATAGAGGTATATAGAAGTACACTGTTTAACTAAGAGACAAAAGGTTTACAGTATTCTGAGTGGGAGTTCCTCGGAGCAAAGGGATTTGTACTAGAGCCTTAAACTGTTTGTTCCTTTTTTGCCTATTGTCTTATATTGCAGGTTACAAATACAGGAAGTGGATTTACAGGTTGTATTATCTGATTTGAACTAAGTAATCCTCTCAAAATAAGAGGATTGCCTGAAAGAATCCATACAAAGAAACTGTGTAGTGAGCCATTTATACTAATAGAAACATGGGCATATTTTGCAGGTCCATTACGTGTAAAGTGAGAGGGAATCCTTTGTGAGCCAAAGTGAAATAAAGCAGTTGAAAATCCGAGCAGATCTAACACAGGTAGTCTTATTGCTCTCTTTAGAAACATAATTAATAGTATACAAGATGTTTTACAGTCAAAACAGGTGGTGGCCACTAACCCACACACACAAGGTCAAGTTGAACCCTTGGACAGTGACCTGGATCACGGAGTTCAGTAAGCATTGATACTAGGAACATTCAGTTAGGTGTTTGGGCCTGTTCATATGATACATAACAATTTCTATCATACTCTTTGTTTTGCAAGTGTAACAGAACGTGGCCTTTCGGTGTTGGAAGCAACCCCCCAGAAGTTATTTACAATCATTCTAAACCAGTGTTTCATGGAGTATGGCCGGAGGACTAGCACCTTAACATCACCTGGGAACAAGTTAGGAGGGCAGATTCTCAGACCCCACCCCAGATTTACCAAGAGAGAAGCTTTTGTGGGGCCCAACAATCTATGCTTAAACAAGTTGTCCAGATGACTTTGTTTATAACGTGAGAACCATGTATTGTGTATACCTAGGACATTTAAATTAGAAATAGCTGGGAAGTCTTTCTCAATACTCAAAGCTAATGAGAATTGAAGACAGGCCACTTAAAGTGAATCTACTTAAATCACAGTTTTACAGTCCTGGTGTTCAAAGTAAGGTCCAGACACTAACCATATCAGCATTCATGGGAGATTGTTAGAAACGCAGAGTCCGGGGCCCCTTCTCTGATCTAACCAAATCATAATTTGTAATTTAACAAGATTTTCACGTGATCCCTATGCGCAGTAATATTTGTGAAACTGTGTTACAGGAAATAGTTCTTTTTTAACATTTCATTGAGAATTAACTTTTAAAATACTGATATTTTTGGCTTTTCTTTTGGACAAAAATTGAACGACTGTATTATACAACCTTCTTCCCCACTTTACATCTGAAATTTGTGGTAGTATCAAAACTTCTGTAACAAAAATAATTTGAGGGCTTTTTTATTTTCCAAAGGCTTTTTTCAATCTTTGATGATCATTCTCCTTTGAAGGGCTTATCATCATCCTTGCTTATTTTCTCTCAGTACGTGCACATCAATCGAGTCTAACGCCCCCCTTTTCCTTGGTTTTTACGTGACCCAGCAGTTTTCCAACACTATGGTCACTGACTTTATGAAACATACCTTGTTTTTAAAAGCTCCACAGACCACTTTGATTCAGTTTCCATGACGTTTGCGGATGTTTACATCCAACACTCAGGGAAAAGCTGCCTACAAGCTCTTTGACAGGATGGGTGGGGATGGGAGTGAGTGCTGAGGATGTTTGGGTGGGCATGGACTTTATAGGCAGCCAGCTCATTAGCTAACTATATCCATATCATGGTAACTATTGCTATTTTGGGTAACATTGTACCTGGAATGCTGTGACAATGAAAAGTCAAACAACAATGACCCAAGCATATTATCTCTGGGCAGTGAAAGTCCAAGTAATTTTTATATTTCTTTTGTGGTTGTCTATATTTTCTAAACTTTCTGGAATGAATGCATATTATTTTTGTTACCAGAAAAAATCTTGTTATTTAATATTTTAAACTGAGGTATAATTTACATTCAGTAAAATGCACAGAGATCTTAAGCATTCAGTTTGAATTGCTGAGTAAAACTGTATACTCCCATGTAACCACCAATCCAAACAACATAGGTAGGACTTATTTCCATCACCCAAAAGGTTCCTTTGTGCCCTTTTAAACCAGAAATTACCCTAATATATCACTCCTCCTGTAACACACACACCACCCCAAGACAGTCTAACCTCTAGTGTGGTTACAGTGTGGTACCCTGGAACAGCACGCTATGTCCAGATTTTAGTAAATACACATTTTTGTTGGGCTCAAGCATAGAGCTTAAGCATACAGAGGGAGTCACTGCTGCATTCTGCATTTCTTTCCATAAACTCCCCTTTGTGTGTCTCTAATTCATACTTTTAGTAGAAAATGAGAAAAAATGTTTTCCTTCCATAATTTCCTCTCCCACACAGTCATTCTCTTTTCTTTTTTCCTTCCTGCCTTGAAACAGCTATGTAACTGCCCTGCAGAAGATTCCATTAAGATGAAAGCTTCGTCCTTGCCAAGGCAGAATTAAATAAAGCCTGCTTGCCAGCAACTGGGACAGGAAAAGGTGTATCCCCTCCCCTGTCCCCCACATTGGACCCCACCCATACCCACACCTGCCTCTCAAACATCTCTTTCTTATTGCTCTGGTTTATGGTAGCAATAAAAAACAGTAAAAGTAATGCAGATTAAAAGATGATAAGGTTTAAAACACATAAAGGACTTTCATGAAGATTATCTTATTTTGTTCAGTTCTTCTGCAATACCCCTTGAGTTCTGTGGGGAAATACCAGTATTTGTTAATTATTTCCTTTGTTCATTCCCACAACACACGTTTACATATGTAGATACCACGTGCCAGGGGAAATACTAGGAACTAAGGAACAGTGGCAAAAAAGGAAGAGTCTCTCACAATGTTTATTATGCACTGGGGGAAATGGATGAGCACGTAGGCAGTTATGACTCAGGGTGCAACAATCTGTGCAGGAGCATTTTTACCCCAGGTTAATTATAACACTGCAAAGGTGGAAACAACCTGTGTGTGTGTGTAAATATGTGGGTGCACGCATGGGCACGTGTGTACTCAGTTGTGTTCGACTCTTTGCAACCCCACGGACTGTAGCTCACCAGGCTCCTTTCTCCATGCTGTTTTCCAGGCAAGAATACTGGAGTGGGTTGCCATTTCCTACTCCAGGGGACTAAGATGTCAAATTACCGTGCAGCTGCTTAGTGGAATGTTTTGTGGCCATTAAGAGCTATTTTTTGGAAGATATATTTGAGGATATATATTAATAGGCATGTGTTACTTTTATAGGGTTTACCTGGTGGCTCAGATAGTAAAGAATCTGCCTCTAATGCAGGAGACCCAGGTTCAATCCCTGGGTCGGGAAGATCCCCTGGAGAAATGAATGGCAACCCACTCCAGTACTCTTGCCGGGAGAATCCCATGGACAGAGGAAGGAGCCTGGCAGGCTATGGTCCATGTGGTCACAAAGAGTAGGACATGACTGAAGTGGGTAATGCACACACACGTGTTATTTTTATAATCAGACTTTTTACATTGTAAGCTAAAAAACACAAGATTGTTACAAGTATGCTAGCGTACTAGCCAGCACCTAGGGATGGTAATATTTATCTACAACTGTACTTTGTGTCTGCAGCCATGAAATTAAAAGACGCTTACTCCTTGGAAGGAAAGTTATGACCAACCTAGATAGCATATTCAAAAGCAGAGACATTACTTTGTCAATAAAGGTCCGTCTAGTCAAGGCTATGGTTTTTCCAGGGGTCATGTATGGATGTGAGAGAGAAAACTTAGCACTGAAGAACTGATGCTTTTGAACTGTGGTGTTGGAGAAGACTCTTGAGAGTCCCTTGGACTGCAAGGAGATCCAAGCAGTTCCTCTTAAAGGAAATCAGTCCTGAATGTTCATTGAAAGGACAGATGCTGAAGCTAAAACTCCAATACTTTGGCCACCTGATGCAAAGAACTGACTCCTTGGAAAAGACCCTGATGCTGGGAAAGATTGAAGGCGGGAGGAGAAGGGGACGACAGAGGATGAGATGGTTGGATGGCATCACCGACTCAATGGACATGAGTCTGGGTGAACTCCAGGAGTTGGTGATGGACAGGGAGGCCTGGTGTGCTGCGGTCCATGGGGTTGCAAAGAGTTGGACACGATTAAGCAACTGCAGTAATACCTTGATACTCTGAAATAGCAAGATAATACAATTTCCTTTCTTTCTTTCTTTCCTTATTAGCTTTTATACACTGGTTTCTGTTGGGGCCCTCCATTTCCTGGGCTTCTGTCTCCACATGGAAGACTCTGTTCACCTCCCCTGCTGTCTGTCCTGCCTCACGTCCTCCCCAGGGAGAAGTGACACACGTGGCTAGTGAGCAGCCCACCAGAGCCCCGTCCTCTTCCTCCTGGGTGCGCCTACACCTAAGGCACGGCGTATGCAGCTCTGCTTCCCTATCTGTGAATGTATTGGCCAGAGCCTGCCAGTGCTTGAGGCCAGTGATGGAGGGGCTAAGTCTGCCGAACTCATGGGTGAAATATTGGGACACCCACCCTCCAAGCTTCACTCCACCTTCTGTGTGACAGAATCTGTTAATGCCCCTTCCCCCGAGCCCCTGCCACTCTGAGCTCACCTGCTGCGGCTGTGGTGACAACTCCCATCCTGTAGGGACAACTCCTGCATCTCTTCACTTCTCCGTGGGCACTGTTAGTTGAATCACCAGAAGCAAAAGTGCAGAGAGGTTGACACCATCTTCAGCTAGTGGGACAAGCCTTCCTGTTCTCCGATGGGATAATTCAAAGATGGGTTCCACATGGTTGCTCAGAAGGTTCCCCAAGGGAATTGGCACCATTTCTTCCCTGGCTCTTTTCCTTTCTTTCTTTCTTTCCCCTGCATCCTTACTTTACTTTCTAGAAACACTTCCCCACAAACTTCTTGGACCCAAATCTTGTCTCTCAGAAGAGAAGGTGGTATTTCAACCCTCATCTGTCTGACGTTTTGTTTAAATTTTTGTTTATTTGGCTGTGCTGGGTCTTCACTGCTGCACACAGGCTTTTCTCTAGTTGAGGTGAGAGGGGCTCCTCCCTAGTTGGGGTGCAGGAGCCTGTCATTGCGGTGGCTTCTCTTGTGGAGCACATGCTCTGGAGCACAGGCTCAGGAATTGTGGTGAATGGGCTTAGTTGCCCCACAGCACGTAGAATCTTCCCAGACCAGGAATCCAACCCACATCCCCTGCATGGGCAGGCGGATTCTTAACCACTGGACCACCAGGGAAGTCCCATCTGACTCGTGCTTCCATGGCTCAACCTCCAGTTATGAAAGGTAAGGGTTTAATCCTGTCTCCTCACCCTCCCTTCCCCATTCACACATATATGCTTTTCCAGTTCTGTCTCAAATATAGTTCTATAACCTGTGTTACAGTAATTACTCTTTGTTACTAATAATGTAACTAACCTTAGCTAATCACATCATTATGGCCGTAAATAGAAATCTAATCTGTTTCGCATGCATCCCACACAGATTGTGTCAGGAAAACCCCTCTGACACAGTCAGCACAGCTGACAACCTGCCAGTCTCAGTTTTCCTTGGTGGTGCTGCTTCTGCCACCAGCTCCACTCTAGACTAGTTTCTGTCTGACCAGAATTAAATTTCAATTTTCTCCGGTCTGCTAAGTCAATTACCTCTCCAACACATGATTTCTAGCAAGTGAAAGACTTCCTTCCATCCAGTTTTCAGATGGACATTACTCCCGACTATCTCCTTAGTAATGTCATAATGCCTCTGTGGGGTGTGGTGGTTGATAGAATACTTTCACGAATGTCTTCCCATGTAATCCTTCCATCACTTCGGTGAAACAGAGGTCGTTACTTTCATTGTGCAGATTCATTTAACACAGGGTCTGATGAATGCCAAGCCCTGACAAGCCACCTTCACAAATAACTCATTTGTGTGTGCGTGCATGCACATGTCCAGCTCTTTGTGACCTCACGGACTGTAGCCCACCAGGCTCCTCTGTCCATGGAATTCTCCAGGCAAGTATACTGAAGTGGGTTGCCATTCCCTTCTCCAGGGAATCTTCCTGACCCAGGGATCAAACCTGTGTCTCCTGCGTTGGCATGTGGATTCTTTACCACTAGCACCAACTTGAGTCCTCAAAACAACTCTAGATAAGAAGAACGATTACCATCACCATTTCACAGATGGAAAAATTGAGGCACTGGGATTTACTCAAGTTCATTTAACTAGTATAGAGTAGAGCTAGGAATCAATACAATCTGATGATCTTAAAATATTTTATGATGCAGATGAAAATGTTAAATAACAGACTAAAAAAGTAATTTCTAGAGTCAGCTAGTTGACAAAGGTGTCAGAGCAAAGCCTTGATCCCAAGTTTTTTTTTAATTCCATGTCTAAAATGTTCTTCAAATTATGACACAAGGTGGGTGTTACCACTGCAGCTCATAGCAGACCAGGAGCATGAGCTGCGGGGAATCCTGCTCTCTCAGCATGGCTGTGACTGGTGCATTTGTAAGTAAATCTTCAATTCCATCTGCAACTGTTTACTTAGGTTGGATTTTTAGCAGCTATATTTACTGGATTAAAAATATATGAGGTCCATGTTGATATATGGCAGGAACCAACACAATATTGTAAGTATCCTTCAATTAAAAATAAATAAATTAAGAAAAAAGAATATATGAGGAAATAACCTTTTTTAAGAATTTTAAACAGTTTGCTGAATAATTTGCCAGAAAGATTTAAACTCATCTGTGGAATAGGAAACCACACCACTACAACAATTGATGCTCTCTCTCCTTCTCGATTTTAAATCACAGATGGAAAATCAAAGCTTACCTCTCACAAATTTTGAAAAAATTAGATAGAACACTTTTTGACTATTAGCCATTAGTACTTCTTGTTTTAAAAAATATCTTTCAGTTTCTAAAAGTAAGAAATTAAAAGTAAATCAGAACAAATACCAAAATGCTTCCCCGGCTCACAAAAAAGGCTTTCTTCTCCTTTGTGTTTATCTAAAGACCTCTAAGGCTTTGCAAACTGAAGTCAAAATGATGCAGTGAAATATAAAAACACAAAAATCCTCCAATTCAACCAACCTAAGACTTCCCCTTTGTCTTCTAGCAGATTCCAGTGTTTATAGTCTTTATTTCTCTTAAAGAATAAATTCCCACAAAATGTTTCTTACTGTAATAATTACTACAAGTATCCTATATATTTTCTGGACTTCTGACTCCTATTTGGCTATTAGGCAAAGCCCAGTGTTTACTGATGAAAATATTCTTTGGCAAAGCAGCCCCAGGCAGCTTAAACAAAAGGGAGCAAGTGTTTGACTTGAACTAATAAAAATTATCTGAGTAACTTCTGGCAGTTCCATAAGTCGCTATTGTTGAATCGTGAAGTCCTGAGCAGAAGATCAAGAAACAGCTGGAGGCACTAAAAGGATTTTTCTAGAAGGAGGGTCCTTAGGCAGAATGTTGTCCATGGTGAATGCCACTTTTTATAAACGGTGAGCAGTCTGAGTCAGGTTACTAGGATGCCAATCCCCCCTTTCCCCGCCGCAGTGACCCAGCCCGTGGTCTTCCTCCTCTCAGGGATCCACGTGGATGTGCACTGCAGGGGGGTACTAGGTGTCACCAAGACAGAGTCCCAGTTCAGCCCATCACCCCAGCAGCTTCAGCCAGACTCGCAAATGCAGCAGATGTGGCTGCATTTATGAAACCAACCCCCAGGAAAGACTTTTTTTCTTGATAAAAATAACTTTTCTTGCACTAACCAGCACATGGAGGGTGCTAAGGGAATATTAACAGCATTTTCTGAAAGGAATTCAAGACATGGAGAGCTTAAAAAAAAAAAGTAGCTTTGGGGCACATTTTTATAGCTGGATAGAAGGCTTCAATGCAGAGCTATAAACCAAGTATTTCAGCAGTATTTGCCAGTGGCCTGCCTGGCTTATGACCGACAAAGTTCCCTGGTAATTGAAAACAGAGAACTTGAGCTCTGGAATCTGACAGACATGGATTGACTTCCAGTTCCAACACTCTTTGGTAAATTGTTCAATCCCTCTTTTAGTTTGCTCATTCATATCAAATGGGGACCAGAGATATTAATACCTCACAGAGTTTTTGTTAAACAAAACGAGAGAATAAAATGTTTAACATACTGCCTGGCAAGCAGTAGGCTCAGTAAGTATTTGGTGCAGTTATCTTGGCCAAATCCAATTCATTATGTCTATCAGTCTATATCCTTGTATGAAGGTTGCTGTATGGTTACTAAAAAATATAGTCTTTTTAAAAATTGAAGTAGTTGATTTACATCATTGTGTTAGTTTCACATCTACAGCAAAGTGATTCACTTATATAGATGTGCTGTGCTAAGGTGCTTCAGTCGTGTCCCGCTCTTTGCGACCCTGTGGACTGTAGCCCACCAGCCTCCTCTGTCTGTGGGATTTTCTCAGCAAGAATACTGGAATGGGTTGCCATGTCCTTTTCCAGGGGATCTTCCTGACCCAGGGATCGAACTCAGTCTCCTGCACTGAAGGTGGGTTCTTTACCACTAGCACCATCTGGGAAGCCCAGATATATGGATATTTATTATATATTTTCAGGTTGCTTTCCATTATAGGTTATAAAAAAATGTTGGATATAGATTCCTATTGTTGCTGTTTAGTTGCTAAGTCATGTCTGACTCTTTTGATCCCATGGACTGCAGCATATCAGGCTTCCCTATCCTTCATTATTTCCTGGAGTTTGCTCAAATTCATGTCCACTGAGTCAGTGGTGCTATCTAACCATCTCATCTTCTGCCAGCCTCTTCTCCTTTTGCCTTCAATCTTTTCCAGATCAGGATCTTTTCCAATGAGTCGGCTCTTCACATCAGGTGGCCGAAGTACTGGAACTTCAGCTTCAGCATCAGTTCTTCCAATGAATATTCAGGGTTGATTTCCTTTAGGATTGACTGGTTGGATCTCCTTGCAGTCCAAGGGACTCTCAAGAGTCTTCTCCAGCACCACAGTTCAAAAGCATCAATTCCTCTGCACCCAGCCTTCTTTAGGGTCCAACTCTCACATCGGTACATGACTACTGGAAAAAGCATAGCTTTGACTATATGGACCTTTGTAGGCATAGATCCCTGTGCTATACAGTAAATCCTTGTTGCTTATCTATTTTATATACAGTAATGTGTCTCTGTTAATCCCATACTCCCAATTTATCCCTCCACCACCCTCCTTTCCCCATAAGTCAGCCATAAGAAAAGAATGGAATAATGCCATTTGAAGCAATCTGGATGGACCTAGAGATTATCATACTAAGTTAAGTAAGCCAGACAGAGAAAGACAAATATCATATGAATTCACTTATATGTGTAATCTAAAAAATAATACAAATGAATCTGTTTACAAAACAGAAACAGACCCACAGACATAGAAAACTATAGTCTTTTAAATACCAAGAGAGACACGGGCATGACTCAGATGAGCTCCTGAGAGAAATGACAGAAATGAATATTTTTTGCTTGTTTTTTTGAACATAGCAAGTCATAAATCTCAGCTTGTGAATCATCACTCTGTTGTCTGCCAGAGGACAGAGAAACCCAGCTTAGCAAGAATCAAAGTGACAGTCTACAAAGCTCTCCTGAGAGTGGGTGGTTCTTATTTCTTCCCCGGAGTGCATTGCCAGTGTCCAATCATGAAGAAAAAGTCCTCAGAGTTTAAAAATATAATAATATTAATGATTAAAAGAAGTGGGCAACAGCATCAGAAGTGGGTTCTGAGTCAAACTACAGGGATGAATTCCCCAAAATCCTGTTCTGTCATTTCATTATTTGAAAAATTTACCTTTTTGCACTCTTTTCTAGTCTTCCTTGCTGTGCCCCTCAGATGGAGGTGAGAGAACAAGGAATACACGGCAGGAGGGCATATATGCTAATAAAACTTCATACGCTTTGCTGCATCACAAGCTTGTTTTGTTGGTTGTATTTCAATATAATTGGCTTCTTTGTAATCCTATATGTTATGGTTTGTGCATTTAAAAATACTGTTCTCAGAAAGCATTCATAAGCTTCACTGGACCACCAAAGACCATAAAGTGTTTAGAAACTGGCCTAATTCCTCGTTTATGAGTCAGGTCTTCCAACATTAGAAAATAGCTGTTTCCCCGAGCTTTCCCTTTTCTAGACTCACAGTTCCTAGTATCCAGTTTCAGGACAAGTCCTCAGGAAGTTGCAGCCTGGGAGGTGAGAGCCTCCCACTGGAGAGATGGAGCAGGCCGTGTGAGACCAGAGAGCAGAGTCTGCTTCCCGTGCGGGCAGCAGACCATGGGGAGTAGAGAAGGCTGACAGGAAACGGCTGGTATGTCAAGAAAGCATGCCACAGGTCTGGGTGTGTGTGGAGGGTGAAGGTGGCAGTAAACAAAGCTGCGGAGGTGCCCCAGCTAGTGGACATCGCTCAGAGGGGAACGGAAGTGACATTCGTCAAGCATCGTGCTGGCCAGCTTACGGGCATCACTGGCTTTATTTTCACAGCAAGCCAGTATGGTGGACATTAACATGACTGGGGAAAGTCAGTTAGCTGGTGAGCATGTTTTGGGGTACAGTGGGAGGAGTTCAGATGTTTGGGGGTGGGAGTGGGGCTGGCAAGAGCCAAGCAAGACCTTAATTCTAAAGTGACTTGAGGAATTAGGCAAGGTGCCAAGAAGCACGGGAGCACAGCAAACAGCCAGAAACCACTGATCAGAACTGGTACGGCAGCACTGAATTGTATACATTACCACGTGGGAAGCTGCTATATCGCACAGGGAGGTCAGCCCGGGGCTCTGTGACAACCTGGAAGGGGGTTTGGGGGTGGTGGTGGGAGGGATACTCAAGAGGTAGGGGATATACTATACTTGGCTTCCCAGATGGCACTAGTGGTAAAGAACCCACCTGCCAATGCAGGAGACATAAGAGACTCAGGTTCAATCCCTGGGTCAGGAGGACCCTCCGGAAGAGGGCATGGCAATCCACTCCAGTATTCTGGCCTGGAGAATCCCATGGACAGAGGAGACTGGTGGACTACCGTCCATAGGGTCGCAAAGAGTCGGACACAACTGAATCAACATAGCATGTACGCAGGATGTACGACTGATTCACATTAATGTACGGCAGAAACCAACACGACAGTGTACAGCAATTATCCTCCAAATGAAGAAAAAAAAGGAAAAACAGCTGGGCCTCCAAACAGTACTTGGCTTTCCAGAGCAAAGAGAAGCGCACACTGACCCTTACATCTGCGTCTCTGTGCCTTTGCTCACGCTCTTCCTTCCGGCTGATTTCTACCAGACCCTCCTCCACGACACTCAGACTCCAGCCTCTGCATCCTTAAGTAGACCATATCCCTGCCAGCTGATCATCTGTCTTCAGTGACTCATTTGACTTATAACACTCTTCCTTGCCTTTCATTTAGTTATTTTCCCCTCTCAACCTGCTATAACTTAATAAAAAAGTAAAGCATTCTTCTTCAACTGAGATTGTCAATGTACCTTCAAGATCACAGTTAAATGACTAATGAGAGTGCCAATGAGTATATTTCTAAATCAGTTGCTATTCAAGAAAAATGCCATACTGATATTTTAAGTAGTCAATAAAGTTCTGGAAAAGATGAATGTTTTCATCATGTACTTTTCCCTCAAGTATTTTGAAACCCATTTGTGCAAAGCTATTGTTTTAAAAAACTTAATATCGGCTATCCTGTATGCAAAATACTTATTGGATAAACATTAATGAGTCTGAAAGGGTATATAAAAGATAGGATTCATCTTTGGTGTATGGATGCAAACACCAAATAAATAGTGACAATTCATTTCAATTCAAGAAGCATCTACTGAACAAATGCTATTAACAGAAGGTACTCACTAGGGGAGATAAGTCAGGTATGTGCTCTGCCTTTGAAATGCTTTTCATTTAATGGCAGAGACAAGCATGATGCATAATGTCTTGTCCACAGAAATGCTTACGGAAGCTTAGTGTTAAATGGTAATGCCTTCTTTCTAACTAGAAATGTTTTCTCCAAGCCAGGCTTCAACAGTACATGAACCATGAACTTCCAAATGTTCCAGCTGGATTTAGAAAAGGCAGAGGAACCAGAGATCAAATTGCCAACATCTGCTGGATCATTGAAAAAGCAAGAGAGTTCCAGAAAAAGATCTATTTCTGCTTTATTGACTACACCAAAGTCTTTGACTGTGTGGATCACAACAAACTGGAAAATTCTTCAAGAGATGGGAATACCAGACCACCTGACCTGCCTCCTGAGAAATCTGTATGCACGTCAAGAAGTAGCAGTTAGAACTGGACAAGAAACAACAGACTGGTCCCAAATCAGGAAAGGAGTACGTCAAGGCTGTATATTGTCACCCTGCTTATTTAACTTATATACAGAGTACATCATGAGAAACGCTGGGCTGGATGAAGCACAAGCTGGAATCAAGATTGCCAGGAGAAATATCAATAACCTCAGATATACAGATGACACCACATTTATGGCAGAAAGCGAAGAACTAACGAGCCTCTTGATGAAAGTGAAAGTGGAAAGTGAAAATGCTAAGTCACTTCAGTCGTGTCCGACTCTGTGGGACCCCATAGACAGCAGCCCATCAAGCTCCCCCATCCCTGGGATTCTCCAGGCAAGAACACTGGAATGGGTTGCCATTTCCTTCTCCAATGCATGAAAGTGAAAAGTGAAAGTGAAGTTGCTCAGTCGTGTCCGACTCTTAGCGACCCCATGGACTGCAGCCTACCACGTTCCTCCATCCGTGGGATTTTCCAGGCAAGAGTACTGGAGTGGGGTGCCATTGCCTTCTCTGGAAAGTGAAGAAGTTGGGTTAAAACTCAACATTCAGAAAACTAAGATCATGGCATCCGGTCCCATCACTTCATGGCAAATAAATGGGGAAATAGTGGAAACTGTAGCTGATTTTATTTTTTGGGGCTCCAAAATCACTGTAGATGGTGATTGCAGCCATGAAATTAAAAGACACTTACTCCTTGGAAGAAAATTTATGACCAACCTAGGCAGCATATTAAAAAGCAGAGACATTACTTTGCCAACAAAGGTTTGTCTAGTCAAAGCTATGGTTTTTCCAGTAGTCACATATGGTTGTGAGAGTTGGACCATAAAGGAAGTTGAGCACCAAAGAATTGATGCTTTTGAACTGTGGTGTTGGAGAAAACTCTTGAGAATCCCTTGGACTGCAAGGAGATCCAACCAGTTCCTCCTAAAGGAAATCAGTCCTGAATATTCATTGGAAGGGCTGATGCTGAAGCTGAAACTCCAATACTTTGGCCACCTAATGCAAAGAATTGACTCATTTGAAAAGACTCTGATGCTGGGAAAGATCGAAGGCAGGAGGAGAAGGGGACAATGGAGGATGAGATGGTTGGATGCCCTCACAAACTCAATGGACATGAGTTTGAGTAAGCTCCGGGAGTTGGTGATTGGCAGGGAAGCCTGGTGTGCTGCCGTCCATGGGGTCGCAAAGAGTAGGACACAACTGAGCGACTGAGCTGAACTGAACTGAAAACCATTCATGGCATCTAATATAAACATAAACATTTACTATAAAATATTTCTAATACATTTCAGATGGTCATTGCTGAACTCAAATATTTTCCTTAAATTTTCAAGATGGTAGGCCTTGATTAGATACCATATAGTGTATGTCTAATTCTTTTTGTAAATTACTAATTGATTTGTTTATTCAATCTGAAAGGTTTTATTATTAACAATCTCTTGAATTCTACCTTTAGAAACAGTGTGAGCGTTATAAGTCAGGTTGGTTCTCTAAGCGTTAGTTGGATTGTAAATGGTATTCTGGGCCAAATAATGTCCAAGGCGTCTAACAGCTCTAACATTTCTGTACTTCATTGGCACTTATCAAGAGAGGCCCACTCTGCTTATGTAGCCCATCATGCAGGTTCACAATGGTCATTCAGTTCTATAATGGTTGCAATATCCATGTAAGGAAAATGCCATGATGCTTTAGATAGAACCCTACTATAACATGACTTGATGTTTGGAAAAGTATGTGTGTATGTATTTGTCATTGGTTGAACCAAAGTCTGAAAAATGTCCACATATTAATAAGATAAATGTTCTCTAAAGATTGTTAGTTGATTATGCAGGTGTACCAAAAAGACTTTTCTTGAATTAATTAATTCTCCTGCCTATATTAGCATATGAACTTTCAACCACACAAATGAAAATTGCTCATGTGTATTTTTCCACATGAGAGATGGAAAGAGATCCTTAATACTGAGGCAGCCATAGCTTTTATCATCAGCATTTTTTTATTGGATTATAATTGCTTTATGATGTTGTGTTAATTTCTGCCAGAATATTTTAAAATACATTCTTCAAATGTAAGTTATGAATAGTTTGAAAAGTGATGGTTCTTTCTTAAGAAGCAGTTCCTTTGAATTAAAATATTGTGTGCATTGGAATAAAATGGGATTTAAACTGCACACTTGAAGAGATTTCTTGGCAGAGCTTTACAAGTGTGAAACAGTGTGCAATAGCATTAGCTCTTATCGTGACGATTCTGTAAGATAAGAAGACTCTTCAGGATGCTTTCTTTTTTAAAAAATTACAAGCTCATCGCTGTTGATGTCAGCAGTTTCAGTTCAGTGCCTTATGTTTTGGCTTCCCAGGTGGCTCAGTGGTGAAGACTCCGCCTGCCAGTGCAGGAGCTGCTGGAGACATGGGTTCAGTTCCTGAGTTGGAAAGATCCCCTGGAGGAGGAAATGGCAACTCACTCCAGTATTTTTGTTTGGAAAATTCCATGGACGGACAAGCCTCGTGGGCTACAGTCTGTGGGACTGCAAAAGAGTTGGACACTACTGAGTGACTAAGTATGCATGCACACCCTATGCTTTGGTCACACCTTAACCTTTCTTGCAATGAAAGTGAGTCCTAGAGGAACACACAGGCAAAGCCTGGTTAGATGTGTAATAGTGAGTAGGGAGCAAGAAGACTCTGCGAAGCCCACTGGGCAGGAAATGCCAGGGAACTGCAGCCTTCCTCACTGACATCCCAAGTTCACATAAGACTGTATTGCTTCTTATCCAAGACAGTCCTGATCCCTAGGACAAGACACCTACAACTGCCAGGTGCTTAAGGGCGAATGCCTGTGCCTCTTAAAAAGGGGTGTTTGAAGCTGCAAAACATGTAAGTGCAATGATGACAAGAAAGTGTAATTTACTGAGGTGCAAATATGCCCCGGGCTCCCTGGACGGCTCAGAGGGGAAAGAATCTGCCCACGGTGCAGGAGACACAGGAGACACAGGTTCTGTCCCTGGGTCAGAAAGATCCCCTGGAGAAGGAAATGGCAACCCACTCCAGTATTCTTACCTGAAAAATCCCATGGACAGAGGAACCTTGTGGGATATAGTCCGAAGGGTCGAAAAGAGTCAGACACGATTGGGTGATTAAACAGAAATATGCCATAGGCATTATAAAAATCTTAACAAGCTAGAATATCCAACAGAATGATTCTTTATGGCTTGCACATTAAATTTTTTTATTTTACTTTTTAAATTGTTTTGTTATTGTTGCACTGCACAGCATGTGGGATCTCAGTTTTCTGATGAGGAGTCAAACTGAGCTCCCTGCAGTGAAAGCTCAGAGTCTTCACCACTGGACCACCAGGGAAGTCCCCCAAACTTGCACACTTTTGTACCATTTTGCCCTTCATTGTTTTCCCCCAGAAAACACTCACCAGAGGAAAGAACAACAACAAAAAATGAATTTTTGTTCAAATGATATTAACACTCAATCATCATTAGTGGAAACAACAGCTCTAAAATATCAGCATGATATTAGATAGTCCAAAGGTACTTGCAAATGCAGTGTGAATATCAGACTCTCTCAAAATTTGGAGTCCTAGTGATAACTACATTTATTGTCAATTGAAGTAGATAAAAAATAGCCCCAGAAATCCCCCCTTTGTAGGTCAGTGTTCACTGCTGAGTCTGGTGTAATTATGTAGACCAAATGAGCTACAGCTTGAGCTAATAACACCCTACGGAGTACTAGAGAGCTGTAATTATACAACAACATAATGCATGCTTGGCAAGATCTGCAGTACTGGGGAGCCTACTGTCAAAGAGCATCTGGCAAAGTTAAAAGTCCAACTTAGGGGTGAAATTGGTCTAGACTGAACTAATTCATGGCATTGTAGCTCAAGCAGAATAAGTTATATGCCTATTAGACAAACCCTATGATAATGAAAACATCTAGAAACAGTGCAAAGTCATCTAATCACATGACTTTAAAACAGAGCATTTCCAAGACTGAACATTCACTACGTACCATGCACCATGCTGGGTACAGGAGATTTAGAACAAAACAGGAGGAGGGAGAATTCCTGACTGCTAATTGTTCATAGTTAGGACATAGGGAGAACTTGTGTTTTCACAGAGAGATGTACAAAGTATAACGAATTAACAATGTCATTGACAGCTCTGCTGTCTTTAGTGATGACCTACATTAAATCACTACTCTGTTGTTTCATTACGTTTCCTTTGAATCTCATGTTCTTCCTGTAATTTTAATAGAATTACACAGGATAGCCTTCATACAGACCTTTTTGTTATGATTTTCTCCTTCCTTGCTAAGTCATTATATTTTACCTTGAGTCTTGTCTACTGTACAAAGGGCAGCTAGGCTAATCCCATTGTTACAAATTTGTCCTTCCAAATGTCCCATGTAACAGATACAGAGAAGTCTGTTCCCTTTAATACTATTAATCTTAGTGTTTCTTCTGTATGCCTTACCTCTGAAATCCATCTAGCTTACAAAAAGCTTTATGTAGAAATCTATTTGGTGGTATTTAAAGTACATATAGTTGTATATTGCCAAACACCATACTTTTATTCTGATAGAAATTACTCAAGTGATTTCTTGGACTTTTTAGGTGGCAAAGAAATTTTCATTCCAATTGATTTGATCATTTTCAGGAACTTGTTTCTAAAGACATGTAGATTTTTTGTGAATCGTTTGGGAAATTTCCAGGTTCTACAGCCACGTGTTTGCATGGAAACCTTGTCTAACTTTTCTACACTGGACCATAATTTTATTTTGTGCCTATTGTTCAGTTCAGGGAGTGGTGTGTATGTTCTGATGCAACTAATCTCTTGAAGCTCTTATTAAGCAACAAACTTGGATCATCAGGTAAAAGTGATCACTTTTGACTTAGCCGCTTTTGATAGGTCATCATTTAGGAAACTATTCAAGAGATTTTTTTTCTTCTTCTAATTCACGCACTTAAATGTTCTCACTGTGAGTATTAGTGAGACTGTTAAGAGGTTATTAAGTATGACTATTCAAAGGAAACCCCAGAATATTGACTACTGTACTGCTTGCTGAGATAAAGCAGTACAAGTGGTCCTACCCTTCTGTAACATAACACATTCATGAAAGTCATAATTATATGACTAAAAGGACTGAGCATATGAATTAGGAAGCCAACAATAATTGTAGATATTTATTAGGCAGAACTGAATAAGCTGACTGTTGAAATGCAAAGCAGATTTGCCTGTGCCCTTAAACTAGACCAGCCAATTATTATAGTGTGATCCACAAGCATTCTCTTCACTGTTCCTTTTGCTATTGGGAGCTCACTGGATTATTGACTTTTCCCTATCTACTTATATAAAAGAAAGTACACAATTTCTTTTTTATCCTTTTTTCCTTTCTTCCTTCTTCCCTTCCACCTTCCCTTCCCCTTGTTTTTTTCTTTTCTTCAGATAAGAATCCCAACTGAATCAACAGAAAGGTTTAGAACTAATGAGAGAATTCAGCAAAAATGCCAGATACAACAAGATCCACTCACAAAAATCAATAGTATTCTTCAGCATCAGCAATTGTCAGCTAAAAATAGAACAGAGTCTGTGATGTCATTCATAATGGTGATCAACACTATAAACTGAATTTAACCAAATAAACAATGTACAAGATCTTCAAGATGTTTCAAGGGTACAAAAGCCTAAATAAGTGGAGTGCTATATCACGCTCATGGAAAGGATAGCAACAATGTAAGGATGTCAGTTCTCTAAAATTAGTCAGTAAATTCAACCTCAATTAAAATTTTAGTATGACTTTAAAAAGTGAATTCAACATACTTATTCTAACATGTATAAGATGACTAAATATATTATGAATAATTAAAGCAATTTTGAAAAAGGGCAATGAAAGGGGTGACCTCAGAGAAAGAACTGATAAAGTTTTAATAGATTAGGGAAGTGTCATTTTAGGGAAAAAAATAATGCTGGATTCTTAGCCTATAACAGCATTTCTCAACCAGTGTTTTCATTACTGTCCTCCAAATAAAACTTTTTAGGTATATTTTCCCCCTGATTTTCCTCCATTACCAATACAATTTTAATATCATGGATACAGAATATATCTGTTTATGATCCTTGAAGGGCTATGCGTGTGCATGTGTGGTAAGTCACTTCAGTTGTGCACAACTCTTTTCGACCCTATGGACCGTAGCCTGCCAGGATCCTCTGTCCATGGGATTCTCCAGGCAAGGATACTGGAATGGGTTGCCACTCCAGGAAGATCCTCCTTCAAGGATCTTCCCGACCCAGGGATCAAACCTGTGTTTCGTTTGTCTCCTGCATTGACAGGCGAGTTCTTTACTACTAGCGCCACCTGTGAAGGGCTATAAACAATTACAATATCTAAGTTTTTTTTTTTTACCCTCTAAGAACAAACTTCACTTTCTTGGGAGTGCCATTACCCCCATTAAGAATGCATGTTTATGCCATATACAAGGGGGAAATCCAGTTGGATTAAAGTATTAAATGGAAAATCTAAAAAGCTAATGGAAAAGGAAAAAAGAAACATGTATATTATTTTTCTTGCTTTGGAGTGTGGAAGAACTTCTTAAACCAACATTCAAAAACACAAACTCTAAGATAAAAAATAAATGGATGAAAAAGACATTACATTTAAGAACTTCTCTTTATCAAAAAATGTAATAGGTGAAGTTCATATACAGATCACAGATTGGAATTGATATTTGAAACAAGTAGAGGAATGGCCAAGATGCTGGAGTAGGAAAACAATGAGCTCCCCTCTTCTCATGGGCAAACAAAAACTACAACTCTTTACACAGCAACTATTGATTAAAATTACAGATGTTCTTCCCAAAGAGTGAGGGATCTTAGCCCCACACTGGGCTCCCCATTCTGGAGGTCCTGCACCAGGAAGATGAGCTCCCAGAACGTTTGGATTTGAAGGTCAATGGGGCTTCATTTGGGAGAACCAAAGGGCTATTGGCTAGGACTTTCCACTACAATCAGATAAATTAAAGAAATAAAAGGAATTCACATTGCAAAGGAAGCGGTAAAACTATCACTGTTTGCAGATGACATGATACTATACATAGAAAATCTTAAAGAAACCAACCACCAAAATGTACCAGAACTCATCAATGAATTCGGTAAACTTGCAGAATACAAAAGCAATATACAGAAATCTGTTGTGTTTCTATGTATTAACGATTAACTACCAAAAGAGAAATTAAGAAAACAATCTCATTTACAACTGCACCAAAAAGAATAAAATATTTAGAAATAAATCTAACTAAGGAGATAAAGAGCTGCACTCAGAAAACTATAAGGTATTGATGAAAGAAGTTGAAAGGGCACCAACAGAAGGAAAGATGGACTGTGCTCATGGATTGGAAAAATTAATATTTTTAAAATGACTACTCAAGGCAATCTACAGATTCAGTGTAATCCCTATTAAATATCAATGATATTTTTCAAACACAAATGACCCTGAATAACCAAAACAATCTTGAGAAAGGAAAACAAAGTGGAGTATCACATTCCCTGATTTCAAACTTACCTCAAAGCTACAGTAATCAAACCAGTATGGATCCATCACAAAAACAGGCACATATGTCAGTAGAGCAGCACAGAGAGCCCAGAAATGAATCCACTCTTATATGGGCAATTAATCTACAACAGAAGAAGCAAGAATATACAATGGGGAAAATACAACCTCCTCAATGAAGTATGTTGGGAAAACTGGACAGCTACATGCAAAAGAATCAAACTGGCCTACTTTCTTAGACCACGAACAAAGATAAGCCAAGAATGATTTAAAGACTTAAATGTGAGACCTGAAACCACAAAACTTAGAGAAGAAAACATAGGCAGTAAACTCTTTGACATCTGTCTGAGTAATTGTTTTTGATATGTCTCAGGCAACAGAGACAAAAGCAAAATAAACAAATGGGACTACACCAAACTAAAAAGCTTTCATGGAGTGAACTATCAACAAGGCAAGAAGGCCACATACTGAATGGCTGAAGGATGTGTTCTGCTTGGATAGTGGGATGGGCCCCTAAAAAGGGAATAAGGGTGGGAATCAAGGATGAAGGAAGGAGATTAAACAAAACTAAGAAAGGGCCCTTGCTAAGAAATTGATGATGGGAACCTCCCACGAGTATCTAAACTTTCTCCACCATAAATCCAAAATCCCAAACCCAGTATAGATTGTACCACATTCCAGCAAACAACCCGAAATGGTCTGAGACATGTGAACCCTATTTCCAACCAAGTTGTGACCAGCCTTTCCTGAGCCTAATTTCCAACCTGAATTCTGAGTTCTGTATTATTTCACAAAGTCACAGACATATCCTAGGATATGCATTGCTTATATATTCTAATGGGTCTTACGATGGCAAGAGAAATGAAGGTGGACTCAAGGATGAAGAAGAAAAATAAAGCAAAACCCAATGAGAGGGAACCCTTGCCCAGACTGAAGATGGCAGTATGCCATGAGTAAATGAATTCTCTTTACCTTAGGTTCAAAACCAAAAATTATAGATTTGATCATACTCCAGCAAATGACTTGTAGTGGTCTGAGACTTGTGAACTCTGATTTCAACTGCAACTTAAATTGTTTTCATTCTTTTTTTTTTAAATCCTTGAGCTCTGTTGTCTATTTCCTATGCCACCACTTCCCTTAGAACTAGTTATTTTGACTTTCTGTTCTCTCTGAAGGACTTTATATCAAACTTGTCCCTTATTTTCAAAAATGTCTTATTATCTCAGAATAGGATCATCCTAGTCTTTCAGGGACCAACAGCCAGCCCTGATTCAGGGAACTTGGCTAGCACTGTGGCCAGGCTGTTCAGGACCTCCAGGCAGTACCACTTCATGTACAGAAAGCTTCTTGGGTAAGCAGGCGTCTCAGCACTCATCAGGGGTACAAAGTCTCTCCTGGATGTTGTGAGCAACTCGCTGGCTAAGACAGTGGTGGTGGTAGGTGGCGGGCAGCAACTGTAATGTAGGAGATGGAGGGTGAAGGAGCTGGGGGAGAAGGATAAACAGAGAGGAGAGAAGGAGGTGAGTATGAAAGAACCCAAAGTTTGCTTCTCATCACAGTTTATCAGATTCAGCCTTCAATATGTTAATTTCAGAGTACATGTGTGTTGGGGTAGGAAGGAGCCACACTTGAGTGACCTCAGGGCATCAGGACAGGAAATAGAGAATCTGACTAGCTCTCTTGGAGTTAGATATCCATCCAAGTGGTAGGCGTGTGGGCTATAGAATGTTGAGAGGGAAGGTTCTTCCCTCACCTCACAATTACAAACAAAGGAAAAGATTTAAAACACTAGAAATGTATAGTTTATACAAGAGATCCTGCCAATTTCACATACCAGCTACTGACAATATGGTTATTTATTGTTTGATTTTAAGCTTGTTCCTACCATTCTGTGCCAAGAGCTGCAAGATCTGATCAGTAAAAGGAGGAATAAATATTTTTATGTATACCACACAACAACAAAGTGATATCCTCATATGCTCAAAGATTTGAATAATACAGAAATTTATTTCTCTCTCACATAAGAGTTCAGGCATGAGCAGTTCAGAGATATTATGATGACTGTACTGTCAGATCCCAGCTGTCTTTTAGTTGGTTTTTCTACCATATCTAGATAGTGAGCTTTAAGAGAGACGGTTCATAATCATCACCATCTCTCTGATCCAAGAGACAGAGCAAGACACAGGATATGGAGGAAAGAAGGAAGATTCTCTCCTTCCCTTTCCTGGCACAAATTGGGAATCACATCCAACACTTAGCTCACATCCCAGTGGCCAAAACTTTATCACATGATCACACACCTAGCTGCAAGGGAATCTGGGAAATGTAGTTTTTATGGGGTTAATCTAGGCCAACCTAAGATTTTTCTTACTCTCAAAGTAAAGAAAAACACATGTTTAGTGACAACTGCCAGTCTTAGCCATGGTAGAATATTCATAAAAAGTTCGACCTGAGATTTTCTTTTGTCAAGGGGAAGGCAATGACAAGAGCTTACTCTTTCAATGATGAAAACCAGGTAATGCTGGTGGTAAAGGATCTGCCTGCCAATGCAGGGGATGCAGGAGATGTGGGTTTGATCCCTGGGTCAGGAAGATCCCCTTGAGAAGGAAATGGCAACCCACTCCAGTATCCTTGCCAGGAGAATCCCATGGATGGAGGAGCCTGGCAGGCTACAGTTTATAGGGTCGCAAAGAATTGGACATGACTGACGGGGCACACACACACGCAAACACTCACACACATATGAAGAATTCAGTTCAAATAATACAAATGTCTGACATTAAGAATTCAGTTCAAATAATACAAATGTCTGACATTATTAAGGATCCCTGTCCTTGAGGAACTTAGAGCCTCACTCAGGGACATTAGAATACACATCAATCATTTAGATCTAAAATAAAATTTTAAATTAAGTATACCCAAAGTGCCATGGGTAGACAAGCATGGAGAATTTATCCAGATATGAGCTCTTTGAAAGATGCCCACGCTGAATGCCAAAGATGAACCAAGTCTCAAAGGAATAAACATATAAAGAGCTATAGAAATCAAATGTTACAAGAAATTTTCCACAAGAATTGTTTGTAAATGAATAACTGCAGTCTGCTTTCTTCAATGGAGTGATAAGCTCACCAGCTGT
Organism: Bos taurus; assembly: GCF_002263795.3. Taxonomy (NCBI): domain Eukaryota; kingdom Metazoa; phylum Chordata; class Mammalia; order Artiodactyla; family Bovidae; genus Bos; species Bos taurus. Next base: position 6,093,453 of record NC_037332.1, read on the forward strand.
CCTGTTATGCTCTGTGCCATGTTCAGCCTCCCAAGGCTGCAGAACATTTCGGTTTTGCTGCTCCTGTATCACAGCCTTTCAGGAGCTGAGCCGGCTAACATGGGTCTCCTCTGCCTTTTACAATCGGAACAGTTGAGTGTGTGTTGGCTCGGCTACTCAACAAGTAAAACCTCAGGCAGGACAAGAATTGACTGCCGCCCTGGTTTCACTGGTGACCACTCTCGCCTGCTAATACAGGATCTCAGTGTTCTGAGATCTGTAAGGGTCCTCCCTGGCCCAAGTACTGACGAAGATCTCCAGGTGTCTCTCCCACCTGTTCCTCAAAACAAGGCTGGTCAGTCAACTAGAGTAAAGGTCATCTTGTTTCCACCCTCTTACCCCAACCCTTCTCCACCAAGTATGTCCATGTCCTTCCCTAAACAGAACTGATCTGCAAGATGCTGTGGTCACTTCTGCTGCTTGGGCCTGCTAGGCATTCCAGTCAGGGAAGGCCTGGCTGTGCCAGAGTGTGGAATTTTGTCTTTCTTCTTTTAAGAGCCTCCCAACACAGTGCCCTTGTCTCGCCGGTTTTCGTGAACGAGCCATTTTCACTGAGTTTCTCTGTGCCGGTCACCCCCAGCCGCTGTGTGGAGTGAGTCTGCGGGGCCTGGGGGATCTGCTAGCAAAGGCACCACGTCCTACTCACCACGTGCCCTTGCCCTCCCACCGCTCTGATGTCTATTCCCTTTCCTCGGGGATTGTTTCTCTCCAGAGGACTCTGTCACTCCTGCAGATTCCTGCAGCCCCGCCCCTAAGGTTCACCTGAGGAGCGCTGAGAGCTGAGTCCCACCGGGCTTCAAGAGCGGGACAGCTTCCAGCAGCACGGTAAGGACAGGTGAGGCCCGTGTTATACTACACGCCTCACTTCCGGACACTACCCCTGAGCCGCAACTCCTCCCCGCAACCCAGCTGTAAATAAAAGTCTCATTAGAAACCCCGAGCCCATCAGCTTGCTGTTTGAGCAGAGAACAGTCACGGAGAAGAGGAACTCTTCTCAGAGCAATACGATGTAAAAAATATTTCCCGATGGGTTCTCCCTTTTCCATAATATGGTTGCCTTCCCCGTAGACAGCCCCTTTGCCATCCCAATCATTCTAATTTGTGTGTGTGTGTGTGTCTGTGTGGTGTGTAAAAGTGATTTGGAAAGAGAGAAGCATGTAATATGTACACAGCTTGTGGAGGCCAACTAAGGGAAATAGAAAGCCTTTCCCGTATCGGGTGAGAAGAAAAGAGGAAGCAAAGATCATACCCGTGAATGGGCGTGTCCAGGCCCAATGAGAAAACAAAGAGCCGGCCTAGAGGAGCCCACGAAGGCTAGGGAGGCAAGAAATAAGCATATTTCAAACTCCTTTTTTCTAAAACACTAATGGGCCTTTTGGGTGAGTGGCACTGACTTAGTCAGCTCTCCACTTCCATGACTACCTGTTGTCCTTGTAGCCAAAGCTGTAGGTATCTGGCTCTTGACAACAGCCTGCCCTTCTATATTTGGTATTAATCGGAACAATGTAGAAATTAGAGTAATCTGCATTGGTTTAACAGTATGAATTCATAACTTTCACCGGTGGCATAGTTCATGCTGGCAAAGAAAAATTACTTGACTCACTTGGGTGATTTGAAAAGTGAGTTATCGGGAAAGCATAAGCACTGACTCCCAAGGGGGGCCCATTAGCATTGTCCCAAATGGCAACAGTTGCCAGAAGTAAATTGCAAACAGTGACTTTGCAATCAGCTGTGAGCTCTCAGAGCCCAGCGTCTGCGGGCATTTAAACAGGAGCACTTCTGCCACATATTCTTTCCAAGGAGATATTCCAGGATTTATTCAGCCAGTCAGGACAAGCACCCTTAGCTATAAAAGAAGTAAATAATGATTTAAACAGTTTGTCTTATTGCTGGTGAGAAAAAAAGCATTGTATTAGTGAATTCAGCATCTGGAGCTAAATACATGATTCCCTTCACGCAAGAGTGTTGACTAAAAATGATGCACGACTTGAGAGTTTCAAGTTAAGTTTTCTTTGGGACAAAATGATGGCTGCAGCCCGGGAGACAGCACCTCAGAAAGCTCTGGGAGACTGCTCCAAAGAGGCACTGGGTGGAGGTGAATATGTAAGGTTTTGGTGAAGGGGGAGTTCAATGCAATCAAGCACTCATTTTACAAAAGGTTTTCTGCTAGTCACAAGGATCTGATGTCATCATGAAGAGATACAGTGCTTTTCTAAATATGAAGAGATGCAAAGATTGAGATCATGAAATCAGTTCCTGAAAACATCTATCTAAAGACCTGTCCCACCAGGTTCCCTGGGGCTCAGAGTGCCTCACTCCACCCTGATCTCCCTCAGGGGGTGCTAAGGTCAACAGCTGCAGCAGAACAGGGGTCACTCTCCGCAGAGGCAGATGGCAAATGCCCTTGGTGGTGGGTCAGTCCCTGGCAAATGCTCTTGTGTGTGTGCTAAGTAGATTTAGTCGTGACTCTTTGCGACCATATGCACTGTAACCCGACAGGCTCCTCTGCCCGTGGGATTGTCCAGGCAAGAATCCTGGAGTGGGTTGCCATGCCCTCCTCCAGGGGATCTTCCTGACCCAGGGATCGAACCCGTATCTCTTCTGTCTCCTGCATTGGCAGGCATGCTCTTTACCACCAGCACACCTGGAAAGCCCCGCAAATGCTCTTGGCGAGTGCCCATTTGTAGTTGGCAAAAGAATAAAAGCAAATTTACCTGTTTTGAAGCTTTGCTTCCCCACCTCCCTCCCTCACGCCTGAGGATTAAGAAGGACTGTACAGGATGCTTTACCAGAATCTGAATCTTTTAAATCAGCACAAGAGATAATGGTCTTTGACTTTCATCAATGATCTATATTCCTCAAATAGAATTAGAATGGCTTCCCATATAGAAAAATGTTGACTGGACGCAAACGTTATTATCTGGGTATTGGATTCAGTGATACCAAGGGCTTTCCTCTGTCGACAAAGGTTCCTTCTTCCCAGGTTAGTGTTTCATCCTTTTACTAACATAAATGTAATTATACAATGCCTCTGAAGCACTGTTGGGTTTTCTGGTGGGTTTGACACTTTAGTCTTTTTCTTGATTTGTTTAAGCCAGTGACCATTTCTTTCGTGGTATCATTTCTTTCACAAACACTTTCCTTTTGTACCCATTAGTAAGCAGAGACTGAGCTTCTCTGGTAGCTCAGTGGTAAAGAACATGCTTGCCAAGGTAGGAGACACGGATTCTATCCCTGGGTCGATTCCCTTGGACTCCTTTTTTTCCCCTTATGTTGAAATGGCTTCTTTCAACACTTTTTCATCACAGTGTAGAAAGTGACTTTGGGCCTCCTAATCACGGGTGAAAACACATCCCTTCGGTAGGATGTGCTCGGGAGACACAACCGCAGCGTTCACTGCACACTCTGCTGCCTTCTGCCTCTTCCCGCCACTCCCCCAGGCAAGTCAGTGCAGAGTCCATCATCCATCCCTGTCTTCGCGTTGATTTTGTGACTGGAGAGCTGGTATAATTCACTCTGATTCGAGTTTGGCTTTGTTTGGAAAACATAATTTTTCCCCAAAGCGCTTGAGCTATTTTGAATTGCTGTAGTGGGGAGGGAAAAAAAGTGCTCCAAAAGAGATTACTAATTAATGTGCATGCTGTGGACAAAACTATACCTGGATCCGCAAAACGTCTGACTTCATGTTCAGCTGCTAATGGATTTCTGATATTCCTTTCACTGTGACTGCTCGAGTCCTGATCATCATACTTGAAATCCGTTTCTTTCACTCGTCTCCTTATCTGTGTTGATTCACCTAAGTGAATAGGCTATTTCCCCCCAGAGTCCTCTTTATGCTCCCTTTCAGGGGTTTCTCAGTTCCCGCCAAAGAGCTTGGATTCCAGTCATTCATGCTTCCCCTGGGCCTTTGTTGGCCCTAGAAACTGAGTTTCCCTACCCGTCTTCTTTCTCCCTCTCCATTCTTTCCTGATTCCTTTTTCCTTTTGGTCTCTCCTGCTCTCCTCTATCTCTGGGAGTTGTAGGCTGTTGCTGCTTCCACGGTCTCTTGTCCCTGCACCTTCACTCGCCTCCAGTTGCACAAGTGAGACCTGGGTAGCATTCTTCTAGCTGAGTGAGACTTCATAGCCAGCACAGGCAGTGAGGCTACAGAGTGCTTGGACCTGAAGACTGTAATTCCTATATGTATATGTATGTGTGTGTGTGTGTACAAATATATATATGTACATATACATATATAATGTTGGGAGACCTGGGTTCAATCCCTGGATCTGGAAGATCCCCTGGAGGAGGGCATGGCAACCCACTCCAGTATTCTTGAGAATCCCCATGGATAGAGGTGCCTGGCGGCTACAGTCCATGGGGTCACAAAGAGTCGGACACGACTGAGCAACTACGCGCAACACAGCATATATATACACCTTTTTGTTTTGCCACACTTGTTGCACATGTGCTCGTAGTTCCATGACCAGGGATGGAACCTGCATAAAAGGAGTCTTAACCACTGGACTGCAAGCCAAGTCTAGCCCTGTGATTCTGAATCTCTTAAGAAATGATAAGGAGTCCAAGCTATGCTCCCCCAAACCAGATCCAATATTTTTGTCAGAAAAAAAAATTCTTCCATCTCTTTAGCTTTCTTGGGCAAAGTATAATTTTCAAAAATTTAAAAATTCATCTTCCATACATAGAATAGACATGTGTCAAAGATTTATTCAAATCATTAACAAAAGAATCACTAAGATGGTAATGCTGATTTAAAGAACATTTGAGTAAATGAGTATTTAAAAACATTAGAGAAAACAATTTTGGAATAAGATTTGTTAGAATAGATATAAAACTGGTTAATAGCCTACAAGGCAATAAAACCATAAATGTGAGATAATCCTTCCTCTAGATGGAAATCGTTTACACCTCTCCTAGAGGGAAAAAAAAAAGCTAAAGGTTTAGATGCAATTTCCCAGAATCTGGGATTTTAATCAATACTAGATGGTGAATCAAAAGTGTATTCCCTTAGAGGCTTAAATAATCCTTGGGTGGCCTGTTAAAGGTTAGCAATGAAAAGACATGCTGCCTTTCCTATGCCTTATTTCTAAGTTTTGGATTTTTTTTTCTTAATGCCTCATTTTAAAAATTTTAAAGTAGCCCAGGTGCAGGGATTAAGCATCCTAGGCTATGTAACTCAACTGCAGATGATAACTAATTTCTTGACACATCTGCTCTAAGGCTGTGACCTACTTCCTAAGAATATAACCTACTTCATAAGAATGCCGGTCGTGGTTAAGGTATCCTTCCAAGTATAGTGGAGCAGTGCCAGAATGACACAGATGTGATCCCAATGGCATATCAACATGTTCCCTTTAAATCTTGTTGGAAAGGAGACACTTGTGGAGATTGTACTCAGCTGGAACAAATGTCACCACTGAGCCCGGCCCCAAGTAAAGATGAGAGCATTTGTTGAGTTTGGAGAAGTTGGGAGAGCCGGATCACCTAGGTCCTTAGTCGCCATAGTAGGGCGTTTGGATTTTGTTCAAAGTGCAGCTGGAAACCGAGGAAAGGTCTGAGGCAGGAGGAGGAGAGTGTAGTTAAGTCTTGAGTTTTTAAAGGCTTGTTCATGTGGTTTTCCTTACGTTCTGCAGCTTATTCATCATAGAATCCCAAATGCAGCCCAGTGTCATGTATGCAAAGGATTACATTAGATTGCTTCAACTGGGAGACTAAGTTAAAGGATAAGGTTAAGCTGTAGGTTCAAACGCCATGGAGGTCAGTTATTTGGGGGCTGTTTCAGGGTCACAGATGGCTACTTTGTAATCATGACAGTTGTAGTAACACCATGTATTTGTTTTGCAAATGCCTTTTACCAGAGTGAAGTCTGGATAATTCTGTTCATAATCCAGTATAAATCTGTCATCACTGCTAGAGATTAATTGCAAAGAAATACGCACTGTGGTTCATCAGTAACATCACTGTTACATAAAAGAAGATAACATATGTTTAGGGAATTTTACTGCCAGTAAGTATGAAGCTTAAAAGATGATCATATTGAGAACTATCAATGGAATATTCTGTTTATATAAAGCAGACCAATCTGGTTTTTTTTTTTTTTTTTGAAAGGAATACTTCCAGGAAATAACTACTCCTCCAGGAAAGTGTGGGCATAGAGTTTTGGTTAAAAACATGACCCTGGAGCCAAAAACACACCTGACTTTTACTCCCAACATTGCCACTCATTAACTGGGCTCTCTTGGGTGAGGTATTTCCTCAATTCTGATTTTTGGAAAATAATACCCATGTCTGTAGCTGTTGTGAGGATCGAATGAAATTCTGTCTTTCCTTGAGTCTTCTCAGCATCGAAACTCTTTCTGTCACAGATGTTCCTGCTTATGAGTTTGGGGCGGGACAAAGATGGCCCTATAAGTGACGGAAGTGCTCAGAACTTGGTACCCTGGGTTTCCTTGCAGCAAGAGCATAAGCATCAACCTTGGGCTTCCTCACTCAGCTGTAGTTCAGGTTTGGTGCTGGAGTGAACGGCATGGGCGGGAAGGGGCTGGGAGATCTCTCTAGAGGCACCGCAGCAGTGGCCGTGGTTGCAGCGGTGGCCACCAAGTCAGGGTTTTGATCCGGCAGTGACTGTGTAGGCACACCGGCTGCAGGAAACCTGGCTCCAGCGTGGAAGTGGCGTCAGTGCAAACCCAACCATCCAGTGCTTTGGCACAGTGACCGCAGTTCCTCATCAGCCCACTTCTGTGGTATGACTCCTAGAAATTTATCCAAAAACCAGATTCTCCAAGTTTTCAGGCAATTCTATGAGCAACTAATAACGCTTGATTAAACTCTTTTGTAGTATAATCCATCCAGAGTTAGCTCCAGTTCCTGGCTACCTAGAACTGTGGTTGGTTTACATTCTACACCTATCCCCACAGCACGGTGACTAGCAGAGAGTACACAGCAGACAGGGCTGTTTGTAGCAGTTAGGGGCTTCCCTGGTGGCTCAGGTGGTAAAGAATCTGCGCATAATGTGGAGACCCGGGTTCAATCCCTGTGTCAGGAAGATCCCCCTGGAGAAAGGAATGGCAACCTGCTCCAGAATTCTCACCTGGAGAATTCCATGGACAGAGGAGCCTGGCAGGCTACAGTTAATGGGGTCACAAAGAGTCGGACACGGCTGAGTAACCCAGTTTCACTTTCTCATCAGCAGTGTGCTATGTTATAATGAAGTTTTAGTGATTTTGCTCCACATTTAAGAGCTGTATTTAATATTGCCTTTATTGGTATATCTTTTTGAAATGGTCTATATTCTGAATTGCATCTTGATGAATCTAACACTCTTTACTAGACTCTAAGCTTCTTGAAGGCAGAGATTGTCTTGTTCAGAACTGGATTATTTTCTGCCACAGTGCTTAACACAGGCAAACTCTCAGTAAATATTTGTGGAGGAGGTACCTCATGAGCTTATCGATAAAACAGAGGTACCATCGCAGGGTTCTCAGGATATTCATCTCAGGGTACTGACGCTGAAGCTGAAACTCCAATACTTCGGCCACCTAATGCGAAGAGATGACTCATTGGAAAAGACCCTGATGCTAGGAAAGACTGAAGGCAGAAGGAGAAGGGGATGACAGAGGATGAGAGGGTTGGATGGCATCACTGACTCAATGGACATGATTTTGAGCAAACTTCAGGAGATGGTGAAGGACAAAGAGGCCTGGCGTGCTGCGGTTCATGGGGCTACAAAGAGTTGAACACAACTGAGCCACTGAACAACAACAACGATCTCACAGATTGGACAGATCTCTAGGTGGCATTATCTCAGTGAGACAGTTTAATTTAGGATTGGTTCTCAACTCCAGGAACTCAAAATTGCACTTAGCTGATATTGATTATGCTCTTGGATGTAGACTCAAACTAAACAAACTCATAAGAGACTGATGTGTAAACCATATTTATTTCCACTAAGAAATAGAACTGAATTTCTGCTCACGTATTCATTTAATGCATTTTAAGCATTTACTGTGTGTCAGGTATCGCTCTATCTTTGTATAAACAGTGAATAAAACAGACAAGAGGGTTTCCCTGGTGGTCTAGTGGTTAAGAATCCACCTGCCAATGCAGGGGACCCAGGTTCAATCTCTGGTCTGTGAGGATCCCACATGCTGTGGAGCAACTAAGCCTGGGAACCACACCTGTTGACACCCAAGCACCCTAGAGCCTGTGCTCTGCAACAAGAGAAGCCACAGCCATGAGAGGCCCGTGACCACAGCCAGAGAGGAGCCCCTGCTCGCTGGAACTAGAGAACGTTCTCAAGCAGCAACCAAGACCCAGCACAGATAAAAACAAATAAAATTTCTTAAAAAAAAAAAATGCCATTCTCCCATATCATCCCACCCTCGCCCTCTCCCACAGAGTCCAAAAGACTGTTCAATACATCTGTGTCTCTTTTGCTGTCTTGCATACAGAGTTATCATTACCTTCTTTCTAACTTGCATATATATGCATTAGTATACTGTATTGGTGTTTTTCTTTCTCTCTGTATAATAGGCTCCAGTTTCATCCACCTCATTAGAACTGAATCAAATGTATTCTTTTTAATGGCTGAGTAATACTCCATTGTGTATATGTACCACAGCTTTCTTATCCATTCATCTGCTGATGGGCATCTAGGTTGCTTCCATGTCCTGGCTATTATAAACAGTGCTGCGATACGAATCGCCAGTCCAGGTTTGGTGCATCATGAGACAGGGTGCTTGGGGCTGGTGCACTGGGATGACCCAGAGGGATGGGATGAGGAGGGAGAGGGGTTCAGGATGGGGAACACATGTACACTCATGGTGGATTCAAGTCAACGTATGGCAAAACCAATACAATACTGTAAAGTAAAATAAATAAATTAAATTAAAAAAACAGACAAGATTATTACTATCATGCAATTTGCACAATTATGTCCACAAATAAATACATAGTTGTGGATAGTGGTAACTGTTATAAAGAAAAACATAGGCTACATGGACGAAAATTGTTAGGAAGGAGTGTATGCTGTTTTAAACTGGATAAAGGGAAGGAGTCCCTCAGGATGGGACATTTCAACAGAAACCTAAATGAGGTGGGGGGAGAAAATGCCAGAAATAGGAGGTATTATATTTAAAGACTCTCAGACAGAGATAATCTTGGGAGTGTGTTAGGCAGCCTCTGAGATGGTTCTCAATGATCTGCAGCTAGTGGTATTCACAGCTTTATGAAATTCCCTGGGCTGAACGTGTAACTAGATTCTAACAAGCAGAATGTCACAGAGGTGATGGAACATCACTGCCAATACTAGATTGCAAGGAACAGCGGTTTTTTCTGGCTCTCGTCGTCTCACTATGCAGAAAAGAATGAATATGAGAGGCCTAAGCCCTGGGACGGGGGAGCCTGGTGGGCTGCTGTCTATGGGGTCGCACAGAGTTGGACACTACTGAAGTGACTTAGCAGCAGCAGCAAGACAACTATCCCTAGAAAGGCCAGCTTGTGAGACTGGCCCTTGGCTGGCATCTGGGCACTTGGCTGGTAAACAGTTCCCCCCGAGGATGTAAATCTTTCCTTAATTGATAAGGGGTGCTCCCTACACCTAGACTGTTTTTGTAAATAAAATGCTTATGCTGAACTGCTGCCTTCCTCCTGGGAGACTGGGATTTTAGTAGACACGGAGAAGGAAATGGCAGCCCACTCCAGTACTCTTGCCTGGAAAATCCCATGGACGGCGGAGCCTGGTAGGCTACCGTCCATGGGGTCGTAAAGAGTCGGACACGACTGAGCGACTTCACTTTGACTTTTACTTTCAAGCAGAAGGTGCTTGTGTGACCAGGCCCGTAAAATCTCTGGGTGCTGGATCTTTAGTGGGCTTCTCCAGAAGCAGAAACATTGCACACACACCCTGCTGCATGGTCTTTGCTGAGAGATGAGGGGAGCCGTGGGGCCCCCTGTGAGAGGGTGAGCGCATCAGGCAGCCTACATATGGATTCCCCAGAGTCTGTGCCTTTTCCCTTTATGACCTGGCTGTGTGTCCTCAGAATCTTGGTGTCAGTGCAACCACAGGCACGCCTCATTTCATTGCACTTTGTCTCATTGTGCTTCACTCCACTGCACTTTGCACATAATGCAGGTTTTAAAAACCAATTGAAGGTTTGTAGCCAACCCGTGTCGAGTGAGTCCACTGGTGCCTTTCTCCCAATAGCACTTGCTCGCCTCGTGTCCCTGTGTCACAGTTTGGTAATCTTGCAACGTTTCAAAACTTTTCATTATCATTATTATGTTTGTTATGGTCATCTGTGATCAGAGGTCTTTGATGTTACTGTTGTAATTGTTTTGGGGATGCCAAAAACCATGCCCATGTAAGATGGCAAATTTAACCAATAAATGCTGTGTATATTCAGACTGCTCCACCAGCCGCTGTTCCTCCGTCTCTCTCCCCGTCTGCAGGCCTCCCTATTCCATGAGACACAACAGTATTGAAATTAGGACAATAATGACTCCACAACAGCCTCTAAATGTTCAAGTGAAAGGAAGTGGTGTACACATCTCTTCACTTTAAATCAAAAGCTAGAAATGATTAAACTTAGTGAGGAAGGCACAGTCAAAGCCAAGATAGGCTGAAAGCTAGGCTTCTTGCACCAAACAGTTAGGCGAGTTGTGAATGCAAAGGAAAAGTTCCTGAAAGAAGTTAAAACTGCTGCTCCAGTGAACTTACAAATGATAAGAAAATGGAACAGTCTTATCGCTGATAGGAAGAAAGCTTTAGTGGTCTGGATAAAAAAAGTCCAAACAGCCACACATCCCCTTAAGCCAAAGCCTACTTCAGAGTAAGGTCCTAACTCTCTTCAGTTCTGTGAAGGCTGAGAGGGGTAAGGAAGCTACAAAAGAAAAGCCTGAAGCCAGTAGAGGTTGATTCTTGAGGTTTGAGGAAAGACACCATCTCCGTAACACAGAAGTACAAGGCAAAGCAAGTGCTTATGTAGAAGCTGCAGCAAGTCCTCCAGAAGATCGAGCTAAGATCATTCATGAAGGTGGTTATACTAAACAATATATTTAAATGTGGACAAAACAGTCTTACACCAGAGGATGATGCCATCTAGGTTCTCACAGGTAGAGAGAAGTCAGTGACTAACACCCCAGCATCAAAGGACAGACTCAGGCTCGTGCAGCCAGAGACTTCAAATTGAAGCCAGTGCTTATTTCAGTTCACTTCAGTTCAGTCGCTCAGTCATGTCTGACTCTTTGCCACTCCATGAATCGCAGCACGCCAGGCCTCCCTGTCCATCACTAACTCCCGGAGTTCACTCAAACTCACGTCCATCAGGTCGGTGATGCCATCCAGCCATCTCATGCTCTGTCGTCCCCTTCTCCTCCTGTCCCCAATCCCTCCCAGCATCAGAGTCTTTTCCAATGAGTCAACTCTTCGCATGAGGTGGCCAAAGTATTGGAGTTTCAGCTTTAGCATCAGTCCTTCCAATGAACACCCAGGATTGATCTCCTTCGGGATGGACTGGTTGGACCTCCTTGCAGTCCAAGGGACGCTCAAGAGTCTTCTCCAACACCACAGTTCAAAAGCATCAATTCTTCGGCGCTCAACTTTCTTCATAGTGCAACTCTCACATCCATACATGGCTACTGGAAAAACCATAGCCTTGACTAGATGGACCTTTGTTAGCAAAGTAATGTCTCTGCTTTTGAATATGCTATCTAGGTTGGTCATAACTTTCTTTCCAAGGAGTAAGCGTCTTTTAATTTCCTGGCAGCAATCACCATCTGCAGTGATTTTGGAGCCCCCAAAAATAAAGTCTGACACTGTTTCCACTGTTTCTCCATCTATTTCCCATGAAGTGATGGGACCAGATATGCCAGCAAATTGGGAAAACTCAGCAGGGGCCACAGGACTGGAAAAGGTCAGTTTTCATTCCAATCCCAAAGAAAGGCAATGCCAAAGAATGCTCAAACTACTGCACAATTGCTCTCATCTCACACACTAGTAAAGTAATGCTCAAAATTCTCCAAGCCAGGCTTCAGCAATACATGAACCATGAGATCAAATTGCCAACATCTGCTGGATCATTGAAAAAACAAGAGAGTTCCAGAAAAACATCTATTTCTGCTTTCTTGACTATGCCAAAGCCTTTGAAACTGTGGAAAATTCTGAAAGAGATGGGAATACCAGACCACCTGACCTGCCTCTTGAGAAACCTATATGCAGGTTAGAACTGGACATGGAACAACAGACTGGTTCCAAATAGCAAAAGGAGTACGTCAAGGCTGTATATTGTCACCCTGCTTCTTTAACTTATATGCAGAGTACATCATGAGAAACGCTGGACTGGAAGAAACACAAGCTGGACTCAAGATTGCAGGGAGAAATATCAAAAACCTCAGATATGCAGATGACACCACCCTTATGGCAGAAAGTGAAGAGGAACTAAAAAGCCTCTTGATGAAAGTGAAAGAGGAGAGTGAAAAAGTTGGCTTAAAGCTCAACATTCAGAAAGTGGTCATTTACCATTCCCCAAATCCTAGGCCCCAAAGAATTATGCTAAGAGCACTGTGCTTGTGCTCTGTAAAGGCAACAACAAAGCTGGATGATAGCATCTGTTTACAACATGATTTACTGAATACTTTAAGTCTACTCTTGAGAGCTAGTGCTCAAAAAAAAAAAGATTCCTTTCAAAATATTATGGCTTATTGACAATGCACACAAGAGCTGCAAAGGAGATAGTGAGATTACTGTTGAAAGTGAAAGTCTCTCAATTCTTTCTGACTGTTTGTGACCCCATGGACTATACAGTCCATGGAATTCTCCAGGCCAGAGTACTGGAGTGAGTAGCCTTTGCCTTCTCCAGGGGATCTTCCCAACCCAAGGATCTCCCGCATTGCAGGTGGATTCTTTACCCTCTGAGCCACCAGGGAACCCCAGACTACAGTATAGCGTAAACATAGCTTTTATATGCACTGGGAAACCAAAAGGTCAGTGTGACTCACTTGATTGTGATATACACTTCATTGTGGTGAGCCAAGTCCACAGCATCTCCGAAGTATGCCTGTAGGTGGTGAGTCTCATGAGTGCTTTGAGCTTATCCCTGAATGTGGTGGTGGTCTTGCGGATCCCCAGCACCCTCACACCAATGAAGAAAGCTGCCACAAGCTGTCCTATGGAGTTCCTTGTGACAAGGAGCTGAGGGAGGCCCCTGGCCTATAGCCAGTGAGGAGGAGCTGAGACTTTTGGTCCTGCAGCCTGTAAGAAACAGAGGTCCACCCGAGTGAGCCTGGAGCAAACCCTCCCTGAGCTGAGCCTTCATTTCCTTGACCAGGGGATCTTCATGACCCAGGGATTGAACCAGCAGCTCCTGCATTGCAGACGAATTCTTTACTGCTGAGCCACCAGGGAAGCATATGAGTCGAGTCTTCAGATGAAAATCCTGTCATGGCCAACACCTTGACTGCAGCCTTGTGAAAGACCTTGAACCAGAGGCACAACCTAAGCTGTATTTGGGTTCCTGGCCTACTGAAACTGTCAGATAATAAATGTTTGTTGGGAATCCCCTGGTGGTCCAGTGGTTAGGATTTGGTGCTTTCAACACTGGGTCCCAGGTTCAATCCTTGGTTGGGGAACTAAGAATTTGCAGGCTGTGCAGAACAGCCACAAAATAAGAAAATTTGCTGTTTTTAGCCTTCAGGTTTTGGGGCTTCCCTGGTGCCTCAGACAGTGAAGAATCTTCCAGCAATGCAGGAAATCCAGGTTCAATCCCTGGGTTGGGAAGATTCCCTGGAAAAAGGAATGGCTACCCACTTCAGTATTCTTGCCTGGACAATTCCATGGACAGAGGAGCCTGGTGGGCTATAGTCCATGGGGTTGCAAAGAGTCATACACAACTGAGCAACTACGCACATGCACATGCACGCATGCAATAGATAACTAGTACATCCAGTACGGCTGGAATACAGGGAGCGGGGAGAGTGTGGTAGGTGATGGCCTCAGAGAAGTAGGGAGGCCTCGGACCACACAGGGCATTCTGGTCCATGGTGAGGATTTAGGGTTTTATTCCATTAGAGGATTTGGAGCAGGGAAATCTGATCAGCACATTGTGTTCTGCCTGCCAGTGCTTTCCCACCTTGGCTGCATTTTGGAATCATCAAGGTGCTTTTCAGAAAAACCTATGCTGAGCCCCTAAAGGAGATCAGTCCTGGGTGTTCACTGGAAGGACTGATGTTGAAGCTGAAGCTCCAGTACTTTGGCCACCTGATGCGAAGAACTGACTCATTTGTAAAGACCCTGATGTTGGGAAAGATTGAGGGCAAGAGGAGAAGGGGATGACAGAGGATGAGATGGCTGGATGGCATCACCGACTCAATGGACATGGGTTTGGATCGACTCAGAAGTTGGTGATGGACAGGGAGGCTTGGTGTGCTGGTGTTCATGGGGTTGCAAAGAATCGGACACGACTGCGTGACTGGACTGAACTGAACTGATGCTGAGCCCCACCCTCAGAGATTCTGGCTCAGTGGGCCTCAGGAGAGCCTCCAGTATCATTATTTTTAAAAGCTCTGGAGGTAATTCTGATGGACAGCTTGTGCTGAGAACCAGGTATGCTTTAGGGCAGCAAACCTATGTGGGAAGCCAGAGAGGATCACTTGCTAAGTAGGGAGTCAGAACAAAGAGAGTGAGTTACACATTTTTTTTTTTAAGTCTTTATTGATTTTGTTACAATATTGCTTCTGTTGTTTATGTTCTGGTTTTTTGGCCAGGAGGCACATGGGACTTAGCTTCCTGACCAGGGATGGAACCTGCACACCCTGCATTGCAAGGGGAAGTCTTCACAGCTGGACTGCCAGGGAATTCTCACCTATTTCTAACGTCTAATTATTGATCCATATTAGGCAGAGCTGGTGTGTCTAGAATAACACTCTCACTGCTCAGTGCTGGAGAAGTGGCCACAATTGCTCAGCCCTTTAATTGTCCCTTCCTATGAGAGCTGTCATCCATCTGTTCTGTTCACACGAAGCACATTATGGATTAGGCTTCAGGTTCAAAGAGACCAATTCAACATAGCAAAAGTAAATTGACACGACAAAGAGTTGTTTTGTCTTTCTGTTGAAGACAAATGAAGACAAAAGAAGACAAATGAAGTTTTCATGCTACCTGGCTCCATTCTAAAAAGAATGGATCTAATAATGGATCTGTATTATATGACTCTATAATTGATGTGTATATAAGAGAACACATTAGGAGACATGTCAAGATGATCCGCTAAACCGTGGCTTCTGAAAACTCATCCCCCATAGTGAGAAGCCCAAACATTAACGTGCCAAGTCAAACAAGACAAAAAATCACTTTCACGGAGCTATAGCAATTTTGGATTTTTATGTTTATTGTAGTTTCTGTCAGTTATCCTTTATATTGGGACTTCCCAGGTGGCGCTAGTGGTAAAGAACCTGCCTGCCAATGCAGGAGACTTGACACATGGGTTCAATCCCTGGGTCAGGAAGATCCCCTGGAGAAGGAAATGGCAACTCACTCCAGTATTCTTGTCTGGGAAATCCCAAGGACAGACAAACCTGGCGGGCTGCAGTCCACAGGGTCACAAAGAGTTGCACACGACTGCAGCAACTCAGCACACATCCTTTATATTCTTGGCTAAAGAATCTTAAGTTCTGATCAGTACAATAACAATCTTGATGAAAATATAATTAAAATTTTAAATGAAATTTTATTTAATTGAAATGTAAAACCTTGATTTATAATGTTTCATAGTAAAAACCTATGGCAAGGATTCCCTGGTAGCTCAATGGTAAAGAATTCGCCCGCCAATGCAGGGGACACTGGTTCGATCCCTGATCCAGGAAGGTCTACATGCCGTGGAGCAACTAAGCCTGCGGGTCACAACTATTGAGCCTGCACTCCAGAGCCTGGGAGCCACAGCTACTGACCCCGTGTTCTTCAACTGAACCCACACGCGTAGCTCCTGGAGTCCACACACCTGAGTCCGGGCTCTGCAACAGGAGAAGCCCAGAAAAGGCCACGCAGCAATGAAGACCTCACACAGCCAACAATAATAAACTCTTAGGCTTTTTGAGGTAGGGATGAAGATAATTATGTTTGCTTCTCTCCCCTGTTTGTTGGGGGCCTGAACAGAAAGGAGGTTCACTTGGGGGAAAGTGCTGACAACGTTTGTAGGACCAGAAAGAATGTTCTTACACACACGTTAAAAAGAAAAAAAGATGACAAGTTCAAAAGCATTAAATCCCAAACCATTTGTTCATTCAGTCAATTCATTCAACATTGAGTGTACTGTATTAATATGCCAGCACTGTTCTTGGTGCTAGGCTATAGCAGTGAAAAGTTCACACAGGGTTCTTCATTACAGACCTTTCTTTGCACGGAGTGTGTGTGTGTGTGTGTATGTGTGATAATAAAAGTCAGGTGGTAATAAATGCCATTATGATAATTAAACAAGATGGTGTGACTGCGAGGTGGGACTGGAAGGGTAGGGGACGGCCACTGTTGGCTGAGTGGCCTGTCAGATATCAGACTTACTCCAGAAAGCAACTGTTTGACCCAGAGAGCCTTAATTTTTTTTTCTTTTTTAACTAATTGCCAAAGAGCAGGGGCCAAAATGTTGTGTGGAATGGATCCAAGGCATTTAGAAATAGCATATATTTATTTATTCTCTTTATGTATTTTATTAAACTTTCCTATTGAATTACTGTGTGACTTCTCCCCTGACTGGACCCAGATGGACACAAAATGAGATGTTGATACCTATGGAAAAAAGATACAAAACTCACTTGCACAACTACAGTGAGAAGATCGATCCCAAACTGGTTAATGGCTGTCATCAATTTAAGAGTATTTAAAATTAGCCATTGTTCAACAAAATGTAAATGCCTTGAGAAGCTTATAGCTCATACATGAAAGAAACTTGATTGAGGTTTTCCCAAATTTGACAGCAGTCGTAAAAATTTATACATATAATTTACAAATTAGTGTATAAATATCACTAATGCTGCTGCTGCTGCTGCTGCTAAGTCGCTTCAGTCGTGTCCGACTCTGTGCGACCCCCATAGACGGCAGCCCACCAGGCTCCCCCGTCCTTGGGATTCTCCAGGCAAGAACACTGGAGTGGGTTGCCATTTCCTTCTCCAATGCATGAAAGTGAAAAGTGAAAGTGAAGTTGCTCAGTCATGTCTGACTCCTAGCAACCCCATGCACTGCACTAATAAAGAATTATAAAACTGAAAGAAACTTTTATTTATTTATTTTTAAATTTTATTTTATTTAACTTTACAATATTGTATTGGTTTTGCCATATTAAATATGAATCTGCCACAGGTATACCTGTGTTCCCCATCCTGAACCCTCCTTCCTCCCCATACCATCCCTCTGGGTCGTCCCAGTGCACCAGCCCCAAGCATCCAGTATCGTGCATCCAATCTGGACTGGCGACTCGTTTCATATATGATATTATACATGTTTCAATGCCATTCTCCCAAATCTTCCCACCCTCTCCCTCTCCCACAGAGTCCAAAAGACTGTTCTATACATCAGTGTCTCTTTTGCTATCTCATATACAGGGTTATTGTTACCATCTTTCTAAATTCCATATATATGCGTTAGTATATGGTATTGGTGTTTTTCTTTCTGGCTTACTTCACTCTGTATAATAGGCTCCAGTTTCATCCACCTCATTAGAACTGATTCAAATGTATTCTTTTTAATGGCTGAGTAATTCTCCATTGTGTATATGTACCACCGCTTTCTTATCCATTCGTCTGCTGATGGACATCTAGGTTGCTTCCATGTCCTGGCTATTATAAACAGTGCTGCGATGAACATTGGGGTACACGTGTCTCTTTCCCTTCTGGTTTCCTCAGTGTGTATGCCCAGCAGTGGGATTGCTGGGTCATAAGGCAGTTCTATTTCCAGTTTTTTAAGGACTCTCCACACTGTTCTCCATAGTGGCTGTACTAGTTTGCATTCCCACCAACAGTGTAAGAGAGTTCCCTTTTCTCCACACCCTCTCCAGCATTTATTATTTGTAGACTTTTGGATCGCAGCCATTCTGACTGGTGTGAAATGGTACCTCATAGTGGTTTTGATTTGCATTTCTCTGATAATGAGTGATGTTGAGCATCTTTTCATGTGTTTGTTAGCCATCTGTATGTCTTCTTTGGAGAACTGTCTATTTAGTTCTTTGGCCCATTTTTTGATTGGGTCATTTATTTTTCTGGAGTTGAGCTGTAGGAGTTGCTTGTATATTTTTGAGATTAGTTGTCTGTCGCTTCATTTGCTATTATTTTCTCCCATTCTGAAGGCTGCCTTTTCACCTTGCTTATAGTTTCCTTTGTTGTGCAGAAGCTTTTAATTTTAATTAGGTCCCATTTGTTTATTTTTGCTTTTATTTCCAATATTCTGGGAGGTGGGTCATAGAGGATCCTGCTGTGGTGTATGAAAGAAACTTTTAAAACTATAATAAAAATAAACTTTGCTCAACTATGTTTGGAGAAAGATCAAATTACTTCTCAATTCTCTCCAATTGAAAAAGTATGAAATATTATATGAAGAGATGATTAAATAGTGTGTAGTCAAAAAAGACAGAATAATAGGTGCATCAAGCAGATAATCAAAATTAGTAAGAATATTATATCCTTTGTATTTTATAATATTTGTAGTATTTTTCAGCTTTCTAAAAGTTTATAATGTGTTGTGGTATCCTTCTCATTGTAAGTAGGTATTTGCTAACATTTTATTCATAATTGTGTATTCTCTTGCTTAAAGAAGACCCCCAGTTGTATAAGGTTGTTCACAAGCCTACACGAGCTCCATCTTGCCCACTGCCCCCGCCGTCTGTGTGCTCAGAGGATGCTTATTCCCACTCCCTTGAGAAATTTTATTGATAAGGTGATTTGCATCTATGAATAAATAGTATGGAACAGAAGGAAAAAGCTGACCTCTAGTCTTGTTTTTTGAGGATAACTGCTTTACAGCGTTGCGTTAGTCTCTGCTAACAACACAGTGAGTCAGCTCTGTGTCCACACGTATGCCCTCCCCCTTGAGCCGCCCGCCCCCGATCCTGCCTATGACCGCTGGTGCTGATGAATTTTAGTTCCCAGATTCTAAGATCCTAAAGACTTCCTCCCTGTGAAAGTGTCCTCACCAAATGTGAAAGAGGAAAGTCAGGTAAATTCTGCCACATGTTGGGCAGTCCAGCTTTTGTGCACAAATGTTAAGCGCAGAAGGGGCTAAGCTGGTGCTGGGCTTTATGTGCAGTGTGATTCCATGCTGGGGTGACTGTACACCTCACACCCCTACAAAGGTCAGAACAAACATTTTCAAAGTATCAGAATCCTGATTTTTCTGATGCCTGAAATTCGAGACATTGAAAGACGTCATCATCAAAGAGACAAAGCTTTTATTTCTGCAATGAAGATTAAAGCAACAGGTAAGAACATGCAGATTACTCTCAGGGAATGTAGCCTATAGTTCGAAAATGACAAATAACTACAACTGTATTCTTTTCTTTACAGCTTTTTAACTTTGCTGAGAAATAAATGCTAAATACAGTAGTGTACATGTAAAGTCTACAGTGTAACGATTTGATGTACATATGCATTGTGGAGCAGTTACCAAGATCAAGGTAAGTAACACATCTGTCACCTCATGTAGTTAAAGTAATTAAGAGTGTGTGTGTGTGTGTGTGTGTGCATGTGTGTGGTGAAATGATTAAAATCTACTCTCAGTAACTTTCAAGTATACAGAACCATATTAAATGACTACAGTCATCATGCAGGACCTTCTTTTCATAACAAAAATTTTTTGAACTGTCACCTCAATTCCTACTCCCTGCAGCCCTGGCAAACACCATCCTAATTCTATGTTTCTATGAAATCAGTTTTTGATTGAGGGGAGAAAAAGGAAGGATCGGGGAGTCTCTTTTCTATGTAAACAGGGGCAGTGAGCACATTGGCGCTGATCCATTTCTTCATCCAAGTTCTGCCTGAAGTCTGGTTGGAGAAGCCTGCTAAAGCACAGGGAACATTTTTAATAAGAAAAGAATGCATATATGTATTCATTATGAATAGAAATAGCCATAAATATGCAAAGGGAGAAAGAAATCCATTAGGAAATACTTATTGCCAATCCTCTAAGGAACATGAGATGGAAAATTCTAATGAGCTTACCATAAAACTTCCCTGGCTCAGAGACGTGACTTTTCTGAGTTCCTTCATATTTCACTGTATCTCTGGTAAAGGTAAGAAGATCTCTTTACTCTTTGTTCCTTATTTCTATTTGCAAGGAAGTAAACTGGTTGCATTTTCTTTTGAGAGATTGCAGTGTTTTGTTTTTTTATTGTCATTCTTGAGAAAAGACATGTAACTTGTCCCTTTTATATTTGACAACTGTTTTCTTGTGGAGAACAGATACTTATGGAGAAAGCGTCTAGTCCTGAGATAGCAAATAAATCTCTCATTTCTGTAATTATGGAAATATTCCACGCTACAATATTCATATCTTCTACTGTCACTGTACTTTCTGAGACAAAGTTTTGTATAAGTAATAAAGACAGAGGGCCAATCCTTCAATAATAAAGTTTTATCTGACTGTGAGTATCATTTTATGGCTGAAAAGCCTTGCAGTAATCATCCAGTTTAAGCTCAGAGATTGAGGACCATGAAAGTCTAAATATTTATCCATTGGTAGCAAAACTGAAACTAGAACTAAATTAATTGATTCCTAGCCCAGGGTTTTTTTTTTTTTTTTTTTCACCACACCAAGTGACTTCATGTATTTGCCTCATTGTTTAAAAGACCATGATTGTTGCTGCTCTTGTTGTTGGGTTGGTAAGTCACGTCCGACTCTTTGTGACCCCATGGACTGTAGGGTGCCAGTCTCCTGAGTCCTCCACTATCTCCCACTTGCTCAGATTCATGTCCATTGAGGTGCTGATCCAATCTAACCATTTCATCCTCTGCTGCCCCTTCTCCTTTTGCCTTCAATTCTTCCCAATCTCAAGGTGTCACAAGGGGCCTGCAGATGGCGACTCATTGCAGGCAGACAGAAGTTTGAGTTTTGTGTCTTGGGTTAGTACAACATAGTCCAAAAAGATGATATTAACTATCCAACGTCCCATTTTCATCTTTTCAGTTCAGTTCAGTTCAGTCGCTCACTCTTGTCCAATTCTTTGTGACCCCATGAATCGCAGCACGCCAGGCCTCCCTGTCCATCACCAACTCCTGGAGTTCACTCAGACTCACGTCCATCGAGTCAGTGATGCCATCCAGCCATCTCGTCCTCTGTCGTCCCCTTCTCCTCTTGCCCCCAATCCCTCCCAGCATCAGAGTCTTTTCCAATGAGTCAACTCTTTGCATGAGGTGGCCAAAGTACTGGAGTTTCAGCTTTAGCATCATTCCTTCCAAAGAAATCCCAGGGCTGATCTCCTTCAGAATGGACTGGTTGGATCTCCTGGCAGTCCAAGGGACTCTCAAGAGTCTTCTCCAACACCACAGTTCAAAAGCATCAATTCTTCGGCACTAAGCTTTCTTCACAGTCCAACTCTCACATCCATACATGATCACAGGAAAAACCATTATAGCCTTGACTAGACAAACCTTTGTTGGCAAAGTAATGTTTCTGCTTTTGAATACGCTATCTAGGTTGGTCATAATTTTCCTTCCAAGGAGTAAGCGTCTTTTAATTTCATGGCTGCAGTCACCATCTGCAGTGATTTTGGAGCCCAGAAAAATAAAGTCTGACACTGTTTCCACTGTTTCCCCATCTATTTCCCATGAAGTGATGGGACCAGATGCCATGATCTTCGTTTTCTGAATGTTGAGCTTTAAGCCAACTTTTTCACTCTCCACTTTCACTTTCATCAAGAGGCTTTTGAGTTCCTCTTCACTTTCTGCCATAAGGGTGGTGTCATCTGCATATCTGAGGTTATTGATATTTCTCCCAGCAATCTTGATTCCAGCTTGTGTTTATTCCAGCCCAGTGTTTCTCATGATGTACTCTGCATATAAGGTAAATAAGCAGGGTGACAATATACAGCCTTGACGTACTCCTTTTCCTATTTGGAACCAGTCTTTTGTTCCATGTCCAGTTCTAACTGTTGCTTCCTGACCTGCATACAGATTTCTCAAGAGGCAGGTCAGGTGGTCTGGTATTCCCATCTCTTTCAGAATTTTCCACAGTTTATTGTGATCCAAACATCAAAGGCTTTGGCATAGTCAATAAAGCAGAAATAGATGTTTTTCTGGAATTCTCTTGCTTTTTCCATGATCCAGCGGATCTTGGCAATTTGATCTCTGGTTCCTCTGCCTTTTCTAAAACCAGCTTGAACATCAGGAAGTTCACGATTCACATATTGCTGAAGCCTGGCTTGGAGAATTTTGAGCATTACTTTACTAGCATGTGAGATGAGTGCAACTGTGCGGTAGTTTGAGCATTCTTTGGCATTGCCTTTCTTTGGGATTGGAATGAAAACTGACCTTTTCCAGTCCTGTGGCCACTGCTGAGTTTTCCCAATTTGCTGGCATATTGAGTGCAGCACTTTCACAGCATCATCTTTTAGGATTTGAAATAGCTCAACTGGAATTCCATCACCTCCACTAGCTTTGTTCGTAGTGATGCTTTCTAAGGCCCACTTGACATCACATTCCAGGATGTCTGGCTCTAGGTCAGTGATCACACCATCATGATTATCTGGGTCGTGAAGATCTTTTTTATACAGTTCTGTGTATTCTTGCCACCTCTTCTTGACATCTTCTGCTTCTGTTAGGTCCATACCATTTCTGTCCTTTATCGAGCCCATCTTTGCATGAAATGTTCCCTTGGTATCTCTAATTTTCTTGAAGAGATCTCTAGTCTTTCCCATTCTGTTGTTTTCCTCTATTTCTTTGCATTGATCGCTGAGGAAGGCTTTCTTATCTCTTCTTGCTATTCTTTGGAACTCTGCATTCAGATGCTTATATCTTTCCTTTTCTCCTTTGCTTTTCAATTCTCTTCTTTTCACAGCTGTTTGGTCCACTGGAGAAGGGAATGGCAAACCACTTCAGTATTCTTGCCTTGAGAACCCCATGAACAGTATGAAAAGGCAAAATGATAGGACACTGAAAGATGAACTCCCCAGGTCAGTAGGTGCCCAATATGCTACTGGAGATCAGTGGAGAAGTAACTCCATAAAGAATAAAGGGATGGAGCCAAAGCAAAAACAATACCCAGCTGTGGATATGACTGGTGATAGAAGCAAGGTCCGATGCTGTAAAGAGCAATATTGCATAGGAACCTGCAATGTCAGGTCCATGAATCAAGGCAAATTGGAAGTGGTCAAACAAGGGATGGCAAGAGTGTATGTCGACATTCTAGGAATCAGCAAACTAAAATGGACTGGAATGGGTGAATTTAACTCAGATGACCATTATATCTACTACTGCAGACAGGAATCCCTCAGAAGAAATGGAGTAGCCATCATGGTCAACAAAAGAGTCCAAAATGCAGTACCTGGATGCAATCTCAAAAACGACAGAATGATCTCTGTTCGTTTCCAAGGCAAACCATTCAATATCACAGTAATCCAAGTCTATGCCCCAACCAGTTATGCTGAAGAAGCTGAAATTGAACGGTTCTATGAAGACCTACAAGACCTTTTAGAACTAACACCCAAAAAAGATGTCCTTTTCATTATAGGGGACTGGAATGCAAAAGTAGGAAGTCAAGAAACACCTGGAGTAACAGGCAAATTTGGCCTTGGAATACGGAATGAAGCAGGGCAAAGACTATTAGAGTTTTGCCAAGAAAATGCACTGGTCATAGCAAACACCCTCTTCTAACAACACAAGAGAAGACTCTATACATGGACATCACCAGATGGTCAACACCAAAATCAGAATGATTACATTTTTTGCAGTCAAAGATGGAGAAGCTCTATACAGTCAGCAAAAACAAGACCAGGAGCTGACTGTGGCTCAGATCATGAACTCCGTATTACCAAATTCAGACTTAAATTGAAGAAAGTAGGGAAAACCACTAGACCATTCAGGTATGACCTAAATCAAATCCCTTATGCTTATACAGTGGAAGTGAGAAATAGATTTAAGGGCCTAGATCTGATAGACAGAGTGCCTGATGAACTATGGACTGAGGTTCGTGACATTGTACAGGAGACAGGGATCAAGACCATCCCCATGGACAAGAAATTTCATCTTTTACTCAACCATTTAATGTGCCAAAAGTATTTTTTGCGGTCTTCATTATCTTCAGTCAACTCCCAGGTTTCCTTTTCATTTGTTTTTCTTTTAGTTTTTAAAATCTTACACCTAGAACTGGAAAGCAGGATTAGCATGGAAGGCAGAGTGTTATAGAAACAATAAAAACTGCAGACCAAAAGCACTGACTTTAGACTGTCTCCAGAGGATGGTTTGTATTTGCATCAACAATGTCCACCTTTTTTTTCTTTTCTTTTTTTTGTTTACTGGGGAGAGGTTGAGTTTTGCAAAGTCCTTCATCTTGAGCATGTTCAGCAACGATTTGATTGACTACAGTAAGTGGCGGTGGAAGATGCTAAAAGGCCTTCTCTCCCACATGCAAGTACCCAGTGGATAAATGTATAGGTTGTGTTCTGCTCAAGGGCATCAGGCCTGGCAGGTTGCAAATGAAAGTGAAAGTGAGAGTCACCAGTTACATCTGTCTCTTTGTGAGCCCATGGACTATTCACTGCACGGAATTATCCAGGCCAGAATATTGGAGTGGGTTGCCTTTCCCTTCTCCATGGGATCTTCCCAACCCAGGGATCGAACCCAGGTCTCCCACATTGCAGGAGGATTCCTTACCAGCTGAGCCACCAGGGAAGCCCTGGCACATGGAGGCCGACACCAAATCTGTGCCCTTGTCATCAAGCTCTATGCCCTGGAGGGACTGCAGTGGCTGAGAGAAGAGACAGCAAAGTTTCTCCAAGGTTCAGTGTTAGACTTCATTTTAGTATCGTCCTGATTCTGTAGGCTCCTGTGTAAAAGTGAATGGTTCCAGGACCAGATTGCCACAGACAAAACATTGAAGAAACCAAGAAACATACTGAATCACATTATGTATCCCCCTGCAAACTTAATCCCCAACCATGTCTCGTTTATATTCACTCTTTTTTTTTTTTTGCCATACCATGTGGCATGCAGAGTCTTAGTTCCCCTACTTGGGATAGAACCCATGCCCCCTGCATTAGGAACATGGAGTCTTAATCACTGGACTACCAAAGAAGCCCCTTTTTATATTCATTATTTATTTGTTTAAATTAAATATCAAAGAGTTAATATAAGGCAATAATCACATTTGTATAATGAGGAAAGATCTTTCAGTCAAAACTTAGGTCTTAATTATGGAAATCATATGAGTAAAATATTATTAATGTAATGAGTGTGGGGAAACCTTTGATTCTGGTTCATATTTTATGTGACACCAAAGAAATCATGCTAAAAAGAAGAGAGAAGAAATGCTCTAAATGTAGTCAGTCCTTCAGCTGCTGGTCAAATATCTTGCATCACCAGAGAACCCATACCCAGTTAATTGTGTAGGTATGCAATAAATACAGAAATATGATAATTTAGTGGAATGAGAGATTGCCCATTTGGATTCAAGATCTTTTAGGAGATTTTTGGATTAGGAAAAATATCCCTAATGCTTTTCTAATTGCATTTTGATTTTACCCAGCAACATACCACTCAGCGGTGATTGGTTGAAACACTGAAGATTTTGTTTTTCCTAATGCCTGTTGCTCTGAAGCATAAACCCTTGCCTTTTCTTATGTTGTTTTCTATGGCTGGAACTCTTTCCCCATCTCTACAACCTAAAATCTCAATTGTCATTTCCTTTAACCAGCTGTCTTTGACTTTCCTAAAATGAGTTAATCAGTGTCTGTAATCCTACCTTCACACTTTATTCATGACTATACTTTAGCTCTTGGCAATGTAAAAATTAACAAACAGAAATCTCAATTATAGTAGATTTCAGAGTGCAGAAGAGGGAGCTCCCATCACCTATGGTGACAGCAGAGCCCAACAGGAGAAGAAACACTTCCTCTTCTTGCCTGGTGAGAGATCAGCCAATGAGAAATGGTCACAACTCAGTCAAGGAAAAGCCACCGCACTTCTAAGTGTAAATTCCTCCAATGGACTGTTTCCTGTAGCTCACCTGACTTCCTGACTTCCTTTTCCTGTTTACAAAGGAGTCCTTCTCTCTGTGCTAGAGGGGATTTGCATACGGCTCACCATGACTGCAGATGCCCAAATTGCAATTGTTTATTGATCCTGAAAAAACTCATTTTTGCTGGAGAAATAAGTGGCAGTCTATTTTGTTTTAGATCAAAGCACTGTAGCAGTTTGTTTATGACTTGCTACCTATGAGATTATGAATTTTCATTGTTGTTGGATGAATAATGCTTTGGCAGTGCTAAGAGAAAATATTTTCATGTAGTTTGATGTTTTCAGAAACGTTGGTAGCTAAAATAAAAAATAAAAGAGTAAATTAGTATATTTTTGGTTGTGCTGATACTATATGAAAACACTATAGAGAAAAATATTAGTGTGGGGAGGGGCAGTCTGTAGGACTGAGCTTTTAACCTGTGAATGATGCCATCTCCAGGTATACAGTGTCAGAACTGAGCTGAATTACAGGACACCAGGCTGATGTTTGAGAATTGCTTGGTGGTGCTGGGAATACCCCAGGCATTGGAATGTGAGGCAGAATCTTTTGTGAAAATCAAAGTTACAACATGTGTTACAACAGGGAAATGTGTGGAAATTAGAGAAGATAAAGGGACATTGTTGAAAACTGAAGCAAAATCTAATGAGATTTTATAAGGATATCATCATTAGGACTTAGTACCTAATATTCTTCATTTTGAACTGTAGTATTCGAAAAGACTCTTGAGAGTCCCTTGGACTGCAAGGAGATCAAACCAGTCAATCGTAAAGACAATCAACCTTGAATACTCATTGGAAGGACTGATGCTGAAACTCCAATACTTCGGCCACCTGATGTGAAGAGCTGACTCATTAGAGAAGACCCTGATGCTGGGAAAGATTGAAGGCAGGAGAAGGGGACAACAGAGGACGAGATGGTTGGATGGCATCACTGACTTGAAGGACATGAGTTTGAGCAGGCTCTGGGAGTTGGTGATAAACAGGGAAGATCTGGTGTGCTGCAGGCCATGGGGTTGCAAACAGTCAGATACAACTGAGCGACTGAACTGAATATTCTTAATTAATATGTAAATTGTCATAGTGAAAATGGCATTACTGTATATTTGCCCACATCAGGGCACACAATTTTAGGGATCAATAAATTAGATAAACTTAACAAGATTAATGGGCTTCCCTGGTGGCTCTGACAGTAAAGAATCCGCCTGCAATGCAGGAGACCGGGGTTTGATCCCTGAGTTGGGAAGATCCTCTAGAGAAGGGAATGGCTACCCACTCCAGTATTCTTGACTGGAGAGCTCCATGGACAGAGGAGCCTGGCAGGCTACAGCCATGGGGTCGCAAAGACTCAGGCATGACTGAGTGATTAACACTTTCAACAAAATTCTAAATGTTTTATCAATTAAGGTTTAAAGGCGACTTTACAACATGAAAGCTTTACAACTTTCTGCAAGATGTAATGCACTATTACAGTACCAAAAAAAAAAAAAAGAAAGTAATGGGACAACATCATCAAAGAAGAACAATTTATTTTAAAAGCTTGAAGAAATAAACATAGCACTTCTCTGTAAGCAAAGTGAATATGAAGGAAAAGTCACATGGTCTATTTGACCTAGATGTAACTTTTACATGAGAAAAAAAGCACAGTTATCTGCAAACTAAACTTCTAGTTTCCTTTTGAGAATAAATTGAGAGAAATCATGTCGTAGATAAGACCAATCGTGACAGGCAGGCTGGCTGGGCATTTAGCTAGACAACATTTCTCAGTCTCTTTTGCACTTAGATGTAGCTGGGTGACTGAGTTCTAGCCGATAACTGAGTTGAGGTGAGGTATACCTCCAGGACTGGCCCATAAGACCTTCTCATGTCCTTTTCCCTTCTTCTGGTTTGATGGAGGTGAACACGGCAGCCTCGGAAGACGTGAGTTGAAGATGAAGGAGCCACAGGATGGGCTAGCAATTAGAGGAGAACCGTCTGTCATCGGGAACACTTATTCTGGACTTCCGTATGCGAGAAATAAATGTCCGTTGTGTTTGAGCTACTGTACATTTTGAGGTTTGCTATGGCAGCTAGTGTTACCTTAGCCACTATAACAGGGGTCTGTAAATTATTTCTTAGTGATGTTGGCACACTTAAACCTAGGTTAACCTAATGCCCCACCCACAAAAACCACTGCCATATGCTGCCTTGATGTTGCCCTCCAATACAATCCATCCCCAGTATGGATACAGGCCTCTGGGAAGAGTGTAACTGAATAGGGTACGTAATACCATGAGCCCTTACACCTCAATTCCTTATCTATTAAATGAGCATCATAAGCCTGACCCTGTGGGCTTCCCAAGTGGCACAGTTGGTAAGGAATCCGCCTGCCAAAGCAGGAGACACAGGGGACACGGGTTCGATCCCTGGGTCAGGAAGATCCTCTGGTGTAGGAAATGGCAACCCATCCCAGTACTCTTGCCTAGGAAATCCCATGGACAGAGGAGCCTGGTGGGCTGCAGTCCACGGGGTTGCAAAGAATTGGATGTGCTGAGCGCATGTGTGCACAACTCACCGGGACGCTGTCCTAGGCAGAGTAAACATTCCACTGGGGACAGAGGCATTCAGACACCAGGAAGTTGATCTCTTCTAGAATCAAGATGCTTCACCAGACATAACCCTTACCTCAGAGACTGTTGTGAAGATTAAGAGGTGGTATATGAGAATTTCTCAGCAGTGTTAATATTTAACGTTAGCTCTTATTAAGATCCTGTGGGGGAAATGTTTTTGTACCTGTGTGTTTTCCCCCTTTTCTTTTTGTATTTCTCCTTTCGGATTCTCCTCTTTTTAGATTCCACAGCAGAGTCTCTGAATTATCTCTCATGGAACTCCATGTGTTAGTGCCAAACACTGGGTGTGTGTGAGTCCATCCTCTCGTGCTAGTCCAAGAGACATCTCCCAAGCTCTCTAGGCCTTCCTCCAATCCCAGCAAAACGAACAGTCTTGATTCAGCTGAAGCACCAAGTT
Source organism: Bos taurus (assembly GCF_002263795.3). NCBI lineage: Eukaryota > Metazoa > Chordata > Mammalia > Artiodactyla > Bovidae > Bos > Bos taurus. Next base: position 6,122,697 of record NC_037332.1, read on the forward strand.
CCACTGGCACTCAGGTCCACAGCTCCAGAAATGAATATGGAATGATTTGGGGCTCAATCCCTGGGTCAGGGAGATCCTGGGAGAAGGGAATGGCAACCTGCTCCAGTGATGTTGCCTAGAGAATTCCATGGACAGAGGAGCCTGGCGGGCTGTAGTCCATGGGGTTGCAAAGAGTCAGATGTAACTGACTGATGAACACTTTCATTTGCAACCTAGTGGTGGTTACTGCGGCTTTGGTAAGTAGGCGGTATAGGATACCAGATTTTGGATGTCTTGCTGTCTCTACCTGGAAGACTACCATTCATAAATATCCAATTTCATCCTCAGTGACCTCAACCTCACGGAGTTAGGCAAATATATTATTTTAGTTAAAAAAAAATAGCTACTACCAACTGAATATTCAGAGAAGGCAATGGCACCCCACTCCGGTACTCTTGCCTAGAAAATCCCATGGATGGAGGAGCCTGGTGGGCTGCAGTCCCTGGGGTCGCTAAGAGTCGGACACGACTGAGCGAATTCACTTTCCCTTTTCACTTTCATGCATTGGAGAAGGAATGGCAACCCACTCCAGTGTTCTTGCCTGGAGAATCCCAGGGATGGGGGAGCCTGGTGGGCTGCCGTCTATGGGATCGCACAGAGTCGGACACGACTGAAGTGACTTAGCACCAACTGAATATTAGCTGTGACCCACATACTGTTATAACAATTTTGAGATTTTCTTTACTGCTTGAGATAAATGGGAGTGTTTCCCAGCATTCTTGGTCTACATCACTGCTATTGATCCAGGTGTTTAGGTCAAAATCCTGAAGGCATCCTAGATTCCTTACTTTTATTATACCTTATATCCATCAGCAAATCCTATAAGCTCTACTTACAAAATATATAATTTCACTGTTTTCTTACTTTTTCATGGTCACCACTCTAGTCTAAGGCTGTGTATATATCTCTTAGCTAAGCTACTGCTGCTGCCAAGTCGCTTCAGTCGTGTCCGACTCTGTGCGACCCCAGGGACTGCAGCCTACCAGGCTTCTCTGTCCCTGGGATTCTCCAGTCAAGAACACTGGAGTGGGTTGTCATTTCCTTCTCCAATGCATGAAAGTGGAAAGTGAAAGTGAAATCACTCAGTCGTGTCCGACTCTTAGCGACCCCATGGACTGCAGCCTACCAGGCTCCTCCATCCATGGGATTTTCTGGGCAACAGTACTGGAGTGGGGTGCCATTGCCTTCTCCTACCTAAGCTACTGCTATAACCCTTAACAGTGCTTCTTCTATTTGCCCCCTAGAGTGCATGTTTACAAATGCACAGGGTAGCACAGGGTTGTTGTTGCTGGGCCTGGGCTTTTTCCAATTGTGGCGAGCAGGCGAGGGTCACTCTTAGCTGTTCTGCACGGGCTCCCCAGTGCAGTGGCTTCTGGTGTCGCAGGACACAGGCTCTGGACACGAGGGCTCAGTAGTTGCAGAAACATAGGTGGGCTTAGGCTCTCAGTGGCATGTGAAATCTTCCCGTGTAGGGACGGAACCCGTGTCCCCTGCATTGGCAGAGGGATTCCTACCCACTGTACCACCAAGGAAGTCCCCCAGTCTCTTTCGAATTAAATAATGAGCGTCTGTTTCCTGTGACTGGTACATTTCTTGGTGTGTGTACAAGCTCAGTCATTATTGACTCTTTGCCACCCTATGGACTGTAGCCCGCCAGGCTCCCCTGTCCTTGGGATTCTCCAGGCAAGAATATTGGAGTGGGTTGCCGTGCCCTCCTTCCCGGCATCTCTTATGTCTCCTGCATTGGCAGGCAGGTTCTTTACCACTGCACCAACCTGGGAAGCCTGGTACACTTCTAATCACACTTAATATCAATCTTAACAAGGTCCTTGTAAAACTTAACAAAGTCCTTAACAAGGCCCACAAGCCTGGATGATCTGAGCTGCTGCGACCTTCGCTGACTCTTCTGAGGTCACACAGCATTTGTGCACTGAGCTCTTCCTTGAACTCACTGAGCTTGCCCCTACGTCTGGCTTTTGTGTCTGCCGTTCTTATTTCCCTAGATCTGTGGCACGGCTCATTCACTTTTATCCATGTCCCTACTCCAATACTGCTTCTTCAGAGAGGTCTTCTCTGACTGCCTACCTAAATTAGTACTCTCTGTCACTCTGATTCCTTTATTTTCCCTTATCTGTCTTCATTATACTTAATATCTATCATTTTAATATACATTTGGTTAAAGCACGTCATTGCAAAATAAACTCTCTGTTTTGTTAATTCTCTATCCTCAGACAGTCAGACATGTCTCAGCACATAGCAGGTGCTTCATATGTACTTTTTCAATGGATCCCCATTTGAAATACAATTTCAGATACAATTTGAAACCTTATTGTCTGTCTCTGGGAGTCACTCTAGCCTGGTGGGATGATTCCAGCTCTGTCGTCAGAGACGTCTGGGCTCAAATACTGAACTTACCTTTTACTGCTCAATCTGATACCTTGTCCATAAAATCAAAACAAACAAACAAAAAAAACCCCACAAAATCTTCCTTGCCAAAGTTAGTGACCATTGGAGATAATACATATAAAGAACCTGGCACAAGTAATAAAACATAACCAAACTACAACCAAACCACCACAGGAAAGCAAGAATCTATCTCTTCCCCATCTTGGACTGCGAGGAGATCAAACCAGTCAATCCTAAAGGAAATCAGCCCTGAATATTCACTGGAAGGACTGATGCTGAAGCTGAAGCTCCAGTACTTTGGCCACCTTATGCACTCAAAACAGCTTTATAAAGATAAGACATTTGTATTTAGACTGAGAAGCTTCACTATTGTCTTCTCTGATAATGAAGGCAAATTAGTCAAAACAGCTTTGTTTTGGGAGCTTACTATTCTGATGCTTTGTGCTAACTTTAGTTAGTGTCTTCCATAAATAATATTGACTTGCTAATACTTGATACTTTCTAGGGTGCAGGGCAATAGGCATTTTATATATACTGATGGAAGTATTAATATAAATGGAAACAATCTTCTTGGGAGCTGCTTGGCTTTAGAGAGTTCTTGAAAAGTTCATATTTTGATTTCAGTAATTCTACTTACAGGAACATATTCAAGGGAAATAATCAAGCTTTGTGTGATTAAGTCTTGTCTGCTGCTGCTGCTAAGTCGCTTCAGTCATGTCCAACTCTGTGTGACCCCATAGACGGCAGCCCATCAGGCTCCCCTGTCCCTGGGATTCTATAGTGATACAAATAACTTCTCTCTGGTCGGCCGAAAACCATATTCTTCCCAACTACCCAACCTCCCCAACCCTCCCATTCCTATCAGTTCAGTTCAGCCTCTCAGTCGTATCCAACTCTTTGTGACCGCATGGACTGCAGCATGCCAGGCTTCCCTGTCCATCACCAACTCCCGGAGCTTACTCAAACTCATGTCCATTCAGTCCGTGATGCCGTCCAACCATCTCGTCCTCTGTCATCCCCTTCTCCTGCCTTCAATCTTTCCCAGCATCAGGTCTTTTTCAAGGAGTCAGTTCTTCGCATCAGGTGGCCAAAGTATTGGAGTTTCAGCTTCAACATCAGTCCTTCCAATGAATATTCAGGGCTGATTTCCTTTAGGACTGACTGGTTTGATCTCCTTGCAGTCCAAGGGTCTCTCAAGAGTCTTCTCCAACACCACAGTTCAAAAGCATCAGTTCTTCAGTGCTCAGCTTTCTTTATAGTCCAACTCTCATATCCACACATGACTACTGGAAAAACCATAGCTTTGATATCCCTATGGATAAAGCAAATTTTGCAGTCTTTTGTTAAATTCACTTCAATATTCTTTTACTTTGTAAAAATTTGTGTTTCTCTGACTTCAAATTGGTTGTAACTTTTTAATAATTTCCTCATTAAAAATATATAATAATCTTTGACATCTCATCACTTTGTATCTATGAGAGTCTTGACTTTACCTTTTTTTTTGAAAATGATTCTTAACTACATAAACTTTTGAAAGATGGAAGTTCTATATTTTCTAGTTTCACTTTCTCACTTTCAAATTATCCATTTAAATCTATCTTCTGCACTGCACCGCAAACCAATATACACATATCTTGCACTCATCAATCCTATATTGAAACCATTCTAAAAAAGATCAATCAGAGTGAATGCTTTTCAGTCTCATCTTGCTGCAATTTGCTGCATCGATAGTGTTAAATCCAAGTGATATTTACTCATGGGACAGACAAAGGCTCTATCTCATGGCCTTATTTATGCAACCCAAATTCTTCCAGCCATATAAGTTCCTGACTATGGTTTCAGTATTTTATGGAATTCTTTCTTTCTTCTCTTTTTAAATCCTGGAGGATAAAGCCAGAATGAAACAGTGCAGATGTCTGTACAACCACAAGGGTCCCTGTTTCTTTGCCTATAAAAGTGCCTTATCCTGCTAGGGAGAACTGCCCCAGCTATGCAGGTATCAACCCTAAAAGCTTTATACTTCTGAAAAATAATGTAGTTTTCCCCCCATAATCTCTTACAATTTTGTAAAAAATTCTGTTAGTTTTAATGCCCTTTTTTTCAGACAAAACAGTGCTTCCCTGGTGGTTCAAATAGTAAAGAATCTGCTCACAATGTGGGAGACCTGGGTTTGATCGGGAAGATCCCCTGGAGAAGGGAATAGCTACCTGCTCCAGTATTCTTGCCTGGTGAATTCCAAGGACAGAGGAGCCTGGCGGTCTATGATCCATGGAGTCACAGAGTCAGACACGATTGAGCAACATTTGTTTTTAGATGAAATATCCCAGAGCTTAGTATTCAGATTTATTCACTATCTATATTCACTCAGTGTAAACAGATAAGGTAGGGGCCCCTGAAGAAAAACAATCAGACATAGATTTCTTGATATAAGAGAAACCATTTTTGGCCTAAACCATTTTGTGATCTAAGCCTGCCACAATGTTTGCCCTTAAACAGATCTCAATAATGATCTTCAGGGAATAAAAGAAAAAAAAAACTACCACATGACAAGTAAGAATAGCAAAGATAAAAAATCAGTTGTAAGCAAGCTCCCAGTTTGGTTTCAGGAGTAAAGATTAGCCTGAAGCACTTTCTTTAGCTGATCTGCAGGAGTTAACCCTTCTCAGGAATTCAACCACCACCCTCAACAGGAACCTAACAGGAACCTGATGAACTTTTCTGACCTTCCTGGCTTCAATCAGCTAAAGCTCTGTTGACCTTTGCCCCAAATTAATGCTGAATTCTTCTCTGCTCAAGCCCCCTCATAAATATGCATGTTCAATTCAGTTCAGTTGCTCAGTCGCTCACTCTTTGTGATCCCATGGACTGCAGTACACCAGGCTTCCCTGTCCATCACCAACTCTTGGAGCCTACTCAAACTCATCTCCATTGAGTTGGTGATGCCATCCAACCATCTAATCCTCTGTTGGCCCCTTCTCCTCTAACCTTAAACCTTTGACAGCATCAGGGTCTTTTCCCTGAAGAAGTCGGTTCTTCGCATCAGGTGGCCAAAGTATTGGAGTTTTAGCTTCAGCATCAGTTCTTCCAATGAATATTCAGGACTGATTTCCTTTAGGATGCACTGGTTGAATCTCCTTGCAGTCGAAGGGACTCTCAAGACTCTTTTCCAACACTACAGTTTAAGAGCATCAATTCTTCAGTGCTCAGCTTTCTTTATAGTCCAACTCTCACATCCATACACAACTACTGGACTAGATGGACCTTTGTTGGCAAAGTAATGTCTCTACTTTTTAATATTCTGTCTAGTTTCATCATGACTCTTTTTCCAAGGAGTGTCTTTTAATTTCATGGCTGCAGTCACTATCTGCACTGATTTTGGAGCCCCAAAATTAAAGTCTGTCACTGTTTCCACTGTTTCCCCATCTATTTCCCACGAAGTGATGGGACCAGATGCCATGATCTTAGTTTTCTGAATGTTGAGTTTTAAGCCAACTTTTTCACTCTCCCTTTTCACTTTCATCAAGAGGCTCTTTAGTTCTTCTTCGCTTTCTGCCATAAGGCTAGTGTCATCTGTATATCTGAGGTTATTAATATTTCTCCCGGCAATCTTGATTCCAGCTTTTGCTTCATCCAGTCCAGCATTTCTCATTGCTCAGGTCAAAACTAGAGTCATCTTCATCTCCACTCTCACACCTTTCTCCTACATTCAACCCATCAGCAAATCTTGTTGGCTCGAACCTCAAAGTGTGTCAAGACTCACACCACACCTCACTACTGCCACTGCCATCACCCTGTTTCAAGCGTCCACTGTCTCTTGCCTCTAGCCAGCTAATCTCTTCACTTTTGTACTTTCCTCCTACATCTATTCTCAACACAGCAGTGAGGACAATCCTTAGTAAAAAAACAAGTCAGATTATGGGATCCCTTTGCTCAAAACCCTGTGAGGACTGTCCATCTCTTTCAGAGTTAAAGTCAGAGCCCTTAGGCTTTCAGGCTGCACGTAATCTGCCCTGATCTCCCAGTAGAATCTGAACCTCCCCTCTCACTTCCTCTTCTGATCTCTCCTGCCTCCTTCTTTGCCACTTACTACAATACTAAGCGTACTCTCACTTAGAAGTGTTTGCACTCCTGATCTCTCTGTCTGGAAGCTCTTGTGTTCAGGCATCTGCCCGGGTTGCTCTCTACCTTCTTTCAGGCCTTTGTTCAGATACCATTTCTCAATGAAACCTTCCTTGACCTTCATTTCTCACTGAAACCGTCCTTGTAATTATGTAAATTACAACTGGCCCCAAGCCCTACTTTCTGGCCTGCTCTGTCTTATCCTTTGCTTTTCATTTCTTCATAGTACTTATTAACATCACCGGACATTCCATGTACTTTACTATTTACTTTCTATCTCCCCAGGGAAGGCTATTTACAACACAAAGTTGGCTATGCTTCTCTCACTGAAAGGCAGCATAACCTTATGTTTATGATTCCAGGTTCTAGAGTCAGACTGCCTAGACTGAGCACTGGTTCTATCACTCAATATTCTGTGCCTCTCCTTGTTGTTATTGCTTTAGTTGTGTCCAGCTCTTTTGTGACCCCCATGGACTGTAGCTTGCCAGACTCCTCTGTCCATGGGGTTTTCCAGGCAAGAATACTGGAGTGGGCTGTCATTTCCTTCTCCAGGAGATCTTCCTGACCCAGGTATAGAACCCATGACTCCTGCATTGCAGGTGGGTTCTTTAGCACTGAGCCACCAGGGAAGCCTCCCCTTGCTCACCTATAAAATGAGGATAGTAAAAGTACTTTTCTCACAGCCTTGTAATAAGGTTGAAATAGGACAATTGCATATAGAGTGCTTAGAACAGTGCCTGGCACAGGGAAAATGTACAAATGATAATTAATAATAAAATTAATGATTCAGTTCAGTTCAGTTGCTCAGTCGTGTCTGACTCTTTGCGACCCCATGAATCGCAGCACGCCAGGCCTCCCTGTCCATCACCAACTCTGGGAGTTCACTTAGACTCACGTCCATCGAGTCAGTGATGCCATCCAGCCATCTCATCCTCTGTCATCCCCTTCTCCTCCTGCCCCCAATCCCTCCCAGCATCAGAGTCTTTTCCAATGAGTCAACTCTTCGCATGAGGTGGCCAAAGTACTGGAGTTTCAGCTTTAGCATCATTCCTTCCAAAGAAATCCCAGGGCTGATCTCCTTCAGAATGGACTGGTTGGATCTCCTTGCAGTCCAAAGGTTAGTGGTAAATAATGATAAACCTTGCCTTGGTTCCAGGGCATGAAGGATAGGGCAGATATTTGGCAGTGTTTCCTTTTTGTTTCCCTTTTTATTCTTTTTAAATGGCTGGTATTAATTTGGTAATTAGGATGGATAAGTGCGTATTGACTCAATAGCTTCACCCACCCGTAATACTTGGTCTAGAGAATATTCAAGTAGAAACTTGGCTTCCCTTGCTCCTCGGGGCAAATGACAGAACACAGCTAACAGCAGCACCTGAGTTTTATACATTCACAATCGAGGCAATGAGAGATGGACTTAACTCTTTGGGGTCTCCAGTTCATTGGCCCATTAGCCCAACACAGGCCAGATGTCCACCCTCAGTCTAATCAATTATTGCGTAGACATGGAGCCTTGAAGCCATAAAGGCATGGAGTCATCATGGGGCAGCTCCTACTGACATAATACGGATGAAGTGGGCAGAAGCAATTTCTGAAATAAAGGAATGAGGAGAAGGAAATGTCACAGGTATCCATGCAATGGTACGATATTATGGTGGAAAATGTTTGAAGTTTTCCAGTGTTTATCAGCTTTCATTCAAAATTGGGAAGATGTACCCATAACAGTTTTGTATATTTCAGCTTCTTCAAAGATACCCCTTATCTTGAGTATTCTAATTTCTTGAATGTTTTGCAGGTCAAATCCTGCTCTTAGAGAAAGATATACAATTGAGTCAATAAGTTGGGTTTTTTGTTTATTTTTTGTCTTTATTCCTTTCTTCTGTATTTAGATTAGACAAAAACTGAAGCTACATCAGTAATTGTATGATTTGGAAGCTGATGTTTCTATATATTTTTGCTAATTAATGAACTTTAAAAATCTGAATTTTTGGTAAATGTAAATTAAGATTTACTATTATCTTTATGAGTCCATGCATTTGGTGTCCAAGCCAGCCGGGCAAGTGTTGCACAAGTATTGCAATTAAACAAAAACAAAACAGTCAAACTACTCTCTCCCCTCTCAGAAATTTTATAGACAATAAGCTATATTATTATATATATTATATATTTCACCTTGCTCAACATGAGCTTGTGTGTTCCTCCATAAAGACTACCAGACTGGGAGTTATCAGTCTCAAGATCTAGAAGCTACACTCTGTGACACTAGACAAGTTCCAATTGCTCTGGCTTCAGAGCTTTGTTTGTAAAATAAATTGATTGGAGTAAGTCTAAGGGTCCTCCTGACTTCAAAAATCTCATTTTGCTAATGGTAGGTCTCAGAGCATGTGGGTAAACACTTATTTACAGGACTAACACTCTAAAAGCAAGAGAGTAAAAATAGGAAAGAATCTTGAACTCTAAGATACAAACTGAACTCAGTTTGTAACTCAGTTACCAAAGCAGAACTCAGTTCATTTGAAGTTGCTGCAGTTGGGAGGACAGTGCCTTAGCAGAATCCAGAGAGAGGCATCAGAGAAAGATTATACAGGATCTGGAAGGTCTGGACGGCTGCCCAGGCGGCTCAGGGGGAAAGAACCCGCCTACCATACCGCAAACACTGAGGAGCGGGTTTAATCTGGGCGTTGGGAAAATCCTTTGGAGGGGAAAATGGCAACCCACTCCAGTATTTTTGCCTGGGAAGTCCCATGGACAGAGGAGCTGCAAATAGACACGACTGAGCATAAGCACGCACGGGGCTCTGGGCTCAAGGGTATTATGGCTGGTGTTTCAAAGTGGGCGGCAGATTGAGACTGGGAAACTTCATGAAATAAAACTTTAGGATTGGTGGGCACAGTGAGGTGAGATGAGTCTTCCTAAATAAACGATGGTTTGATGAGGGAGACTGTTGTCTCAGATAAACTGATTTGCAGTGATTTCCTGCAGCAAACAGTGGAGTTGTTTATTGACTTATGGTTTTATCTTCTCTGAGCAAAGCTTCCTGGAACAAATATCTGTCATGTTGACACAGGTGGTCTTGGTTTTTAGACCTTCCAGTTATATCATACTGATGCAGGTGGCCACAGCTCTCATGAACTTTAAGTTGATGAACAAAGTAGCTGGTAACAGAGAAATGTTTGATGAAAACTCTACTCCTGGCTCTTGAGTTTCATATTCATGTATTCAACTTCCTCCTTGAAAGTTCTTCTTGAATGTATTATATAGTTCTCAAATTCCTATAAAATAAATAAATTGCAAAGAGAACTCTCCTTGATATTCTCCATTTCAAGAAATGGCATCACTACTTACACAGCTAGGTCAAAACCCCAGGAGCCTCTTTTGTTCTCATACCTCCCACATAAGTCTTGTTGGTTGGACTCTGGAACTCCAGAATATGTACCAAATTCAACCACTTAATATCTTCAGTGTTAAAACTCTAATTCAAGCCATCATTATCTCTTGCCCAGGCACAGATTCACTACATAAAATGTCATGCCAGTCCTTCCTTTTACAAGAAATATGCATGTTTTTTCCCGTGTCAGGGCCCTTGTACTCGTCTCTCCTGTGTAGACCACTGTTCCTCCAGATCTTCCCACAGCTCCTTCTCATTGATGAGATCCTTATCGTGAGAGCCTTTATTTCCTTAGAGATGACTTTTCTGAATCACCCTAACTACAGTTGTCCTCTCCCTGCCTGTTCACATTGCCATATTTTAATTATTTATTTTATTTGCCATATCCTTCTCCAGGGGAGCTTCCCGGGATTGAGCCCAGGTCTCCCGCATTGTAGGCAGATGCTTTACCATCTGAGCCACCAGGGAAGTCTATTTTATAGTAGTTAGCAATTCCTGAAACTTTATTTTTCTACATTTTGTTTCCTATTTCTTGTCTGTCTCTATCCACTGAACATAAACTCCATCAGAGTAGAGATCCTACCTCCTAGATCCCAGGCCCTGTATGCCCACTACCTTGAATAGAACTTGGCATATAATAGAGTCTCAAGAAATAATTTTAAAAGATTCAAGAAAACATTTCCAGCAAAAAAACAGATGAATAAATGGAAGTATGTATTAATATATTAATTATTTTAAAAGTGATAATCATTTAGTGATAATATAGTCAAAGATGCTAAGAATGTAATTGCTCTGCATTAATGGTGTAACATATTTTGTTTGTCTCATCACTTAAATTATGTTTATCTCCACCTTTCATTTAGTGAATCCCAATGTTAAGCAATGATATTTGTTTCGTGATAGAACTGAGTACTATCTGATTCATAATTGGTATTTTTACTGGACTACTTAAACAGGCAAGAAAAGGAGAATGGTTAGTGATGAGAGATTCAGAGAACATCTGAATGGCTAACTAAGTAGCTCAGAGCTAAAATCAAAATCACTAGGGAAGCTTGACTTAAAAATTAAAAACCTCCCTGACTTAATAGTACTCATGTGTTTCTTTATGTAGTAGCTAAATGTTAAAACAACTTTCTGGGGTTTTGCAAATATATTTAAAATGGTATTTCTTTATATAATAAATAGCAAAGTTCATTAAAAATAAAATATACTAATTTTTAAATACACTCTACTCATGAAACATAAGGAAAGCTGGTTTTCACTTGATGGAGAGGGGGTAGGTTTAAGGCAATACTCTGGGAAGTAACCCCGGCTATGGTCTAATGTTACTGAGTTACATGAGTCAAGAAACCATTGTATTGTAGTATGAGGAAGCAAATGTTAGTGAAAGCTTAGGAAACAATAATAAAGATGTGTCTGAAAGAGCTGATGGAGGATTCTGGAAACTTGTCTACTTCATAGAAGCTTCCATAGATTGTGAGCATATGTTTTAAGCCACAGAATCAGGCCAGAAACTCCTTAACAAATATGAATTGAGCATCTACTCTCTACCTGGCACTGAGCTGGTGATGAAAACATAAAAATTAAGGGCGTGGTTCAGTTCAGTTGAGGGGAAAGCTATATTCCTTGCCTTTCAAGTTTGTGTGTGTGTGTGTTCAGTCACTAAGTTGTGTCAGACTCTGTGGCCCCATGGACTGCGGCCTGCCAGGCTCCTCTGTCCATGGGATTTCCCAGGAAAGACTACTGGAGCAGACTGCCAAAATTTCCTTCTCCAGGGGATCTTCCCGACCCAAGAATCTATCCCACATCTCCTGCATTGTCCAGTGGGTTCTTTACCACTGAGCCACCTGGGAAGTCCCCTTCAAATTCTTATTAAGTGACCTATAGAGATGAAGATATAAATGGGGTCCAAGTCATAAGGCTCTTGTCCCAACCTCAGAGGTTTGCACTCTATTCTGAAGACAACGAAAAGCTGTTGAAAGATTTAAGTGGCAGAGTGGTACAACTAGCTTTCCATTTTACAAAGAATAATAGATCTGTCAAAATTTTGGAGGATGTTTGTGGTTAGGAGGTTGGTAGTGGAGGTTAGGGAGAGGGCAATGGCAACCCACTCCAGTACACTTCCCTGGAAAATCCCATGGATGGAGGAGCCTGGTAGGCTGCAGTCTACAGGGTCGCTAAGAGTCGGACACGACTAAGCAACTTCACTTTCACTTTTCACTTTCATGCATTGGAGAAGGAAATGGCAACCCACTCCAGTATTCTTGCCTGGAGACTCCCAGGGGCGGGGGAGCCTGGTGGGCTGCTATCTATGGGGTCGCACAGAGTCAGACACGACTGAAGCGACTTAGCAGCAACAGCAGCAGCAGTGGAGGTTAGAGGCAAAGAAATGGAGAAACCCTTTAAAAGGCTGCAGCAGCAAACCAACCAAAGAGTTAAAGGTGGCCAGAACTAAGATAGCTGCACTAGAGATGGAGACACACAGGCCAAAATACTACTAAGGATATGGAATTAATGGTGTTACCCGTCGCCAAAGGGTTGGTGACTTCTCAGTGGGTCCTTTGCCTGGAGTTGCAAACATCAAGTAAAAAAAGCAAAAACCAGTTTCAGAATGGCAGAGCAGAAACTTCATTCCTTTATCAGGGAATGAAGAAGGGAGAGTTCATACTAGAAAAACACTTCTTCCCCAAGATGAGAGGAATAAGGGACTTCTAAGAGATAGTGGGAGGCAGACAAGTTATCAGCGTTCTAGAAAAGGGGCGGAGAGTTCCAGGGGCAGAGGAAGTCCACTGGGGTGCGTGCAGCCTTCCATGCTTCTCTGCACGTGGCAGCATCTGCGCCTAGCGGGGTATACGAATCCTCGCCTTTGGCAGAGATCTTAGCATAGTGATGAAGCAAAGGTAGATTTCAGCACCTTCGGGGCTCATTTGTACAGGTGTTTCTGTGGTCAAGTCAGAACCAGTTCAGGTTAGTTGACCACAGCATATCTCTTAAGGAACAGCTGTGAAACATCTTCGACAACTACCAGGAGCCTTGGAAACACATAAAGAGATAAATCAATCCAGATCCTTTAGCTCTCAAGGGCTGGTATGGATGACAGAGTAACTCAGTGAATGGTTTCATAAAAGAAAGTGCAGAATTACAAAAAGGGAGGAGTCAGGGTTGAGACTGGTTTGACAAAGAGAAAATGAAAAGCTTGTCAAAAATATTTGTTTTATTTTTATTTTTTTGAAGTTTTATATCATGTATGTTTATGTAATCTTTATTCCAAACAAGCATTTTAAAGAAATCTCAATTGTATTCCCCCCCCCGCCAAATTTACTACTGTAAATTGTGTTTGAGATTAGGAGTCAGCAAACAGTGAGAAGGGAACTTTTCTTAATTACAAGCTTCCTTATCATTCTACTTAAGATTTTGGAGTAAATTAATTAACATTTTTACAAAAATACTGGTAAAGCTACCTGTATTTTATGTATATACACCAAGTAAACTCTGTGTGGTTGGCAAATACTTAATTCTCAAATTTAAAAAAAAATAAATTTATTTATTTTAATTGGAGGCTAATTACTTTACAATATTGTATTGGTTTTGCCACACATCAGCATGAATCCACCACGGGTGTACACGTGTTCCCCATCCTGAACCCCCTTCCCACCTCCCTCCCTGTACCATCCCTCTGGGTCATCCCAGTGCACCAGCCCCAAGCACCCTGTATCCTGCATCGAACCTGGAATGGTGATTCATTTCATAAATGATATTATACATGTTTCAATGCCATTCTCCCAAATCATTAACTCTCAAATTTTTAAAAAATGCTCTGAAAAAAAAAAATGCTCTGAATGTGAGTCATAGGTAGTAGTGATGAGGGTATGCACACTGGTTTACACAGACAAACTCTAAATTATTCATATTAGAAATGTTCTATTCATATTAGAAATCTTTTCAAATTATCATATTCTAAGACATGATATGTCTCAGATGACCATTATATCTACTACTGTGGGCAGGAATCCCTTAGGAGAAATGGAGTAGCCATCATGGTCAACAAAACAGTCCAAAATGCAGTATTTGGATGCAATCTCAAAAACGACAGAATGATCTCTGTTCATTTCCAGGGCAAACCATTCAATATCACCGTAATCCAAGCATATGTCCGAACCAGTAACGCTGAAGAAGCTGAAGTTAAACAGTTCTATGAAGACTGGAAGAAACACAAGCTGGAATCAAGATTGCTGGGAGAAATATCAATCACCTCAGATATGCAGATGACACCACCCTTATGGCAGAAAGTGAAGAGGAACTCAAAAGCCTCTTGATGAAAGTGAAAGTGGAGAGTGAAAAAGTTGGCTTAAAGCTCAACATTCAGAAAACGAAGATCATGGCATCCGGTCCCACCACTTCATGGGAAATAGATGGGGAAACAATGGAAACAGTGTCAGACTTTATTTTTCTGGGCTCCAAATCACTCCAGATGGTGACTGCAGCCATGAAATTAAAAGATGCTTACTCCTTGGAAGGAATGTTATGACCAACCTAGATAGCATATTCAAAAGCAGAGACATTACTTTGCCAACAAAGGTTGGTCTAGTCAAGGCTATGGTTTTTCCTGTGGTCTTGTATGGATGTGAGAGTTGGACTGTGAAGAAGGCTGAGCGCTGAAGAATTGATGCTTTTGAACTGTGGTGTTGGAGAAGACTCTTGAGAGTCCCTTGGACTGCAAGGAGATCCAACCAGTCCATTCTGAAGGAGATCAGCCCTGGGTGTTCTTTGGAAGAAATGATGCTAAAGCTGAAACTGCAGTACTTTGCCCACCTCATGTGAAGAGTTGACTTACTGGAAAAGACTCTGATGCTGGGAGGAATTGGGGACAGGAGGAGAAGGGGACAACAGGGGATGAGATGGCTGGATGGCATCACTGACTCCTTGGATGTGAGTCTGAGTGAACTCCGGGAGTTGGTAATGGACAGGGAGGCCTGGCGTGCTGCGATTCATGGGGCCGCAGAGTCGGACACGACTGAGCGACTGATCTGATCTGATCTGATGAAGACCTACAAGACCTTTTAGAACTAACACCCAAAAAAGATGTCTTTTCATTATAGGGGACTGGAATGCAAAAGTAGGAAGTCAAGAAGCACCTGGAGTAACAGGCAAATTTGGCCTTGGAGTATGGAATGAAGCAGGGCAAAGACTAATAGAGTTTTGCCAAGAAAATGCACTGGATATAGCAAACACCCTCCGCCAACAACACAAGAGAAGACTCTACACATGGACATCATCAGATGGTTAACACTGAAATCAGATTGATTATATTCTTTGCAGCCAAAGATGGAGAAGCTCTATACAGTCAGCAAAAACAAGACCGGGAGCTGTGTCCTAATTGCAAAATTCAGACTTAAATTGAAGAAAGTAGGGAAAACCACTAGATCATTCAGGTATGACCTAAATAAAATCCCTTATGATTATACAGTGGAAGTGAGAAATAGATTTAAGGTACTAGATATGATAGATAGAGTGCCTGATGAACTATGGACGGAGGTTCGTGACATTGTACAGGAGACAGGGATCAAGAACATCTCCAAGAAAAAGAAATGCAAAAAAAGCAAAATGGCTGCCTGAGGAGGCCTTACAAATAGCTGTGGAAAGAAGAGAAGTGAAAAGCAAAGGAGAAAAGGAAATATATAAGCATCTGAATGCAGAGTTCCAAAGAATAGCAAGGAGAGATAAGAAAGCCTTCCTCAGCCATCAATGCAAAGAAATAGAGGAAAACAACAGAATGGGAAAGACTAGAGATCTCTTCAAGAAAATTAGAGATACCAAGGGAAAAACATTTCATGCAAAGATGGGCTCGATAAAGGACAGAAATGGTATGGACCTAACACAAGCAGAAGATATTAAGACGAGGTGGCAAGAATACACAGAAGAACTGTACAAAAAGATCTTCACCACCCAGATAATCACGATGGTGTGACCACTCACCCAGAGCCAGACATCCTGGAATGTGAAGTCAAGTGGGCCTTAGAAAGCATCACTACGAACAAAGCTAGTGGAGGTGATGGAATTCCAGTTGAGCTATTTCAAATTCTAAAAGATGATGCTGTGAAAGTGCTGCACTCAATATGCCAGCAAATTTGGAAAACTCAGCAGTGGCCACAGGACTGGAAAAGGTCAGTTTTCATTTCAATCCCAAAGAAAGGCAATGCCAAAGAATGCTCAAACTACCGCACAATTGCACTCATCTCACATGCTAGTAAAGTAATGCTCAAAATCCTCCAAGCCAGCCTTTAGTAATACGTGAACTGTGAACTTCCAGATGTTCAAGCTGGTTTTCGAACAGGCAGAGGAACCAGAGATCAAATTACCAACATCCGCTGGATCATAGAAAAAGCAAGAGAGTTCCAGAAAAGCATCTATTTCTGCTTTATTGACTATGCCAAAGCCTTTGATTGTGTGGATCACAATAAACTGTGGAAAATTCTGAAAGAGATGGGAATACCAGACCACCTCATCTGCCTCTTGAGAAATCTGTATGCAGGTCAGGAAACAACAGTTAGAACTGGACATGGAACAACATACTGGTTCCAAATAGGAAAAGGAGTATGTCAAGGCTGTATATTGTCACCCTGCTTGCTTAACTTATATGCAGAGTACATCATGAGAAATGCTGGGCTGGATGAAGCACAAGCTGGAATCAAGATTGCCGGGAGAAATATCAGTAACCTCAGATATGCAGTTGACACCACCCTTATGGCAGAAAGTGAAGAGGAACTAAAAAGCCTCTTGATGGAAGTGAAAGTGGAGAGTGAAAAAGTTGGCTTAAAGCTCAACATTTCAGAAAACTAAGATCATGGCATCCAGTCCCACCACTTCATGGGAAATAGATGGGGAAACAGTGGAAACAGTGTCAGACTTTATTTTTTTGGGCTCCACAATCACTGCAGATGGTGACTGAAGCCATGAAATTAAAAGATGCTTACTCCTTGGAAGGAACGTTATGACCAACCTAGATAGCATATTCAAAAGCAGAGACATTACTTTGCCAACAAAGGTCCATCTAGTCAAGGCTATGGTTTTTCCAGTGGTCATGTATGGAGGTTAGTTGGACTGTGAAGAGAGCTGAGCACCGAAGAATTGATGCTTCTGAACTGCGGTGTTGGAGAAAACTCTTGAGAGTCCCTTGGACTGCAAGGAGATCCAACCAGTCCATCATCCTAAAGGAGATCAGTCCTGGGTGTTCATTGGAAGGACTGTTGCTAAAGCTGAAACTCCAATACTTTGGCCACCTCATGTAAAGAGCTGACTCATTGGAAAAGACCCTGATGCTGGGAGGGATTGGGGGCAGGAGGAGAAGGGGACGACAGAGGATAAGTTGGCTGGATGGCATTACCGACTCGATGGACATGAATTTGAGTAAACTCTGGGTGTTGGTGATGGACAGGGAGACCTGGCATCCTGTGATTATGGGGTTGCATAGAGTCGGACATGACTGAGTGACTGAACTGAACTGAAGACATGATAACTCAAAATAAACTTGGGGTTGAATCTATTTACATTTTAAGAATATTTTTTAACGTGTGAATTTTGCCAACTGGTATTTTGTAATGCAAGTAATTTAGAAGTCTTTGCTCATTAAAAAGTTTTTTTAAATAAGTGTGCACTGATATAAATGTTCACTATGTTATTAGTGCATAGAAAATACACTGGGTCAGTGCGAGGTGAAGCTCATAAACCTGGAAATAGGGTTTCAGTTAATCATATACTTACAATATCTATAGGAAATGAATGCACTTATGGATATGCAAAATCATAGAAGACAGATTTATTGACTGGGGAATCCTGTTTAGGGTCGAACTGATTGCATCAATATTTTCAAAAGATGGGAATTAATAAACAGACAAAAAGATGACAATAAAGGCAAGCCAGGTCCCAGGACTTAGGTTGCCTCATTCTGTGGCGAGTCAGAGCCTACACACAGCACTCAACTGTGAGCAGCTCCAACTATTTCTCCCGGGAGAAACTTACAGAGGGCAATCCCTCCACTGTGACAAGGTTTCAAGACCAAACTCCATTTGCAAATAAGTACACTGTTGTCACTTCAATTTCACTGTTATTCAAGTTGCTTTGGGGGTTCTGAATCAGACTGAGGGAGGCTGAAAGGCTCTGAAGCCATCTTTAGTACCCCACTGTACAGTTGCGTGTCTCAGGATATCTTGGAAGCCCTGAGGATTTAGAGGAAGATGCCTTTATTTCCAGGACATTTGTATCAGTTATTGGCATAGTGTGTGTGCGTGTGTCCAACTCTGTGCAACCCTATGGACTGTAGCCCGCCAGGCTCCTCTGTCCATGGGATTCTCCAGGCAAGAATACTGGAGAGGGCTGCCACGCTGTCTTCCAAGGGATCTTTCTGACCCAGGGGTCAATCCCAGGTCTCATATTTTGTGCATTGGCACTCAGGTTCTTTACCACTAGTGCCACCTGGGAAGCCCTAATGGCGTGGTACTTTTATAAAATTATTCAATCTTTCTTTACTTTGGTTTGCTTATCTGTAAATGAATATAATAATATCTTGATCTTAGTTTAGTTATTTGGATCAAGATTGAATATGTAAAAATGCCTAGGATACAGCAAGCAATAACTAAAAGCTGGTACAGCTAAATGCATTAAATACGTTAAATCATTTTGTCACCCTCCCTCCTAAATTTCTTTACTACTTTATTAGTTTTCTATGCTGTTATAATAAATTACCACAAATTTACTGAGTTAAAACAACACAAATTTACTATATCACAGTTATGGAGGTCAGAAATCCAAGATAGACCTCACTGGGCTAAAATCAAGGTGTTGACAGAGCTGAATTCCTTCTAAAGCTCTAAGGGAAGATTGGTTTTTTTTTTGCCCCCCAGCTTCTAGATACTATTCTTGGTTTGTGGCCTCCACTAGCAATTATTTCACTTGTACCTTTGCTTCTATCATTATATCTTCTCTGCTGTGATACTTCTTTCTTCCTCTCTCTTTTAAAGACCCTTGTGATTACATTGTGCCTACTGGATAATCCCAGATAATCTTATAATCATCCCATCTTAAGATCCTTCATTTAATCACATGTGCAAACTCCCTTTTGGCATGTATAATAATATATTCACAGGCGTATTAGTAAGAGCCAACAGAAGATATATATCTACATATCTTGGCAACTCCTTATCATAAGGTATATAGCTCTATCTAACTTATATGCAGAGTACATCATGAGAAACACTGGGCTGGAAGAAGCACAAACTGGAATCAAGATTCCCGGGAGAAATATCAATAACCTCAGATATGCAGATGACACCACCCTTATGGCAGAAAGTGAAGAGGAACTCAAAAGCCTCTTGATGAAAGTGAAAGTGGAGAGTGAAAAAGTTGGCTTAAAGCTCAACATTCAGAAAACGAGGATCATGGCATCTGGTCCCAGCACTTCATGGGAAATAGATGGGGAAACAGTGGAAACAGTGTCAGACTTTATTTTTCTGGGCTCCAAAATCACTGCAGATGGTGACTGCAGCCATGAAATTAAAAGACGCTTCCTCCGTGGAAGGAAAAGTTATGACCAACCTAGATAGCATATTCAAAAGCAGAGACATTACTTTGCCAACAAAGGTTCGTCTAGTCAAGGCTATAGTTTTTCCTGTGGTCTTGTATGGATGTGAGAGTTGGACTGTGAAAAAGGCTGAGCGCCGAAGAATTGATGCTTTTGAACTGTGGTGTTGGAGAAGACTCTTGAGAGTCCCTTGGACTGCAAGAAGATCCAACCAGTCCATTCTGAAGGAGATCAGCCCTGGGATTTCTTTGGAAGGAATGATGCTAAAGCTGAAACTCTAGTACTTTGGCCACCTCATGCGAAGAGTTGACTCATTGGAAAAGACTCTGATGCTGGGAGGGATTGGGGGCAAGAGGAGAAGGGGACGACAGAGGACGAGATGGCTGGATGGCATCACTGACTCAATGGACGTGAGTCTCGGTGAACTCCGGGAGTTGGTGTTGGACAGGGAGGCCTGGCGTGCTGCGATTCATGGGGTAGCAAAGAGTCGGACATGACTGAGCGACTGATCTGATCTGATCTGACCTATCTTTCTATCTATGCATCTAGATATGTAGGTATATATCTTCTGTTGGCTCTTACTAATACGCCTGTGAATATATTATTATACATGCCAAAAGGGAGTTTGCACATGTGATTAAATGAAGGGTCTTAAGATGGGATGATTATAAGATTATCTGGGATTATCCAGTAGGCACAATGTAATCACAAGGGTCTTTAAAAGAGAGAGGAAGAAAGAAGTGTCACAGCAGAGAGGATATAATGACAGAAGCAAAGGTACAAGTGATATAATTGCTAGCTGGAGGCCATGTGTCCAAAACATGGACATCACCAGATGGCCAACACCGAAATCAGATTGATCATATTCTTTGCAGCCAAAGATGGAGAAACTCTATACAGTCAGCAAAAACAAGACCAGGAGCTGACTGTGGCTCTGATCATTAACTCCTTATTGCCAAATTCAGACTTAAATTGAAGAAAGTAGGGAAAACCACTAGACCATTCAGGTATGACCTAAATCCAATCCCTTATGATTATACAGTGGAAGTGAGAAATAGATTTAAGGGATTAGATCTGATAGAGTGCCTGATGAACTATGGACAGAGGTTTGTGACATTGTACAGGAGACAGGGATCAAGATCATCTCCGAGAAAAAGAGAAGCAAAAAGGCAAAATGGCTGTCTGAGGAGGCCTTACAAATAGCTGTGAAAAGAAGAGAAGCAAAAAGAAAGGAGAAAGGAAAGATATACCCATTTGAATGGAGAGTTCCAAAGAATAGCAAGGAGAGATAAGAAAGCCTTCTTCAGTGATCAGTGCAAAGAAATAGAGGAAAACAACAGAATGGGAAAGACTAGACATCTCTTCAAGAAAATTAGAGATACTGAGGGAATATTTCATGCAAAGGTGGGATCAATAAAGGACAGAAATGGTATGGACCTGACAGAAGCAGAAGATATTCAGAAGAGGTGGCAAGAATACACAGAAGAACTGTACAAAAAAGATCTTCACAACCCAGATAATCACGATGGTGTGATCACTGACCTAGAGCCAGACATCCTGGAATGTGAAGTCAAGTGGGCCTAAGGAAGCATCACTACGAACAAAGCTAGTGGAGGTGATGGAATTCCAGTTGAGCTATTTCAAATCCTGAAAGATGATGCTGTGAAAGTGCTGCACTCAATATGCCAGCAAATTTGGAAAACTCAGCAATGGCCACAGGACTGGAAAAGGTCAGTTTTCATTCCAATCCCCAAAAAAGGCAATGCCAAAGAATGCTCAATTGCACTCATCTCACATGCTAGTAAATTAATGCTCAAAATTCTCCAAGCCAGTCTTCAACAATATGTGAACCATGAACTTTCAGATGTTCAAGCTGGTTTTAGAAAAGGCAGAGGAACCAGTGGTCAAATTGCCAACACCCGTTGGATCATCAAAAAAGGAAGAGAGTTCCAGAAAAACATCTACTTCTGCTTTATTGACTATGCCAAAGCATTTGACTGTGTGGATCACAACAAACTATGGAAAATTCTGAAAGAGATAGAAATACCAGACCACCTGACCTGCCTCTTGAGAAACCTGTATACAGGTCAAGAAGCAAAAGTTAGAACTGGACATGGAACAACAGACTGGTTCCAGATAAGAAAAGGAGTACGTCAAGGCTGTATATTGTCACCCTGCTTATTTAACGTATATGGAGAGTACATCGTAAGAAACACTGGGCTGGATGAAGCACAAGCTGGAATCAAGACTGCCGGGAGAAATATCAATAATCTCAGATATGGAGATGATACCACCCTTATGGCAGAAAGCAAAGAAGAACTAAAGAGCCTCTTGATGAAAGTGAAAGAGGAGAGTGCAAAAGTTGGCTTAAAGCTCAACATTCAGAAAACTAAGATCATGGCATCCAGTCCCATCACTTCATGGCAAATAGATGGGGAAACAGTGTAAACAGTGGCTGACTTTATTTTTGGAGCCTCCAAAATCACTGCAGATGGTGACTGCAGCCAGGAAATTACAAGACGCTTACTCCTTGGAAGGAAAGCTATGACCAATCTAGATAGCCTATTAAAAAGCAGAGACATTACTTTGCCAACAAAGGTCCATCTAGTCAAGGCTATGGTTTTTCCTGTGGTCATGTATGGATGTGAGAGTTGGACTGTGAAGAAAGCTGAGCACTGAAGAATTGATGCTTTTGAACTGTGGTATTGGAGAAGACTCTTGAGAGTCCCTTGGACTGCAAGGAGATCCAACTAGTCCATCCTAAAGGAGATCAGTCCTGAACATTCATTGGAAGGACTGATGTTAAAGCTGAAACTCCAATACGTTGACTACCTGATGCAAAGAACTGACTCATTTGAAAAGACAGTGATGCTGGGAAAGACTGAAGGTGGGAGGAGAAAGGGACGATAGAGGATGAGATGGTTGAATTGCATCACCGACTCAATGGACATGAGTTTGAGCAAACTCCGGGAGTTGGTAATGGATAGGGAGGCCTGGAGTGCTGTAGTCCATGGGGTTGCAAATAGTCGGACACGACTGAGAGACTGAACTGTACTGAAGAATGTAATCTTTATATTTGCATTGTGTGCATGCATGTCCAACTCTGTGATGCTATGGACTGTAGCCCACCAGGCTCCTCTCTCCATGAGATTCCCCAGGGAAGAATAGTGGAGTTGGTTGCCATGCCCTCCTGCAGGGATCTTCCTGATCCAGGGATCAAACCCATGTCTCTTAAGTCTCATCATTGGCAGGTGGGTTCTTTACCACTAGTGCCACCAGGGAAGGCCTGAGACTGAGTGACGGAGCTGAACTGAAGGAGTTGCCTTACTTATGTATGTTGGCATGTCCAAAATCTGCAGTATGGGCTGACAGGCTCAAGACCCAGGAGAGAGGATGGTGCTCATAAATCTAAAGGCAGTCTGTTGGAGAATTTTCTCTTGTTCAGGGAGGCTAGTCTTTTTGTTCTATTCAGGCCTTCAGCTGATTGGATGAGACCCACCCACATTTGGAAGGCAGTCTGTGTTCATACATGTAAACATTAATCGCATTCAAAAACACTCTCCAATTTGACACATAAAATCAACCATCACAACAGGTTTCAGGGATTAGGATTT
This sequence comes from Bos taurus, assembly GCF_002263795.3. Lineage (NCBI taxonomy): Eukaryota > Metazoa > Chordata > Mammalia > Artiodactyla > Bovidae > Bos > Bos taurus. The sequence continues at coordinate 6,145,840 of NC_037332.1, forward strand.
GGACATTTTGGTGCATGGCAATTATTCTGCCTACCAGAAGCGTCTCTCTTGATATCCACATTCTGACCTCTGTGCTAACTACTTAATCTCTGAAAACAAGCTATCCCAGTTTCTGCTTATAAGGAACTCACATTTGCAGAAGAGGACACATAAATTGATAAGTACAATACAATAGAGTAGGTGTAATGATACAGCTCTGCACAGTATGTCATGGTAATACAGAAGAGAGGCATGCAGTTCAGCTTGGGGGTGGGAAGCGCAGGTGGAGAAGGTGGGGGTAACAAAGAAAGCTTTCTAAAAGGGACGATGTTTAAGCTGAATTGTTAAAAACATGTGGGAGTTTAAAAAGGGAAAAGGCATTGCAGGCAGAGGAGTCAACCTGAGCACAGAGAAATCACTATTCCACTGATTCTATACTCAACTAGTAACTTTCTCATTTTAATTTATAATAACTTGAAATTTTTTTTTTCTGTAAGGGAAGAACATGTTGGCTGGAGAACTCAAGGCCCCAGTTCTCCTGGAAATAATATTTCTAAGTGTAAATGAATACAATGGCATTTAGTTGTATATACACATCTTTGCGGTATGGTGGGCACCATTGGATCTGGCCTTTGTTTCCTCCCAACAAATCGATTTTAGTTCAGAGATGTGGTGGCAGTATACTCAGGGAAGGTGAGGCCCTCCTTAGTCCCAGGGGACAATTCGTAAGTGTTCTAACTCAGTGGGAATATCCATTCCTTTTTGTTGTGAGGTGGCTCAGACGGTAAAGCGTCTGTCTACAATGCGGGAGACCGCAGTTCGATCCCTGGGTTGAGAAGATCTCCTGGAGAAGGAAATGGCAATCCACTCCAGTACTATTGCCTGGAAAATCCCATGGACAGCGGAGCCTGGTAGGCTACACACTCCATGGGGTGGCAAAGAGTCAGACACGACTGAGCGACTTCATTTTCACTTTCACTTCTGTTGTGATTCGTTTAAGGAAGTCATGTGACACAGTTGTGGCCACTGAGGGACAAAAGAGAAAAGAGAAGTTAGGTGGGGGCACTTCTGGAAAAGATTTTCCTTCCTCACAGAAGGAGATATATATGGGAGAAGCTCTTAGCTCTTCTATCTGGCTTGCTTTTTGACTTTGTTGTTTGAGACTGTGATGTTTGGAGCTGAGGCAGCTATTTTGTTACCATGGAGAACACATTATGACATACCAAACATCCCAACAGAAAGCTGAAGAGAGCCTGGAACCTAAGTGACATCACTGAGCAGCTGGACTAACGGCGCTGGATAGAGGCCAGATAAGACTGCATGCTGGGTGCCTTTTAGACGTTATCTTGCAGGATAATCAAACTGCATTATCTACATTAATGCCTTCTACATTATTTATGAAGGAATATTTGTCTTTTTAGCTTTTCATAGTCTAATGGGCCAGACTCCAGGAGAATGTAAGGAAATGAAGGAGAAGTCCATCCTGAGAGAAGATTTATTTATTTCAAACATTTTCTAAGGCCTTTCTTTAAAAGACTAGGTTTGGTACTTATCAATCAAGAGAAATCACCTCACCTAACATTCTATCTGCCTTTCTCCTCCAATTTTTGGAACTCTCTTGTTCTGATCATTTCTTAGATATTAAGGAAACTTTTGCTTGTAGAATTTTTGTACGTGACCATTATATTAGAAAGATTTCAACTGTATATAAAATTGCTGTTTTTAAAGACATACAGAGATGTTTAAATTTAGAAACAATATGGCTCATTCTTCCTTTTGATCATAAATTTTGATTTATATTTCTTCACAACAAATTACATCTTCTGTGAGATTCTCTAAAAAGTATGCGGTTTATACACACATCTTTACACTCATGAATTTCACTGGTGTGAGTTAACAAATTGACAAATATATAATGAATAAAAGAACTAGAGAATATATTTCGAACTAAAAGGAGTATTCCATTCAGCACCTCTTGTTATTTTTAAACCGTGTTTTACTACCGTTAAAGTACAGTAAGTGGGCTGGGCTGTTGTTGTGCATCCTTGCATTACATATTGGTTTACAGCACATGGAAGTAGCAATTATTCTCACTGCTGTGAAGTGCTTGTGCTCTGCTCACTCAACGTGTAAACATTTCAAATTACAGTACATTAAGATGTCAATGACAAAAGGGAACATTCTAAAAATAAACTGATTTTTAAGCATTTTATAAAATGACTAACTCTTTCTTTGCCAGGGAGCACATACTCTACAATTTCTTCAGATGCTTCTTAGAAACTCCCGTGAAACAAAGAGACACACCTCTAATTAGTCTTTATTGGTGGGTTAGTTTCAAGAAATAACTCCCTGATTCTTTGGCATTCATTATTGTAGAATTAGACTTGCTTTTCAGACAAGGATAAAACTTGGATAACAAGGATAAATGAATGTATACGTTCTTGATTTTCCTGACAACCTTTTCATTTCCATTTCTGGTTAAAGCCAGACATTGATCTTATATCTTTAAGCAGAAACTTAGTGATTCTCAGTTCTCATTCACAGTATAAAGTAAATGTTCAAAAAACCCCACTTCTGTGTGTCCATAGTGCTACTTTCCCATGGCTTTGCCCCCATGATAGCAAATTTTCTCTGAAGTGCCTGTGTATGAGTAAAACATTTCACTACCATTTTTAGAATCTTCTGAAGCCTAATAGATTTGACAAAACACTCCCTTTTCTGGATGGCTTATGAAAATATCGTTTAAGGCAAACCTGATCCCTGGTGAGCTCAATGTTTTGGATTACCTTACTCAGAGAAGAGCTTTAGGAATTTGTTCTTTCAACAAATATTTATTGAGTGTCTGTGATGGGATGGATACTACAGCTACATCAATGACCAAGACTAAGCGGGTTTTCTGCTTTGCATTTCAGCCTGGAGGGGAGGGGATGGGGAAGAGGCATGTGTAAGGGAAAGCAAACGACTTGTGTTAACTAAGGCCTCTCTGTGCCAGCTCATGTACTGATTACTATCCATGTCTGCTCACGCACAGTTTCCTCACGGAAACTCTATGCAGAACGGATTTTTATAATCATCCACATTTCACCGATGACACCCTGGGACTTAGAGGAATTTCTAACTTGCTCAAGACTGGACAGCTTATTTATAAGCAGCAGAGCTAGGAATGCAACCCCAGCTTCCCCGAATTCAAACTCTTCCACTCAAACACTAGGCCAAAATGACTCTCTATAACCTCAAGGTGATATCTGCCAATAAAAGAAAACAGACTTGTTTTTTCTTACTTGAAAATAAGATGTTTCCTTCATATTTGAGTCGAAGTACTTTCTGTATGCACGTGGCAACCTGACTGGATATCTTTGGGCTTAAGTGTTATTCTGTCTCACTGTTAGCAAGTGGGTTGTCATCTTAAAATAAGCCAACCAGAGAGGCCTCTGGTACACAGATTAGATACATGCATATATATAAAATTATACACACACACAGATTTAGTGTGTGTGCCTAACTGGTGGCCTAGATGGTAAAGAATCTGCCTAAAATGTGGGAGACCCAGGTTCAATCCCTGGGTCGGGAAGATCCCCTGGAGAAGGAAATGGCAACCCACTCCAGTATTCTTACCTGGAGAATCCCGTGGACAGAGCAGCCTGGCGGGCTACTGTTCATAGGGTTGCCAAGAGTCAGACACAACTGAGTGCCTAACTGCTGCTGCTGCTGCTGCTGCTAAGTCGCTTCAGTCGTGTCCAACTCTGTGCAACCCCATAGACAGAAGCCCACCAGGCCCCACCGTCCCTGGGATTCTCCAGGCAAGAACACTGGAGTGGGTTGCCATTTCCTCCTCCAATGCATGAAAGTGAAAAGTGAAAGTGAAGTCGCCCAGTCGTGTCCGATTCTTAGCGACCCCATGGACTGCAGCCTATCAGGCTCCTCCATCCATGGGATTTTTCCAGGCAAGAGTACTGGAGTGGGTTGCCATTGCCTTCTCCTAAGTGAAAAAGTTGGCTTAAAGCTCAACATTCAGAAAACGAAGATCATAGCATCCGGTCCCACCACTTCATGGGAAATAGATGGGGAAACAGTGGAAACAGTGTCAGACTTTATTTTTCTGGGCTCCAAAATCACTGCAGATGGTGACTGCAGCCAGGAAATTACAAGACGCTTAGTCCTTGGAAGGAAAGTTATGACCAATCTAGATAGCATATTCAAAAGCAGAGACATTACTTTGCCAACAAAGGTTCGTCAAGTCAAGGCTATGGTTTTTCCTGTGGTCATGTATGGATGTGAGAGTTGGACTGTGAAGAAGGCTGAGCGCCAAAGAATTGATGCTTTTGAACTGTGGTGTTGGAGAAGACTCTTGAGAGTCCCTTGGACTGCAAGGAGATCCAACCAGTCCATTCTGAAGGAGATCAGCCCTGGGATTTCTTTGGAAGGAATGATGCTAAAGCTGAAACTCTAGTACTTTGGCCACCCCATGCGAAGAGTTGACTCATTGGAAAAGACTCTGATGCTGGGAGGGATTGGGGGCAGGAGGAGAAGGGGACGACAGAGGATGAGATGGCTGGATGGCATCACTGACTCGATGGATGTGAGTTTGAGTGAACTCCAGGAGTTGGTGATGGACAGGGAGGCCTGGCGTGCTGTGATTCATGGGGTCGCAAAGAGTCGGACATGACTGAGCGACGGATCTGATCTGATCTGAAGTGCCTAACACACACATACATAATTATATATATAATGGAAAATGTCAACAGTATGTGTAAACAAAAGGAGAAGTTTTGAAAAGATATGAAAACAAACAAAAAATCAAATGAAATGCTAGAAGTGAAAAATCTGATGTAAATTACAAAGAATTTATTTCACAGGCTAAAAGGCAACCTGGACACAGTGGAGAAAATAGTCACTGAACTTGAAGACATTTAGGTCACTAGACATCACTCAAATTAAAACACAAATAGAAAAGAGAGATTAAAATAAAAAAAGATTACAACAACTAAGTCCTTTGAAACAATACCAATTATCTAAAACATATAATTGGAGCCCAAGAAAGAGAGATGAGAGAGTAGAATAATTTCTAATAAATTTTCCAAAAAATTTTAAAGACATCAACTCACAGAACCAAGAAACTCAGTAAACTATAAGCAACATAAATACAAAGAAAACACATATATGAATATTATAGTCTAACTACAGTATCTTTAAAGTGCTTAAAGAGAAAAAGTCACCCAAATGATTTTTTAAAGAGAAATACAAAGTAAAGACATTTTTAGATAGAAGATGAGAGAATTTGCTGACAACTGATCTAAACTACAAGAAATAGTAAAATAAATCTTTGGTCTAATTGGAAATGATATCGGATAAAAGCCAGACCAGCAGGAAAGCTTATTATATTTTTAAAATTTTTTCTTACTTTATATATGTATATATAAAATGTATACTTCATAGATAGATAGACACAAATTATAGTAACTTGCAAAAACTGCCAAGAAAATCTTATGGAAAATAGGGTCCCATTTCCAAGGACAAGAAATAGCCACACAGTAAATTTATAGAATGGGCTTCCCTCGTGGTTCAGTGGTTAAAAAATCCGCCTACCAGTGCAGGAGATCTGTGTTCAATCCTGAGTCAAGAAGATCTTCTGGAGAAGGAAATGGCAGCCCACTCCAGTTTGCCTGGAACCTTGTCTGGAAAATCCATGGATGGAAGAGCGTGGCAGGCTACAGTCCATGAAGTTACAAAAGAGTCAAATGCAACTTAGCGTCTAAACAACAATGACAATTACAGAATGCTTACAGAATGCTAGGAAGAGTGGTATGGAGTCATTACGAATGCAACTTGGGTGTTAGCGGGAGCGCCCTCACCCTAGAATCCTGAATTCCACAAAGGGTTGACTCAAACCCTCCATTTCCATGCCTTACATTCTTCTATTCTCTGCATGTTAGCGTCTGTCTCTTTAGCTCTGCTGTGACAATGACTCAAGCTGGGTCACTGCCCATGCTTCTGTTCCCCTCCCATTCCAAAATTACCTTGTACAAAAGGCCGTATCCAGTAACAGAAATTTTACTCGAGATAGGAGCCTGCATATCCCACTTCAAAAAACTGAAAACTTAGACCATTCCTGCTCTGAAATGCTCCTTGTGTATCGTGCTGCCAAGGTTTTCTCACTGGCTTGCTCACCCAGGTACCACTCAGCCTTCCACCATCACATAAGCTTCTCTCTTTGTCCTGACACCTCTCTCATCCTTTTCTATTTTCTTTTCTGTTCCCTCTCAAGAGCTGAATCAAAATTTTCTCATGTTCTCATGCAGAGAAGCTTAACCACTTTTCTCATTGCTTTGACTCCTGTCCAATCTCACATTCATCCCGGAACAGCTTTGTTGCATAACTGCAGGGGCCTCACTTACTTTGTCGTCCATGTAAATGGGTTTGTGCAGTGCACGGCGGAGCAGCAGTATGTGGCAGCCCGACCTTCACTTTATTAAGGTAGTTTCTTAACCAAAGGCTGTTCTGGTGTCAGCTGTTTCACTAATAATCTCCCACCTACATTACATAAAAGACCTACAAAATTTTTTTAGAAAATTGAACAAGTGGAAAGCTATGCTATACATTGGATGGAAAGTCTAATGTAAAAATGTCCAAGTGTCATGAGCTCTAATTAAGATATCAACAGGTTCTTCCTTTTTTGAAATATGACAATAATGTTTATACCTTGGAATAACTGAACAGGAGAGAATAGCAAAACAATTAATCTTTTGGAAACAATGAGAACAAACATTAGACCCTATAACGATTCACTAACATGTGTAACTGTCATCTGTATAGCCACCAAATTAGCCAGTTTCCCATCTAGATAACTGGTTACTTTTGTGGACATCATAGCTCACTTGGTAAAGAATCTGCCTGCAATGCAGGAGACCCCGGTTCAACGCCTGGGTCAGGAAGTTCCCCTGGAGAAGGAATAGGCTACCCAGTCCAGTATTCTTGGGCTTCCCTTGTGGCTCAGCCGGTAAAGAATCTCGCAATGCGGGGGACCTGGGTTCAATCCCTGGGTTGGGAAGATTCCTCAATCTAGAGAAGGGAAAGTCTACCCACTCCAGTATTCTGGTCTGGAGAATTCCATGGACTGTAGACTACATGGGGTCCCAAAGAGTTGGACACAACTGAGTGACTTTCACTCACTTAACTTTGTGGACATCCAAAGCGTCTCTTTTCCCTTCTTTCAATAATGTCTTCCCCTTCTTCAGCTACCGGTCATCACTGCCCAACTATGTATCCCATATGGTTTTGTGAAGCTGCCAATCATAGGACCCTACTCCCTGGCCTAACGGTGGACACGCAACACAGGCAGGACCAAGCAGAGTATAATATCTTCTTGACCATGATGGTTGGTCCGGGGATAGGTAAGTGAGTCAAGCCACTCGTAATTTTCCCTGGAAATATTCAAAATGAAGCTGAAAAAATATCTTCTCTTTTGGGAACGATAACTGGGATGATACAAGCCCCAAACTGCTGGCAGATGGGTTTTTCTGCCAGTGGAAAATAGCCCATCTGTTATAGCAGAGAATGAAGCCAAGTAGAAGTAAGTAAACATGAGACGGAGTGAACAAGAAAGAAAATCCTGATGGTACTGAGTCCCCGTTTGAATTTTCGAAGCTCCAGAACCTATCTGGTTCCTGAAGGTCTTCTGTCAAATCTCAACATTTTCCTAGTATATTTATAATAATATAGACATAGCTATAGAGATATAACTGTGGGGAATATTTGGCCTTTCTCTGCCCACCTCTCTCCTGGTTACCCTACCCAGTAGAGGAAAGGAAGAGATACCACCCCGATTAGTTAGGACCCCAGACACATTGAGGGTTATGACTTATTATTGGGTGATTTCACTCTTAGTGATGGTGATTATTGTGGGGATGGCATGGTGGTGACAAGAGGGCTCATCTTTGTAATAACAGCACTGCTCCTGGGTGTGCCAAAAGTGCCTGGATGTCCTGAAGTTATCCTAGTTATGATTTTCCTCTGCAGGTGAGGTGGGGCTCAGTGTCTAGGAAAGGAGATGGTAGAGAACTCATAGCTGGTATGGAATAATAGAATCTGAGCAGACAAACTGCACGAGTTATTTTACACAAACTCTAAGGGAGTTTTTACCAAGGGTGGAACTCTCCTTTCCTGGGAACACTGGGACTTCTTATTGGGGGAGAATCTGGGCATTCTATCTTAGCTTTAAGCTGAATTCAATTGCATACTTCTCTGGGTTATCATTGAACTCAGGTGACGTGTGTGTGCTCAGTTGTGCCCAAGTCTTTGTAACCCCAAGGACTGTAGCCCACCAGGCTCCTCTGTCCATGGAATTTTCCAGGCAAGACTATTGGAGTGGGTTGCCATTTCCTACTCTAGGGATCTTCCTGACCCAGAGATCTCTTGCATGCGTCTCCTGCATTGGCAAGCAGATTCTTTCCCACGGCACCATCTGGAAGGCCTGTCTCCTAGGTTATGCAAGGATAAGACCTCCCAAGTATGCCACTCTGTTGACAGCGTGCAAGGTTCCCATTCTAAGTCTTCCTGGCTTTCTGCCAGCCTCGCATGCATGTCACCTGATCTTCCTCCCCTCTCCCTAGGGAGCTTATGCCACTCTCTTGCGAGTCTTTCTTCTGTCTTGGATATTTATTCATTGATTTATCTACTTATTCAAACCTATATTTAATAAGTACCTACTATGTGTCAATTATTGTTCCAGTTCTTCCCAGGTGCTTTTAGGTTGGTAGGAAGACAGACATGGAAACACTTCAATACATAATTGTTAAACCCAGCCCCATTTAGCAAGGCCATGATCTGGCTGGCCTAGCAACCTTGTTTCAGTACCTTAGTGTTTCTTATCTTTTCTTTCCCGTGCTATTTACCAAGTTCCCTCCCAGGGGTGTCATCAGTTCAGTTTAGTCGCTCAGTTGTGTCCGACTCTTTGCGACCCCGTGAACTGCAGCACGCCAGGCCTCCCTGTCCATCACCAACTCCTGGAGTCCACCTAAACCCATGTCCATTGAGTCAGTGATGCCATCCAACCATCTCATCCTCTGTCGTCCCCTTCTCCTCCTGCCTTCAATCTTTCCCAGCATCAGGGTCTTTTCCAATGAGTCAGCTCTTTACATCAGGTGGCCAAAGTACTGGAGTCTCAGCTTCAACATCAGTCCTTCCAATGAACACCCAGGACTGATCTCCTTTAGGATGGACTGGCTGGATCTCCTTGCAGTCCAAGGGACTCTCAAGAGTCTTCTCCAACACCACAGTTCAAAACCATCAATTCTTCGGTGCTCAGCCTTCTTTATAGTCCAACTCTCACCTCCATACATGACTACTGGAAAAACCATAGCCTTGACTAGACAGACCTTTGTTGGCAAAGTAATGTCTCTGCTTTTTAATATGCTATCTAGGTTGGTCATAACTTTCCTTCCAAGGAGTAAGCGTCTTTTAATTTCATGGCTGCAATCACCATCTGCAGTGATTTTGGAGCCCCCCAAAATAAAGTCAGCCACTGTTTTCACTGTTTCCCCATCTATTTTCCATGAAGTGATGGGACCAGATGCCATGATCTTCATTTTCTGAATGTTGAGGTTGAAGCCAACTTTTTCACTCTCCACTTTCACTTTCATCAAGAGGCTCTTTAGTTCTTCTTCGCTTTCTGACACAAGGGTGGTGTCATCTGCATATCTGAGGTTATTGATATTTCTCCCTGCAATCTTGATTCCAGCTTGTGCTTCTTCCAGCCCAGCATTTCTCATGATGTACTCTGCATATAAGTTAAATAAGCAGGGTGACAATGTACATCCTTGACATACTCCTTTCCTGATTTGGGACCAGTCTGTTGTTCCATGTCCAGTTCTAACTGTTGCTTCCTGACCTGCATACAGGTTGCTCAAGAGGCAGGTCAGGTGGTCTGGTATTTCCATGTCTTTCAGAATTTTCCACAGTTTATTGTGATCCACACAGTCAAAGGCTTTGGCATAGTCAATAAAGGGGTGTCATGGGGATACTTAATTCAGTCTTCTAGTCAGAGGCAAATTCTAGTAACTCAAACACTTCTCGTATCTCTGCTTACAAAGCAAAGGAAGAACAACTGTCCCCAGCTATAACATAGTGCCTTCCTCTACAGACACACCAGAACACCAGAACCCCGGCCATAATTCCAGAGAACCTGGCTTTCTCTAGGGCAAGGATAGGAAGTTGGGAGAATTCGGCAATGCTGATCTTGTGTTCACTCTGGTTTTAGAAAAGGCAGAGAAACCAGAGATTAAATTGGCAACATCTGCTGGATCATCGAATAGCAAGAGAGTTCCAGAAAAACATCTATTTCTGCTTTATTGACTATGTCAAAGCCTTTGACTGTGTGGATCACAATAAACTGTGGAAAATTCTGAAAGACATGGGAATACCAGACCATCTGACCTCCCTCTTGAGAAATCTGTATGCAGGTCAAGAAGCAACAGTTAGACCTGGACATGGAACAACAGACTGGTTCCAAATAGGAAGAGGAGTACATCAAGGCTGTATATTGTCACCCTGCTATTTAACTTATATGCAGAGTACATCATGAGAAATGCTGGGCTGGAAGAAGCACAAGCTGGAATCAAGATTGCCAGGAGAAATATCAATAACCTCAGATATGCAGATGACACCACCCTTGTGTCAGAAAGCTAAGAAGAACTAAAGAGCCTCTTGATGAAAGTGAAAGGGGAGAGTGAAAAAGTTGGCTTAAAGCTCAACATTCAGAAAACTAAGATCATGGCATTCAGTACCATCACTTCATGGCAAATAGATGCGGAAACAGAGGAAACAGTGGCTGACTTTATCTTGGGGGGCTCCAAAAGCACGCAGATGGTGATTACAGCCATGAAATTAAAAGATGCTTACTCTTTGGAAGGAAAGTTATGACCAACCTAGATAGCACATTCAAAAGCAGAGACATTACTTTGCCTACAAAGGTCCATCTAGTCGGGGCTATGATTTTTCCAGCAGTCATGTACGGAGGTGAGAGTTGGACTATAAAGAAGGCTGAGCACCGAAGAATTGATGGTTTTGAACTGTGGTGTTGGAGAAGACTCTTGAGAGTCCCTTGGACTGCAAGGAGATCCAACCAGTCCATCCTAAAGGTTGGGTGTTCATTGGAAGGACTGACGTTGAAGCTGAAACTCCAATACTTTGGCCACCTGGTGCAAAGAGCTGACTCATTGGAAAAGACCCTGATGCTGGGAAAGATTGAAGGCAGGAGGAGAAGGGGACGACAGAGGATGAGATGGTTGGATGGCATCACTGACTCAATGGACCTGAGTTTGAGTAAACTCCAGGAGCTGGTGATGGACAGGGAGGCCTTAAATGTTGTGGTCCATGGGGTCGCAAAGAGTCGGACACGACTGAGTGACTGAACTGAATTGAACTGATCTTGCAAAATAATTTTTACTGCCCTATCAGAGATAGCAATAGCAGGGCAATAGGAAGACATGTGACCTTGAAGATAAACGACACCAGTGACTTCACTGCTGGTTGTTGAAAGTATAATTCCATGCGTAAAGTTGCTCTCATAAAATTGAATTCAGCAGTTCATTTATATTAGTACTATTAAATCTTTGGGTTTCCCTGGTGGCTTGGTGGTAGAGAATCCTCCTGCCAATGTAGGAGACATCAGATTAACCCCTGGGTCAGGAAGGTCCCCTGGAGAAGGAAATGGTAACCCATTCCAGTATTATTGCCTGGGAAATCCCATGGACAGAGTAGTTTGGCGGGCTACAGTCTACAGGGTAGCAAAAGAGTAAGACATGACTTAGCAACAAAACACATATAATCTATGTAGATTAAAAAATGCCTAATCTTTAAATTTAAGTTTCATACACTTTTATTTATTTACTTTCCTCTCATACTTAAATTGATTATCATCCTAAAATATCACATGCTCTGACAGTGGCAAAGAGGCATGATTTAATTAGTGTTTAATTTTATAGCACAGTTTAATTGTATTTTCACAGTTTAATCCATTCTTTTATGGATTTTGCAGTAATGAAAAATTGTGGCCGAATTTAAATATATATATTTTATTGTAAAAGTAATATATGCTTGTTGTACAAACAGAAAAAGTCGAGAAATAAAAAGAAATCATCCTATTCTTTGTTCTCCAGTCCCACTTCCCGGAAGTTACACTGTTTGATATGTGTTGTTCCAGGTGTTTAAGCATGTACAGTTGTTCCCCACAAATGAGCTTATGCCTGTACACACATACTCTTATACTTAGCTTTTTCCTAACAATCTGTCCATGTCACACACATATTTCATAGTATGGATGCACTGTAATGCATTTAACTAATAATGTTTATCTACTGAAATACAATTAAAATACAATTTCACTATTACAACCACTGCTACAAGTAACTCTGTAATATATATTCTTGCATACTTATGTATCTATAAGGCTGCTGCTACTGCTAAGTCGCTTCAGTTGTGTCCAACTCTGTGTGACCCCATAGATGGCAGCCCACCAGGCTCCCCCGTCCCTGGGATTCTTCAGGCAAGAACACTGGAGTGGGTTGCCATCTCCTTCTCCAATGCATGAAAGTGAAAAGTGAAAGTGAAGTCGCTCAGTAAGTGTCCGACTCTTCACGACCCCATGGACTGCATCCTACCAGGCTCCTCGGTACCTGGGATTTTCCAGAAGAGAATTCCTGGGTTTATGTAAAAGAAAGTTGAGGGATTAACCATTTTCAAGCATCAGTGAGTTCAGGGCTTACTCTAGAAGGCTATTGGAGAAGGAAATGGCAACTCACTCCAGTATTCTTGCCTGGGAAATCCCATGGACAGAGGAACCTGGTGAGCGACAGTCCATGGGGTTGCAAAGAGTGAGACACGAATAAGCAGCTGTTGCTGCTGCTGCTGCTGCTAAGTTGCTTCAGTCGTGTCCGACTCTATGCGACCCCATAGACAGCAGCCCACCAGGCTCCCCTGTCCCTGGGGTTCTCCAGGCAAGAACACTGGAGTGGGTTGCCATTTCCTTCTCCAATGCAGGAAAGTGAAAAGTGAAATTGAAGTTGCTCAGTCGTGTCCGACTCCTAGCGACCCCGTGGACTGCAGCCTACCAGTCTCCTCTGTCCATGGGATTTTCCAGGCAAGAGTACTGGAGTGGGGTGCCATTGCCTTCTCCAGAATAAGCAGCTAAGCAACAACAACTAGAGGGCTATGCCTTAGCCTCCAATTCTCGGCTGCTGTTCTCTGCTTAGGTTCCTCCTCAGGTGGGCTCTCCCTGAGTATAAAGTAGAAGAGATGACGGCAGCAGTATTGGGCTTTACTAGAAAGCACCTAACAGAGGCCAGGTGACTTCCTAATACTGAGAATATAAAGATGTTTACGATATCATCCCTATTCTTTTATTTCATTCAATAAAAATTTATTATTAAGGTCATTTCCAGAGAATTCACCTTTATCCCCTTTACTTAAACTAATTCATTTTCTTGGAGGATTTTTGTTCTCTACTACATAGAACCATTACAGTACATTCCAGAATATATTTAACTTTTTATGTTTTCACAGAGGCATATTTCCCAGTTTATTTCATTTGCACTTGCCCAAGAATGCATGTTTTCAAGCTGGATTTAGAAAAGGCAGAGGAACCAGAGGTCAAATTGCCAACATCTGTTGGATCATCGAAAAAGAAGAGTTCCAGAAAAACATCTACTTCTGCTTTATGCCAAAGCCTTTGACTGTCTGGATCACAACAAACTGTGGAAAATTCTGAAAGATATGGGAATACCAGACCACCTGACCTGCCTCTTGAGAAATCTGTATGCAGGTCAAGAAGCAACAGTTAGACTTGGACATGGAACAACAGACTGGTTCCAAATAGGAAAAGGAGTACGTCAAGGCTGTATATTGTCACCCTGCTATTTAACTTATATGCAGAGTATACATCATGAGAAATGCTGGGCTGGAAGAAGCATAAGCTGGAATCAAGATTGCCAGGAGAAATATCAATAACCTCAGATATGCAGATGACACCACCCTTATGGCAGAAAGTGAAAAGGAACTAAAAAGCCTCTTGATGAAAGTGAAAGAGGAGAGTGAAAAAGTTGGCTTAAACCTCAACATTCAGAAAACTAAGATCATGGCATCTGCTCCCATCACTTCATGGAAAATAGATGGGGAAACAGTGGAAACAGTGTCAGACTTTATTTTTTGGGGCTCCAAATCACTGGGGTGATTGCAGCCAGGAAATTAAAAGCCACTTACTCCTTGGAAGGAAAGTTATGACCAATCTAGATAGCATATTCAAAAGCAGAGACATTACTTTGCCAACAAAGGTTCGTCTAGTCAAGGCTATGGTTTTTCCTGTGGTCATGTATGGATGTGAGAGTTGGACTGTGAAGAAGGCTGAGCGCCGAAGAATTGATGCTTTTGAACTGTGGTGCTGGAGAAGACTCTTGAGAGTCCCTTGGACTGCAAGGAGATCCAATCGGTCCATTCTAAAGGAGACCAGCCCTGGGATTTCTTTGGAAGGAATGATGCTAAAGCTGAAACTCCAATACTTTGGCCAACATATGTGAAGAGTTGACTCATTGGAAAAGACTCTGATGCTGGGAGGGATTGAGGGCAGGAGGAAAAGGGGACGACAGAGGATGAGATGGCTGGATGGCATCACCGACTCGATGGACATGAGTTTAAGTAAACTTCGGGAGTTGGTGATGGACAGGGAGGCCTGGCGTGCTGCGATTCATGGGGTCGCAAAGAGTCAGACACGACCAAGTGACTGAACTGAACTGAACTGAATCCTAATTGGCTGTTAATTCAATGTGCATTTTTTTCATATTTAAATACTTTTACTTTTTTAGAGCAATTTTAGGTTCACAGCAAAATGAAGGAGAAGGTACAGAGATTTCCCGTAAATCTCCTGTGCTCATACATTATAGCTTCCCTCAATACCACCATCCCTCTTTAGGGTGGTGTACTTCTTACAACTGATGAACCTACATTGACATACATCACCACCCAAAGTCCACAGTTTACATTGCAGTTCATTCTTGGTAGTGTAGTCTATGGGTTTGGACAAATGTTAATGACATGTATGCACTGTGATAGTATCAGAGAGTATTTTCAATGCCGTAAAAATTCTCGGTGCTTTGCCTGTATTTTTCTCACCTGTAGCCATCTCCCAACCCTGAACAACCACTGATCTTCTTATTGTCTCCATAGTTTTGCCTTTTTTAGAATGTCATATAGTTAGAATCTTATAATATGTAGCCTTTTAAAATTAGCTTCTTTCACTTAGTAATATGCATGTAAGTTTCCTTAATGTCTTTTAATGGCTTGTTAGCTCTTTTTAGCACTGAATAGTATTCCATTGTCTGTATGTATATAAGTTTTCCATTTCCTACTGCAGGACATTTTGGTTGCTTCTAAGTTTTGGCAATTATGAATAGTTTCTGTAAACATCCATATGAAGGCTTTTATGCGTAGACATAAATTTTCAACTCCTTTGGATAACTACCAGCAAGCATGATTGCTGGATCTTATGGTAATGGCATGATTCATATTGGAAAAAACTGCCAAACTATTTTCCAAAGTGACTGTACCATTTTGTATTCCCACCAGCAAGGTATGAGAGTGCCTACTCCTCCACATCACCGCTGGCATTAGGTGATGTCAGTGTTCACTATTTTGACCATTCTAATAAGTATGTAGTGAAATCTCATTGTTGTTTTAATTTGCATTTCCCTAATGACATATGAGGCAATGGCACCCCACTCCAGTACTCTTGCTGGAAAATCCCATGGACAGAGGAGCCTGGTAGGCTGCAGTCCATGGGGTCACGAAGTGTTGGACACGACTGAGCAACTTCACTTTCACTTTTCACTTTCATGCATTGGAGAAGGAAATGGCAACCCACTCCAGTGTTCTTGCCTGGAGAATCCCAGGAACAGGGGAGCCTGGTGGGCTGCCGTCTCTGGGGTCGCACAGAGTTGGACACGACTGAAGTGTCTTAGCAGCAGCAGCAGCAATGACATATGATGTGGAGCAGCTTTTCATAAGTATATTTGTCATCTGTATATCTTCTTGGGTAATGTGTCTATTCAGATCTGTGGCCTATTTTTAAATCATGTTATTTGTTTTCTTGTTGAATGTTAAGAGTTCTTTGTTTAATTTGGGTAATAGTCTTTTAACAGATGTGTCTGTTGCAAATATTTTTTCCTAGTCTGATGCTGGTATTCTCATGTTTATGACATTACTTTTCACAGAGCAGAAGTTTTTTAATTTTATTAAGTTTGGTTTATCCATTATTTCTTTAATGTATCATCGTTTGGTGATGTATTTAAAAAGTCATCACCATAAGAAAGGTCATCTAAGTTTTCTCTGTGCTATCTTCTAGAAGTTTTTATAGTTTCCATTTAGATCTGTCATCCATTTTCAGTTAAATTTTGTGAAGACGATAAGGTCTATGTCTAGATTCACTATTATTTTTGTGCACATGGATGTCCAGTTGTTCCAGTACCATTTGTTGAAAACAGTATTTTTGCTCTGTCATAATGCCTTTGCTCATTTGTCAGATAAATCGACTATATACTTCTGGCTCTGTTTCTGGGCTTTCTGTTTTGTTCCATTGATCTACTGGTCTAGCCTTTCACCAATAACATTGTCTTGATGACTATAGCTTTATAGTTAGTCTTAAATTGGGTAGTGTCATTCTTGACCTTTGTACTTTTCTTTCAATGTTGTATTGACTATTTTATCTTTTGTCTCTCCATATATACTTCAGAATCATTTTGTCAACATCCACAAAATAACTGATGCTGAAGCTGAAGCTCCAATACTTTTTTCACCTGATGCAGTAAGTTGATTCATTGGAAAAGATCCTGATGCTGGGAAAGATTGAAGGCAGGAGGAAAGGGGGGTGACAGAGGCCAAGATGGTTGGATGGCATCACTGACTCAACGGACATGAGTTTGAGCAAAGTCTGGGAGATAGTGAAGTCCAAGGAAGCCTGGAGTGTTGCAGTCCATGGGGTGACAAAGAGTCGGATGCAACTTAGCGACTGAATATCAACGCAAATAACTTGCTGGGATTTCAATTGGGATTGCATTGGATTTATATATCAATTTGGGAAAAACAATATTGAGTCTTCCTACCTATGAGCATGAAATCTCTCTCCATTTATTTAGTTCTTTAATTTTGTTCTTCAGAGGGTTGCCGTTTTCCTAACATAGGACTTGCACATATTTGTTGTGTTTATGCCTTGTTATTTCATGCTTGTAAACTGCACTGTGTTTTGAATTTCAAATTCTACTTGTTTCACTGCAGGTATCAGATCAGATCAGATCAGTCACTCAGTCGTGTCCGACTCTTTGCGACCCCATGAATCGCAGCACGCCAGCCTTCCCTGTCCATCACCAACTCCTGGAGTTCACTCAGACTCACGTCCATTGAGTCAGTGATGCCATCCAGCCATCTCATCCTCTGTCGTCCCTTCTCCTCTTGCCCCCAATCCCTCCCAGCATCAGGGTCTTTTCCAATGAATCAACTCTTCGCATGAGGTGGCCAAAGTGCTGGAGTTTCAGCTTTAGCATCATTCCTTCCAAAGAAATCCCAGGGCTGATCTCCTTCAGAACGTACTGGTTGGATCTCCTTGCAGTCCAAGGGACTCTCAAGAGTCTTCTCCAACACCACAATTCAAAAGCATCAATTCTTCGGCACTCAGCCTTCTTCACAGTCCAACTCTCACATCCATACATGACCACAGGAAAAACCATAGCCTTGACTAGACGAACTTTTGTTGGCAAAGTAATGTCTCTGCTTTTGAATATGCTATCTAGGTTGGTCATAACTTTCCTTCCAAGGAGTAAGCGTTTTTTAATTTCATGGCTGCAGTCACCATCTGCAGTGATTTTGGAGCCCAGAAAAATAAAGTCTGACACTGGAAGGCAACTGATTTATGTGTATTAATCTTGTGTCCTGCAATCTTGTTATAATCTGTTATTAGCTCCAGGGGGTTTCTTTTTGTAAAATCTCTGACAATCATGCCATCTGCAAACAAAGACAGTTTAATTTCTTCCTTCCCAAGCTGTACACATTTTAGTCCATTTTCTTGTTCTATGGAATTAGCCAGTATCTCCAATATAGTGTTTCAAAGGAGCAATAAGAGGGAATATCTTTCCCTTATTTCTGATTTTAGTGTGAAAGCTTCTAGTTTCTCACCACTAAGTATGATGTTAGCTATATCATACATTTTTTTAGTTTTTAAAATCAAGTTGAGGAAGTTCTCCCTATATTGCTAATTTACTGAGAGTTTTTATGATGAATGGGTATTGGATTTTGTCAAGTGCCTCTTCTTCATTTATTGATATGATCTTATTTCTCTTTTTTAGCCTTTTGATGTGATGGATTATGTTAATTGATTTCCATTGAATCACCTGAGTGGCTGGGATAATTCCAATTTGGTTGTAGGCCATACTTCTTTTTATATATTGTTGGATTCAATTTGCTAGTATTTTGTTTAGAATTTTGGCATTAGCATTCATGAGAGAAATTGCTCTGAATCCTTCTGTTCTTGTGTTAATAACATCTTTGTCTTATCCTGATATTAGAGGAATGCTAGTGAATTAGCACTAGAATGAATTAGGAAGTATTCTTTCTGCTTCTGTCCTCTAAAAAAGATTGTAGAGAATCAGTGTAATTTTCTCCTTAAATGTTAGGTCAAGGTACACTTTTAAAGTACAGTTTGAAACCCTAAAGACTCCACCAGAAAATTACTAGAGCTAATCAATGAATATAGTAAAGTTGCAGGATATAAAATCAATACACAGAAATCCTTTGCATTCCTATACACTAACAATGAGAAAATAGGAAGAGAAATTAAGGAAACAATTCCATTCACCATTGCAATGAAAAGAATAAAATACTTAGGAATATATCTACCTAAAGAAATGACCTATATATAGAAAAATATAAAACACTGGTGAAAGAAATCAAAGAGGACACAAATAGACGGAGAAATATACCACGTTCATGGATCAGAAGAATCAATATAGTGAAAATGAGTATACTACCCAAAGCAATCTAGATTCAGTGCAATCCTTATCAAGCTGCCAATGGTATTTTTCAGAGAACTAGAACAAATAATTTCACAATTTGTATGGAAATAGAAAAAACCTCAAATAGCCAAAGCAATCTTGAGAAAGAAGAATGGAACTGGAGGAATCAACCTGCCTGACTTTAGGCTCTACTACAAAGACACAGTCATCAAGACAGTATGGTACTGGCACAAAGACAGAAATATAGATCAGTGGAACAAAATAGAAAGCCCAGAGATAAATCCACACACCTATGAACACCTTATCTTTGACAAAGGAGGCAAGAATATACAATGGAGAAAGGACAATCTCTTTAACAAGTGGTGCTGGGAAAACTGGTCAACCATTTGTAAAAGAATGAAACTAGAACACTTTCTAACACCATACACAAAAATAAACTCAAAATGGATTAAAGATCAAAACGTAAGACTAGAAACTATAAAACTCCTAGAGGAAAACATAGGCAAAACACTCTCCAACATAAACCACGGCAGGATCCTTTATGACCTACCTCCCAAAATATTGGAAATAAAAGCGAAAATAAACAAATGGGACCTAATTAAAATTAAAAGCTTCTGCACAACAAAGGAAACTATAAGCAAGGTGAAAAGACAGCCTTCAGAATGGGAGAAAAGAATAGCAAATGAAGCAATGGACAAAGAATTAATCTCAAAAATATACAAGCAACTCCTGCAGCTCAACTCCAGAAAAATAAGTGACCCAGTCAAAAAGTGGGCCAAAGAACTAAACAGACATTTCTCCAAAGAAGACATACAGATGGCTAACAAACACATGAAAAGATGCTCAACATCACTCATTATCAGATAAATGCAAATCAAAACCACAATGAGGTACCATTTCACACTAGTCAGAATGACTGCTATCCAAAAGTCTACAAGCAATAAATGCTGGAGAGGGTGTGGAGAAAAGGGAACTCTCTTACACTGTTGGTGGGAATGCAAACTAGTACAGCCACTATGGAGAACAGTGTGGAGATTCCTTAAAAAACTGGAAATAGAACTGCCACATGACCCAGCAATCCCACTGCTGGGCATACAAACCGAGGAAACTAGAATTGAAAGAGACACGTGTACCCCAATGTTCATCGCAGCACTGTTTTATAATACCCAGGACCTGGAAGCAACCTAGATTTCCATCAGCAGACAAATGGATAAGAAAACTGTGGTACGTATACACAATGTGATATTACTCAGCCATTAAAAAGAATACATTTGAATCAGTTCTAATGAGGTGGATGAAACTGGCGCCTATTATCCAGAGTGAAGTAAGCCAGAATGAAAAACACCAATACAGTATACTAACACATACATATGGAATTTAGAAAGATAGTAATGATAACCTTGTATGTGAGACAGCAAAAGAGACACATATGTATGAACAGTCTTTTGGACTCTGTGGGAGGGTAAGGGGGGGATGATGTGGGAGAATGGCATTGAAACATGTAAATTATCACATGTGAAATGAATTACCAGTCCAGGTTCGATGCATAAGACAGGGTGCTCTCGGCTGGTGCACTGGGATGATCCAGAAGGATGGGATGGGGAGGGAGGTGGGAGGGGGGTTCAGGATGGGGAACACATGTACACCAATGGCGGATTCATGTCAATGTATGGCAAAACCAATACAATATTGTAAAGTTAAAAAAAAAAAAGTACAGTTTGCATTTGGAAATTATGTGGTAGCTTATGGTAAAACAGCTTGAATCCTAAGCATTGTGTCTGGAATTATCACAGTGGGGAAAGGAAATGTTGGATCACATAGAAACCCACCCTTGCTTTGTTTCAGAGCACTCCTTTGATGATTCTATTGATAAAACATTTACTGAAAACCTACTACATGACAGCAAGCATTGCTCTGGGTGCTTGATAATTAATTAGTTAATTACACACGAACATTTATACACATATATACATATACGTCGGAGAAGGCAATGGCAACCCACTCCAGTGTTCTTGCCTGGAGAATCCCAGGAACGGGGGAGCCTGGTGGGCTGCCGTCTATGGGGTCGCACAGAGTTGTACACCACTGAAGAGACTTAGCAGCAGCAGCAGCAGCAGCATACATATATGTGAATAAATAAGTATCCATTTGTTTAAAATTAAAATTCTTTGTTTTGACATAATTTCAGATCTTACCAGATTTGCTGTGGTAAGTGAATACAGAATTGCTGCTGCTGCTGCTGCCGCTGCTAAGTCGCTTCAGTGGTGTACGACTCTGTGCGACCCCATAGACGGCAGCCCACCAGGCTCCCCCGTTTCTGGGATTCTCCAGGCAAGAACACTGGAGTGGGTTGCCATTGCCTTCTCCAATGCATGAAAGTGAAAAGTGAAAGTGAAGTTGCTCAGTTTTGTCTGACCCTCAGCGACCCCATGGACTGCAGCCTTCCAGGCTTTTCCATCCATGGGATTTTCCAGGCAAGAGTCCTGGAGTGGGGTGCCATTGCGTTCTCCGACAGAATTGCTATATATCCTTTACCCAGATTCTTCAAACATTAACATTTTATTATTTTCTCTTTGAGACTTTGTCATAACGTTCCATTATACTTAAATACTTCAGCATAAATTGCCTAAAAACAAGAGCATTCTTTCATATAATCATAAGGCAATGATTAAAATCAGGAAGGTGGATTGATACAAAAGTACTGTCTACTATACAGATCGTATTCAAATTTTGCCAGTTGTTCCAATAGCAACATACGTTGTCTGCTATAGCAACATAAGATTCTGGGTCATATATTGCATTCAATTTTTATTTAACTCAGACTAATTTCGCACTCTTCCTTTGTCCTTCATGACAGTGACATTTTTAAGGAGTACAGGCCATATATTGTAGAATGTCCCTCACTTTGGGTTTGTCAGATGTTTCTGCTTCATGATTAGATTCAGGATATGACTTTTGGTAGGAATATCACAGAAGTGACATTGGCTTCTTCTCAGTGCATCATTTCAGGAGACACATAATACCAATTTATCCCATGTTCCTATTTTTAAAGTACTTAGCATCTAGGACTTGTGACAGCACACAGAGAAATAATTCTGGTATAGTCTGATCATCACAATAAGTCAGATGTACATGTATGTAGACATATTCATTCATTCTTCATATTTTCTTGGCTTACCATTTTGCTCCAGCCATTTATGCTGGAGCCAACTATGGTTGGCCATGGTCTGTGTCAACTGCCTGGGACATCTCTTGCTACTGCTGTAGAAATTCTGTGCCACCGCCACCTGGGATGCCTCCAGAAGCCCACCCAGCTGTTTCAGCACAGGTACAGACTGCGAGGTGGAAGGAGTTGACACTGAACGGTAGAGCCAGAGAATCAACCATCAACTCCTCCATGTCAGACACTGCTGACAATTCTGAGGGACAATTTACACAGCTCTCCAAAGGCTCTCATCAGGACAAAGCTCCAGGTACCCAGAGTGATGACCAGCTCAAAACCTATGCTCGTAGACAACAGAAAGACTTGGAGGCTGGGGGGTGGGGTGGGGGAAGGAGAGGGTTGGACGCACTGAGAGAGTGGCACTTACATATATACAGTACCATGTGCAAAATCACAGGTAGAAAGTCAAGCACTTGTTTATGAACTAAGGATGGCCCTTGAACAGTGTGAAGACAATGGCAGTTATAAGACCTGTAGATTGACTTATTTTTGTTAAGGACTCATGAAGACTTTCTTCCCAGGCGGCACAGTGGTAAAGAATCTGCCTGCCAGTGCAAGAGACTCAAGAGTCATGGGTTTGATCCCTGGGTTGGGAAGGTCCCCTGGAGAAGGAAATGGCAACCAGCTCCAGTATTCCTGCCTGGAAAATTCCATGGACAGAGGAGCCAAGCGGGCTACGTGAGCACACATGCATGGCAGGGCATGAAGACTTAAAGAAAGGATAGACCCATGTTACCAGCACTTAACTCCAGGCAGACTATGAAAATCAGAAAGCCTCTAAGGCAGTACTTAAAGGGATGCTTATTTTTTGTATCCACAAAGCAAACTGTGCTGATAATCAGATCCAGGACTGAGCTGGAAGGTCACAGAGCTACACAGAAGACTGAATATACTGTCTTGACAAGTCTTCTATGCTAAAGGCAGGGCCCTAGAAGGGGAAAAAGCAGAATCCTGACACTTCCAACAGTAGCATTTAGGTGAACAAGCCTGAGAAATTGTCAAAATGTCTTGTGAAGTCTGTGTTGGTACAAGTAGCTTCCTCTGCTTTGCTTAAGAATAGCCTCCCTTTTCTGGAGACCTTACAGTAAACCTGTATGAAGTACCAGACACAGAAACAAAGATCTGTAAGACCTGGTTAATATTTATTTACCTGAAGGAACGGAGGAGTGAATCCTCAAAGTGCCAGACCAGGGAAGGCAAAGAAGGACAGCAGAAAACTCACTGAGGTTGAAAACCATCTGGACGTGGAAGGACGTTTCATGACGTGGCAGGACACATGAGCTAAGTAATATATTGCTAGGATGGCTCCTTAGACCTTGGATAGGGTGAAGACGTACAGGAAATGAAGCACAGACTCTAGAAGTGCCTTGACTGCCTTGAGGAAGGTGTCCGAAGGCTCAGAGAGGTTAGAATGTAAGAAAAATTTATAATATTATACCTAAGAACACACCATCTGACCATGTTCTCTGTAAGAGCCTGGTGGGTGCACCCATCTCCAAGGCAGTAAGAAAGTCGGTGATGAGGGTACCATTGACATCTCCAAGAAGCCCAGTGGCAGTTATCCATTACAGGTGACAGAGAAGAGATGCTGCTATGGGACTGGGTTCCTTAACATTATTTGGATTGATAGGAATCCAAAACAGTGGAGGCCAGATGGTAGCACTTAACCTACAGAAGGAAAGTGGACATAATTGTGATAATGGGCTGCAAGGCCAGAATGACAACCAGAATATTTTCATCCACAGAGCTCAGTAATAATGACTAATAGACCCTGCTGCTGCTGCTGCTGCTAAGTCGCTGCAGTCGTGTCTGACTCTGTGCAACCCCACAGACGGCAGCCCACCAGGCTCCGCTGTCCCTGGGATTCTCCAGGCAAGAACACTGGAGTGGGTTGCCATTTCCTTCTCCAATGCATGAAAGTGAAAAGTGAAAGTGAAGTCGCTAAGTCGTGTCCGACTCTTAGCGACCCCATGGACTGCAGCCTACCAGGTTCCTCCATCCATGGGATTTTCCAGGCAAGAGTACTGGAGTGGGTTGCCATTGCCTTCTCTGTAATAGACCATAGTGAGTCTCAAAGCAAGTTAAATGAACATCCACTAGGGTGTTACTTGATCTGTATGTGTAGTCACAAAAAAAGTCAACAGCTGGTTAACATTTCCTACTGTTGGGGATCTTCCCAGCCCAGGAATGGAACCTGTGTCTCCTGCATTGGCAGGCAGATTCTCTACTGCTGAGCTGCCAAGGAAGCCCATATACTTACTGAGAATTATTTTAATTTTATTTTAACCCAGGATAAACTAGATGACTTCTCAAAGTTCTTTAAAGGTTAAAGTTATTAGTCAAGAACTAGAGTCATCATTTATCATAATCAGGATTTTTCTTTTTTTTCCAACCTGGGCTCCATAGACTATGCTGAGAAAGTCCTGAACTCTCTAATATTTATGCAAAATTGTGTGTATGTATGTTTGGAAATCTGTAGTTCCCACTGTCTTCTCATAATTGACTAATCTAATGGCAAGTATCCCAAAAGTTGAATTTGAGATCAATCTCAGGGGATGAAATTAGGAAAAAAGTCTTGCAATGAATGAGGTAACCAATCGTAGAAAGAACCCAAACTCACCACTAAGGGGTGGAGGTGTCAGGGAACTCTCAGGTTCAGAAATCTGAGAATAGTCTCCAGAACAGCAGTTCCCAATCTTTTTGGTGCCAGGGTCCAGTTTCGTGGAAGACAATTTTTGTACCGACCAGGGTCAGGGGGATGATTCAAACACATGACATTTATTGTGCCCTTTAACTTCTATTATTACATCAGCTCCACCTCAGATCATCAGGCATTAGATTAGAGACTGGGGACCCCTGCTCTAGTACCTAATTATATTAGTGGATTAAAAGCTGAGTGAGGATGGAGGAAAACTTTCAGCTGTGGGGGATTTTTGAAATGTCCAGATGGTCAGTTAAAACTGCACTACAGATTTTCTCCCTTAATACCTGTTTAAAAAAAAAAAAAAGGTCTAGAAAATTCACCAATTTAGCAATCAAAAAATGAAAGTGACATATCCTAAAGTTAAAAAGAAAGAAATAAAAAAAAGACAGGGACACAAAGGAGCATAATACTCTAAAACAAAGCAGAGAAGAATGAGTGAGGTTACTTCTTAACTGTGCCCTTTCATCCACCTACCTAACTCAAGCTACACTGATAAAGACAGCAAATATCTGAGATTCACACTAATTGGCAGAGAAACCAACCTAGTTTGGTTTCGTGTTTCATTTTGTGACTGTTGTACATTACTAGAAATAGCTGCAAGAAAGTCTGGTGAGGTAGAGAAAGTGAACCATGGAGCTGAGGTTTACAGTGAAAGTGAAAGTTCTGGGACTTTAAGATGGGGGGACAATCTGAAGTCTCAGGGCATTTCCTTATGGGAAAGAGATCAGAGATATGAGCTAGAATAAACTTTCAGCAAAGATAACATAACCCAGGTTTTCTCATGCAGGCTGTATCTGCCTCAACAGGGCTTTTGTCTCCACCACCATTTCCTCAAGGAAAGGAAAAGTAAACAGAAGAAGAAATACTCTGTCCTCAAACAGAAACTAAGAGTAGAAATGAAACTGGACTCAGATATGTAGGGAAGAACGTAAACACGACAGAAACAGGATTCAAACCCAGGTGGTCTGACTAGCCTGGGAAATCTGGATAGAAGAACGTTTCCTAAGCAGTATAAATCAGCTGAACCAACTTTAGTTGGTTCTTAGGTATAAATAAGTCAATGAGAGAGGAGCCCCTGGTTGCTGATCTAATATCTTGCAAGCGTGCATGCATGTGTACTAAGTTTCTTCAGTTGTGTCTGACTCTTTAGTGACCGTATGGACTGGAGCCCGCCAGGCTCCTCTGTCCATGGGATTCTCCAGGCAAGAATACTGGAGTGGGTTGCCATGCCCTCCTCCAGGGCATCTTTGCTACCCAGGGATCAAACCTGCCTCTCCTGCAGCTCCTGCACTGCAGGCAGGTTCTTTACCGCTGAGCCACCCTGGCAGCCTGATCTGATACCGTAGGGGACGTAAACTAATCAGGATACATCTGTGCAGTGATGGGACAGGAGCTTGGGGAAGAGGTCAGGGGCAGCACTGCCATGGACCATTATGAAAGCAGCCCGGTCACAGTCTAGGCCTGTAAGTTACCACGCATCCAGACTGTCCTAGTGAAAGTCCTCGTGTGTGTGTGTGTGTGTGTGTGTGTGTGTGTTAGTTGTTCAGTTGCGTCCGATGTTTTGGGACCCCATGGACTGTAGCTCACCAGGCTCCTCTGTCCATGGAATTCCCCAGGCAAGAATACTGGAGTGGGTTGTCATTTCCTTCTCCAAGGGATCTCCCAGATCCAGGGATCAAACTCACATCTCCTGTGTTGCAGGCAGATTCTTTACCATCTGAGCCACCAGGGAAGCCCTCATGTAAGTTTTCTCTTTTAATATCCTCCTGAACAGGAAACCTGGCAGAGGTCCAGCATAGTGAATGAGAGCACTGAGCTAACTGGGACCTGGGACTCTCGATCAGACTGCTTGCATTTGTACCTGGACAAAAGTCTCGAGCAGCAGAATACAGAGAAACCATAAGGGACTAAAATTAACTACGCGTGCAGCTAGGGCAATTGTCAAAAATAAGACACAAACAGGCCATAAACCAACTGCCATTTTGGTGGTGTGGGGAGCAGAGTATTTCGTATCACCCTTACACACAGTACCACCAAGGGGGTGAGCAGACCACCTAAATCCCCTGTCCCCCAGCCCATCCCACCAATCAGCCCAACACTTATTCCATTTAAGAAACCAGCCTGACCTCCTGGGAGAGCAAGCAAGGGCACTTGTTACTTGAATTCACTTCCTCCTGATGTGGGTCCCAATAAAGCTTTGCCTGAAGCCTGGCCTCTTATCAATTTCTATTGATTAAAGGGTCCAAGGACTCTGGTCAGTAACCGCACCTCATCCCCAAGTTAAACACATGTCAAATTCCACATACTCCCTTTAGTTCTCTAATTCGATCTTATCTACACTAATGGGACAAGAGGAAAACTGAATTGTTGTGGCAAGAATTATTTCTGTCCATGTTAAAATGTGTCTGAAAGCAGTTTGGAGCACCAAAAGCAGAACCCTAATTCTGTTTAACTCTGCATAATAAGTGTAGGAATCAGAACCAAAATTCTTGGTTTGGGCCAGGACCAAAACAATGAAAATCAGCTCAGACCAAAATGAGAAAAAGCAACTGTGCAGGGAGAACAGACACTGATAAAACCAGCCACAAAGTTAACAGAGATCCTATTTTTACCCCCAACCATGCAGCGTCTGTAAAATGCCATATTCACCCGGCTCCGAGAGATACTTTTCTCTTGCCAATGATGCCCAGACATACTTTGCTTTTTTCTTTTATTACTAGACTACCCAATTACTGAGCCGCCCTCTCCCACTGACAGCATCCAATCCCGGGTTACCCCTCTTTCCCAAATCCCGCCTCAGAAACAGCGTCCAATCCAGAACCGATCCCGCTCACCCAGACCCTACAGACCTCCTCTGGCGGGAACCTAAACCTCACAGAAGATGCTTTCTCCTACCTTTCTGAGCGGTATCCAAGCTTCCTCTGGAGTGCCCTCCCTCCTGATTACAAATAAATCTGATACTGTCGGATTGCAGGCTTCTTCCTGATTTGGCTTTAACACAAAACAGGTTAGTATCAGGATCCCTACGAAATAATGCTTCTTGCTATATCGTTCTCTGAGCAGTTTAGATTTTCGATTTTTAATAGCTAATAAATACTTTTCTATAACAGTGCCATCAGCACATTTCTAAAACCCAATCCCCGCTACCCACCATGGAGCCCTAATATCCGTTTAAAAATGCCTTTAGTCATTTTCTCTGGTTCGCATTTCAGCGAATTCAGTTTAAATAACTTCAGTTCTGAATTCCTGGATTACATTAAAATGTAGCAGATGGGGACGTGCGGGTTTTGAGGGCGTTCATTTTAAATGTGGTTATTCGTGATTCAAGACCGGTGACGGCAGTTTGGGATCATTTTAAAAAGGCTTCTTCAGGAAGAAATCCCAAGCTTTATCCGTGTTTTCCGGGGTGTCCCCCCCGGAAGCACCCCTGCGGGACGATCTTTTTGAGGGCGGAGGAAGGGGTGCGTCTTTCTTTTTCCAGGAGCGATGCACATCTGGATTCAAGCCTGAGCGTCCCAAAGCTAGTACCTGGAGCGGGGTGATGGCTGCACCCCAGGTCGCTGAGGACGGGTCCCGGGGGTCTCGGATCGGGACAGCGGGATTTGCTGGCGTGGGCTATCCCGACTGCCAGGGCCCCCGAGTCCCGGCTGCGCGGCTCCGGAGCCCTGCCCTCGTGGCTGCGCCGCCTCAAGATTTCCCACGTGAAGGACCGGGTTACCGGCTTGCGGGGCGGCCGAATCCCCCTGGGAGCCAGAGGCTCACAGCTGCAGGAGGCCAGGGCCCGCCCCCGCGCGGCGGCGCCCACGCCCAGAGCCTCAGGCCCGCCGGCCCCGGCGCAGTGCAGCAGAGCGCGCTCTCGCGCGGGCCGGCCCGACACGCGCGCACGCGCGCAGGGACCCGCGCGCTCCTAGGGGGCGGGGGCAGAGGGGGCGGCACGGGGGGAAAGGGAGGAGGAGGCGGCGACCGCGTCGCCTCCGGCGGGGCTCGCGCTCGCCCTCGCGCTCGCCCTCCGCCTCGCCCGAGCCCCGCGAGGGTGAAACGCTTTCTCCCGGCATGCAGCGGGAGGAGGGATTTAACACCAAGATGGCGGACGGCCCGGATGAGTACGAGAGCGAAGCGGGCTGCGTGCCCCTTCTCCATCCAGAGGTGAGGAACGGCTCCGAGCGCAGTCCTCGGCCCACGGTCCCCCCGGCCCTTCGCCCCCGGACGCGCGGCTGGGCCGTGGCCTGCGTGTGTGGGGTAGTGGAGCGTGCCGAAGTTGGGGAGGGCGGGCAGGCAGATCCAGGCCCGAGCGGGCTGTGAGCGGATAACGGAGGAGGAGATAGCGGGGCGGGCCCGGCCGGGGCGTGCTCTGGGACGCCGTCCCTGGCTGTGCCTGGAGGGCAGAGGTGGAGGTGTTGACGGGTCTCCTCTGTCGCTGCGCTGCTTGCCGGTCCGGTGGAGACGGGGGCCTGGTACTGGTTTGGAACCGCAGCTTGAGCTCCCTAGTTCTGCTCAAGCTTCCCCGCGGGGGTGGGGAGAGAAGGAAGCGCGTTTGGTTTTGATTTCTTCAGTTTCCCTTCACCAGAGTGAACGACCGTGTCTATTCTTCCCATTTGGCTCTCTGGAGGTGTGTAGAGTACAAACACAGTTTCTTGGCCAAAGTGATGTCCTTCCTGTTATGCCATAGGCAGCACCTCGGGGCACCTTGTTTTGGATGTCCGTATTTTAGCGTTTATCCTTAAACGATTAAAAAGAGAGGTCGAAACTTTTGGGAATGGACCCACGCTCACAGTAGCTTGTCAAAGTATCTTGTTTTTTCGGGGAGCAGGAGCCAGAAGAGGATAGTGCAACACGTTTTCCCATCACATGAGTATCTTCCCTGTAAGTAAACAGTGCTCCGCTCCAGGATAAGTAGCATTCTGTACGTGTTTATGTCTTAGTTTATAACTGAGGTAGTGCTCATTCAGGCCTGGAAGCGATTCTTGATGCATTCCGGT
This sequence comes from Bos taurus, assembly GCF_002263795.3. Classification (NCBI taxonomy): domain Eukaryota; kingdom Metazoa; phylum Chordata; class Mammalia; order Artiodactyla; family Bovidae; genus Bos; species Bos taurus. Next base: position 6,175,771 of record NC_037332.1, read on the forward strand.
TTTAAATGATCCACAGTGATGTGCGGAGGGCAGCGGCAAAGCTTCCTGAAAAACTCGTATAGTTTTTATGAGCTTAAGGGATGAAGACAATCTCTGTGTTGTGGTAGGCTGAACAAACATGGAAGCCTCTAACTGGTTATCATGCATTAGAATGATTCTGTTTATTTCTGCAGTTGAGATTATACCCTGTTTATTGTTTGTTGTTTAGCGGTTAAGTCCGGTACAAACTTTTTTGCAACCCCTTGTACTGTAGACCTCCAGGCTCCTCTGATCATGGGATTCTTCAGGCAAGAATACTGGAGTGGGTTGCCATTCCGTTCTCCAGGGGATCTTCCCCTACCCAGAGATCCGACCCACCTCTCCTGCATTGGCAGGTGGATTCTTTATCACTGAGCCAGGAGGGAAGCCCATAGCATGCTTATATTACTTAGTAAAATATAAATACAAGCACTTACCCATGTTATATACTAATACTCATCACCTTCTCATTTGTCACTTTGACTTAATCAAAAACAGTGGGACAGTTCCTTAGGCATATACCTGGGCCACTCAGTGAAAAGGCTATTCTGTTCTAACAAACAGAGATGTACAATAAAACTAAACGTTCTTTTTTTACCAAATGGTAAAAAAAAATTCTCAGAATTGGCATTGGAGACATCTCTCTTTTAGTTCACGCTTCCGGCCCTAAAATTATATCAAGAAATAGACAAAGTTTTCAGAAGATGCGCTGAAAATGTTGCTAAGGAATATTTCTCATCACCTATTCCTGTGAAAGTATTTTTAAATACATAAATACTGATTCTGTGTGTTTTAACATAACTCTTCTCTCTTCATAAACTTTTGCTTTGTGAAGTAGTTCATTGTTTGGTACTTTAGGAATAATTTCAACAGGCGACAAATCCAGAGATTGCTTGGTGTAATGGAATGGCCTGTAGGCTTGAAATTCAGAGACCAGGCTTCAGGTTACCATTTAATTGACTCTTAACTAGAACATCAACTTCCTCATCAGTGAAAGTTGAAATACATGACAGTTACCATTCCTTTTTACTTGGCAAACACGGGGTTCGCTTAGTTTAGGTATTTTGAGTCTCAAGCTCATAACTCTTAATACCAGAGCTATGGTCCTTCTGCATTTTTCCTGTGGTTAGTTTTGCATTCACACCTGGTATGCGAAGAGCCGACACATTGGAAAAGATGCTGATGCTGGGAAAGATTGAAGGCAAAAGAAGAAGGGGGCAACAGAGGATGAGGTGGTTGAATGGCATCACCCACTCAACGGACATGAGTCTGAGCAAACTCCGGGAGATAGTGAAGGACAGGGAAGCTTGGCATGCTGCAGTTCATGGGGTTATAAAGAGTTGGATGTGACTTAAGGACTAAGCAATAGACCTGGGATATTTCTGCGTGTGTTCTTGGGCAAGCTACTTCTCTAAGTTTTAGGTTCATGATTTTTAATAATGGGATGAAGTAATAATTTTAATAAGCTATAATAAGGATTAAGTGAGAGTGTGTCCTTTTTTGTTGGTAAAGTAAGCAGTGTCTTCATTCTTCCTTGGAAAGAAACTGAGCAAACCTTTATTTGCTTTGGTGAGAAATAGGATAATAGTACCTTTAGCTTGCCTAACACAGACTTTTGGCTAGACAAACTTGGGTTCCAATTCTGGATTTGTAGTAATGAGCCAAGTGACCTGAGACAGGTTCTTAACCTCTTAAAGCCTCAGTTTGTTCATCAGAAAATGGAAATGCTGCCTAGTTCATTTGGCCTTAAGGGATCAGGCTTTGTTGAGCTTTGTTGAGCTTTAAGAACTGGCACATTGTAGGTGCTCAGCTAATGTTTCTCCTTTTTCCAACCAGAAGGAGAGTGGTGTTATATATTTATTTGATTTTGATAAATCGTTTAGAAACTTGTTTGGGTTTTAATTTAATGGAATAGGATCTTGCAGGAACAAGTTTATTTTACTTTTTATGTTCAAATTTAGCACTGTGTCACAAAAATTGTTTCTCACTATTTGTTGAATAGATCATTTGTGAGGTAAAGACAGTATTCCTTAAATCTGTTAATATGCAGACTGCTCACTGTTAAAACCTTTCTTAGGGGATTATGTAAGTAGATGAACAATGAACCCTCCTTTTTAGAAGTATTTGCTGTGAGAGAACCTTACTTTTCAGTTAATTAAATAATCCATTCATTTAGTAAGTCATTTAATTATTTGTTTATCTTGAGGCTTCGGGATATTCGTGATAAAGTCAATGTGAAACAGTATAGGATACTGGTTAAAAGCCAAGACTAGTGACAAATGGAAAATCTAGATTCTGCCTCTTACTGTTGTCATGGTCAAATTACATTTTATGCTTTTATGAAATTAGGTTCATAGTACCTACCGCTTAGAGTCCTTGTGAGTGAGAAGTAGAATGATGTTTATAAAGCAGTCATCGCAGATCTAGGCACGTAGACTGCCAACCAAATCTAAAGGGCCTTGGGCCTGGACGTAAAGTGAGTACTGATGCTGTTGACTTTTGTTTTCTGATGAGATAGACTTTTATTTTAATGGAAAAAATTAGAGGCTATTTGGAAAAAGATAAACTGATTATCAGGGGATTAGGGTGCTAATCCCAGCTCTTCTACTTTAGGCTAGTAGACATTTAAATTATATTTTGTTTCTTTGCTTTTAAGATAAAGAGGCTAGACTAGATCCTGTCTTCAGATTTCGTCAAACTTTAATGTTCTGATGTATGTTGTGATTTTTCAAGGTTGATAGGCTTGATCATCTCTCTGCGAGATGCATAGCACTGTGCTAGCTTTTATGGGTGAAAATGTAATGAATAGCTTCTGCTGTCCAGAAGTTAATAACCTAGTTGGGAAGATAGCCGAAACCAACTAACTGCTGAAAGAGGAAGTGTAGCCAGTTAGTAAGTTTGGATTCCCGTTATCTAAACTGGTTAACTTAAGCGGAGAGATGGATACCATACGTTGGTCTGTAGATCCAGCTGACTTGCTGTCTGTCACCAGCCTTCCATTTCACTTGCTAATACGTCCTCAGTAAGCCATCCCTGCTCTCTCATATGATGAGGCCATGATACTCCCTTCAGGCAGAGCATTATCATAAGGGCTCTCTGTTTCAGCAAGAGCTGACTTAGAGCTTTGAACTCGATTGCCTAGATTACGTAGAACTTTCATCTCTTGATTGCTTCCTTTTGTTTTCTTTCTCAATTTCAAAACTTCTGTTACTGCCTTTTCTCTAGTGTCTCGTTGTTTTTAATGCTGAATTTTCTTGCTTCACATTACATTTGTGTATATTCATGTCTCATTTTTTCTTTGTTTAGAGTATTAAACTGAAGTACTGAAAATTGGTTTTCTTTTTCTAATGGGTTACTGGCACATTCTTTCCCTTCAAAACAGGTCTTTCTGTCAGTCTTTAGGATCTGATCCCTTTTTTTATTCAGCAAAAATTCAGCTATAGGCCATATACTTGTAATTTAGATTTAAAAATACTATACCTTAAGCATAGTAACCACTGAGTCAATATACATAAAATGAAAATGCAACTGATCGGTGACCTCATAAACTGTGGCAAAGCCAAAATTGAAAATTACTGATCTGTAGAACAAAAAAATTGCAGTTGATTGTGAGAAGTGCCATCTTACTGTTTTGATCACTGTTTTTATTTAATTTGTGAGACTTATCCCAAAAATTTTTATTAAGAGTGGACTGACTGTTCAGTAGGTAAGTATAGGAGTGTATAGGTTGCAAGTGCTTCAGTTCAAATCCTAGTTTTCCACTTGCTACCCATGTGACTCTGGGCAAGTTCCAGAGTACTGTGTTCCAGTTTCCCAGACTAAAATGGGGACATAATAGCTGCTGTGAAGATTAAATGAGAAAACGTATATAAAGTTCTATGTCTGGCACTTGGTAACACAATGCATGTTAGCTGTTAATGTTGTGATAAGTTAGTAAAGATAAAGAAAATTGGTTGTCTGGGGTTTGAAGAGAGGATGGGCAGGCAGCTTTTTATTATAAACGTTTCTTTGCACTATTTAATTTTCTTAAGGGCTTCCCATTCTCTCATAGTTCAGTTGGTAAAGAATCTGCCTGCAATACAGGGGTCCCGGGTTTGCCTTGAGTTGGGAAGATCCCCTGGAGAAGGAAATAGCAACCCATTCCAATATTCTTGCCTGGAGAATCCCATGGACAGAGGAGCCTGACAGGCTGCAGTCCATGGGCTCAAAAAGAGTTGGACATGACTTAGCAACTAAACCAACACCAAGGGCTTCCCAGGTGGCTCAATAGTAAAGAATCCACCTTCCAAGCAGGAGACATGGGCTTCAATCCCTGGGTTGGGAAGATCCCCTGTAAAAGGAAATGGCAGCCCACTCCAGTATTCTTGGTGGGAAATCCCATGGACAGAGGAGTGTGGTGGGCTATAGTCCATGGGGTCACAAAAGAGCTGGACATGACTTAGTGACAAAACAACAACAATTTTCTTAAAGATGTGTGCTTTGATCTAAGAGGGTTTATTGAAAAGCTAAGTATGGTCTTCATGCTTTGATAGACCACAGAGTAAGTCATTATAAAATAACAAAAGATCAATTGGCGGCCTTCAGGCCCCTCTGGATAGATGAAGGTGCACCTGTGAGTGTGTATTTTGTTAAAATTTTAAATGCATTGTGGACCTCCTTTCCTCTAGAGAGTATCTTGAAGGGTGTCTTAGGGTTGGTTAGTCAGTTAAGGTGTCTTGATGTAGACTTTAACAGATGTAGTCTTTAACAGAACTCCCAACAGGCACGTAATCCTTAAAGATGTTATTTCAATATCAAGGTTATGTGAAATTCTCTTTCAAAGCATCATCTATTTCTAATATTATTTTATAATTAGATTCTGTTACAGATAGATAATTTAAGAATAAAATATCCAATAGTTTAAACTGTGGAATTTAAAAAATTGATTGAAGACAGTATTGTATTTACAAAATTTGCACGTAAAATTCTCACCCAGTGCAATAATTATACATTTGTAGGATGATATCTTCTGTTAAATTCTCCTTAAAATAGAGCTGCTGCTGCTAAGTCGCTTTAGTCGTGTCCGAGTCTGTGCGACCCCACAGACGGCAGCCCACCAGGCTCCCCCGTCCCTGGAATTCTCCAGGCAAGAACACTGGAGTGGGTTGCCATTTCCTTCTCCAATGCATGAAAGTGAAAAGTGAAAGTGAAGTCGCTCAGTTGTGTCCGACTCTTAGCGACCCCATGGACTGCAGCCCTCCAGGCTCCTCCGTCCATAGGATTTTCCAGACAAGAGTACTGGAGTGGGGTGATATTGCCTTCTCCTAAAATAGAGCTATAGGCAGCTAATTTGAAAGTAGAGTGAAACTTGAACTTTCTGTGAGATATTATGAAAAACTTAATTTCCTGAATTATAGAGGGTTAACAAAATATTTTTTGTTTTTGTCTCAGTTGTTGATTTGCCAAATGAATTACTTTGACTTTTTAGGGTTAATACATATTAAATATGATAGAATCTTTCTTTGATAAATCAGAATATTATAGTGTCTTAGGCCCGTTTTTCTGATTATCGACAATTATTATCGAGGAGATGGAAACAGTAGGGCTGAGTATACCTGAAGGGTTTTTTTGTATATATATCAGATAACTTATGTTTTTTTCTCAGTTGTTTTATACTAGGAACAGTCAACTGAGAAATATTAACTAATGTTTGAGAAGTTACTGTACCCTCGTTCAGGTTTTTAGAACAACTTTCTAATTATGAATATCTATTAATTTATGAAAGATTTAATGAAGGATGAACAAAATCAGTGACCAGAACTATTCTCATTCTTGTTAAAATAAATGAATGGATGAATGAATGATTGAATGAACAAACCGTTCTGTGACTGAAGAAGTTGCTTGTCGTGTTAGTTAGAATCCTTGGACTGCAAATGTCACCAGCCTTTTAAAAATCTCCTTGGGCAAAAAACGGAATTTCCTCGTTCACATAGCCCACACTTGGGATGCCAGCAGTGCAGCTGAGCTCAAGGATAACTGGAACCTGAGCCGAGAATGACACCAAGACAGTCTTCTCTCTCATCTCATCCCTGCCTTTCAGCTTCATTTTCTCCTTATGCAGAGTAGGTTCTGTATTCTCTGCAGTGGGGACATGGATGCCAGCATTATATCTAAAATCTCAGCTAACCATTAGAGAGGGACTGCATGTCTTCCTCATTCCACACTGGAAAGTGGAATCAGGTCATCCTGATTTAGTTTATGTGCCCACTCCTATGACCATGGGAGAGAGCGTAAACTTGGCCAAGGTTTCTTGCTTGGAATCAGGGGAGGAACAGTTTCCATAAAGAAGGAATGCTCCAGGGAAACTTTCTGTGCTCTGTACTCTTAATGTGAAGAACTGTTTATTTGCTTTGTTCCAGTCTTCTAGTTTTTTACGTACTTTGGGACTCTGTAATTACACTGCACTCATTGTTAACAGTAAATGTTCTAGTTGAGCTACTGAATAGCATTCTGCATGAATAATCCAGACTACGGTTGGGAAACATTCTCTGTAAAGGCCAGATAGAAAGTATTTTCAAGTTTGTGGACTATGTAGTCTCTGGAGCAGCGACTCAGCTCAGTGGTGATTGTATGGAAGCAGTTGTAGGCAATATGGGATTGAATGACTGTGCTGTGTTTCAATAAAACTTTATATATAAACTTAGGTGCTGGGCCAGATTTGAATTATAGGCTCTATTTGCCAGCCCTAGATCTAGATAATGTGTAAGAACTCCAAGACATTTATGTTAAAATATATATTTCAGTGCATTAAATCCCATTCACTGCTGGTATGCAGTAACTTCATCTCCCATCAGCCTGGGAGATGGGTTGGGTAACATAAGAATGTGTGTGTCTGTGTGTGTGTGTCTCTGTGTGTGTGTGTATTAGAACCTTAGGGAGGACTTTGTTAGAATACACATGCTTCCATATACACTTTTCAAAGTTTCTAATTTAGTATTTGGGTTTGTGGTACGTATGTTTTGAAAAACTTTCAGAGGTGATACTATAAACAGTCCTATACTTTATCCTCCCCTCTCTGACACACACTTGATATGTGGGGAAAGTTTTATTACTTGTTTTTCTTTTTTTGTGCAAGAAGGAAGAAGGATGCTAACTTGAGATTTAAGGTATAAGGCATTGTATTGTGTGCTTTTCATGTTATTTCCTCAGTCTTCTGATAATCACAAGTGTAATTGCTAACAGTTATCAAATTATAACTATGAGCTAGCCACTGCCCTAAGCAGTTTTGCATATATGTTCATTCATTTAATTCCCACACCTTTTTAAATACATCTTTTACAAAGGAGAGGATTGATGCATAGAGAGGGTACTTGCTGGTAAGTAGCAGAACTGAATTTGAATTCAGGGCTTCCCTGGTGGCTCAGAGGTTAAAGTGTCTGCCTGCAATGTGGGAGGCCTGAGTTCTATCCCTGGGTCGGGAAGATCCCCTGGAGAAGGAAATGGCAACTCACTCCAGTATTCTTGCCTGGAGAATCCCATGGACGGAGGAGCCTGGTGGGCTACAGTCCATGGGGTCACAAAGAGTTGGACAGGACTGAGCAACTTCACTTTCACTTTTCACTTTCACTTTCAAGCTGCTTAAATCCAGTTGCCCCTTTAGTTTTGTGCAGCAGCCTGTGATAGTGATGATACAGAATTGATTGAATAGCTGGCTGTGATGGCAAATGTCCTCGATATTATAAAAAATATTTTTAATAGATTGATTTTTAGAATAGTTTGAGGTTCGCAGCAACATTGAGCAGAAAGTACAGAGAATTCCCATATACCAGGTGTCAACAACTTGCACTGGAGGTGGCATGCTTGTTAGCCATGGAACATGCATTGACCCTTCGTTATCATCCAGTCTGTACTTTACTTCCGGTTCTCTTCTGGGTTTTAATACGGGTTTTGACAAATGAATAATGACCTGTATCTACTATTACAGTATCACACAGAATAGTTCCATTGCCCTGAAAATGCTCTGTATTCTGTCTCCTCATCCCTCTCTCTCTGCTAACTCTGGCAACCTCTGATCTTTTTGCTGTCTCCATAGTTATCCCTTTATCATAATGTCATGTACAGTTGACCCTTGAACACATGGGCTTGAACTGTGTGAGTCTACTTCCGCATGGATTTTTTTTTCAGTATTAAATATTACAGTACCATGTGCATCTTGTGTGTGAATCACAAGCTGGAATCAAGATCTCTGGGAGAAATATCAACCTCAGATATGCAGATAATGCTACCCTAATGGCAAAAAGCAAAGAGGGATTAAAGAGCTTCTTGATGAAGGTGGAAGAGAAGAGTGAAAAAGCTGGCTTAAAACTCAACATTCACAGACTTAAGATCATGGCATCGGGTGCCTTCACTTCATGGCAAATACATGGGGAAACAGTGGTAGATATTATTTTCTTGGTCTCCAAAATCACTGCAGATGGTGACCACATCTATGATGTTAAAAGACGCTTGCTCCTTGGAAGAAAAACTATGACAAAACTAGACAGTGTATTAAAAAGCAGAGACATTACTTTGCTGACAAAGGTCCGTCTAGTAAAAACTGTGGTTTTTCCAGTAGTCATATAAGGATGTGAGAGTTGGGCCATAAAGAAGGTTGAGCACCGAAGAATTGATGCTTTTGAACTGTGGTGCTGGAGAAGACTCTTGAGAGTCCCTTGGACAGCAAGGAGATCAAACCAGTCAATCCTAAAGGAAATCAATCCTGAATATTAATTGGAACGACTGATGCTGAAGCTGAAGCTCCAATACTTTGGCCCTCTCATCGAATAGCCAAGCCATTGGAAAAGACCCTGATGCTAGAAAAGATTGAGGGCAGGAGAAGAGGGTTAACAGAATTGAGATGGTTGGATGGCATCGTCAACTCAATGGACATGAGTTTGAGCAAAGTCCAGGAGATGGTGATAGACACGTATGTCCATACTGCTTGGTATGTTGCAGTCCATTGGGTGGCAGAGTCAGACATGATTTAATGACTGAACAACGAACAACAATGTGCATCTTACAGTTAGCAGCATCTTTGATTCTGAGGAATCCTACCTCCAAAGTTTAGAATAGCAGTTGGCACAGAGTTAGCTGTTACTGTTCTACAGTCTTCCCTTTCTTTCTGCTGTTCAAGATTATGAGAGAGAGAATTGTTCAGCGTTGTTGAATCTGTTTCTACCTTGGAGGTTTTATCTCCCTTCACTGTGATTATAAATATGCATTAATCTTCATTCATAATTCTGTAATTTTTATAATCATGAATAAAATGTAGACATTATTTTCTAAGGAAGTTTTGCTTTCGATTTAACACTTGATATGATACTTGTTATTTCCTTACTTGTCTCCTTTTTTCCTGAGGATAATTGAATGTTGTTGTCTAGTTGCTAAGTCCAACTCTGCAACCCCATGGACTGTAGCCCACCCGGCTCCTTTGACTATAGGATTTCCCAGGCAAGAGTACTGAAGTGGGTTGCCGTTTCCTCCTCCGGGGGATCTTCCTGACTCTGTACCCGTGACTCTTACATCTCCTGCATCAGCAGATGGATTCTTTACCACTGTGCTACCTGGGAAACCCTACTGGTATCATACAGTGTTATAAAATTTACACTTTTTCTGAATACACTTTTGCCATAGTTTCATCTTAGCACATAATGATCTTTCCCATTATAAAATGTCTAGATCTGCCTTATCCAGTCTGGTAGCCACCAGTGGCTTGTGGCTATTTAAACTGATTAAAATAAAAATTTGAGTTTGTCAGTTATATTAGTCACATTTTCAGTGTTTTATTAGCCACGTGTGGCTAGTGACCAGTATTATAGATAGCACAGAAATATAGAATATATCAGTAATTGCAGAAAGTTATATGGGACAACACTGGTCTGTATGGTTTTTGTTTTAATTTATATCTTTTAAAGCTATTTTTTTAACCACATAGCTATTTTTATTGAGACATATTGTATTTATAAATTACACATTTTAAATGTTTTAAGTTAATGATTTTCTTTGAATTAAAAAATTTTTATATGGACATAATTACAGATTCACATGTCATTGGAAGAAAAAATGCAGAGAGATTCTGTGTACCATTTTATATAGCTTTTTCAAATGGTAACACCTTGCAAAATTATAATACCACATCCGAGAAATTGATATTGAATCAGTGAAGTTACAGGATATTTTTATCACCAGAAAGATCTTTCATATTGCCTTTGTATACCCATACCAATCTATTCTCCCATGTCTATAATTTTGTAATTTTAAGAATTTTTAAAAATGAAATCACGTGTGTATTCCTGTGAGACTGGCTTTTTTCATTAGATTAACAGTTTGGGGATTCATGCAGGTTTTAGCATGTATCAGTAGTTCATTCCTTCCTGTTACTGGGTGGTATGTGGATATACATCCGCATTGTTTCCAGTTTGGGGTTATTATAAGTAAAGCTGCTTTAAGTATTTGTGTAAAGATCCTGTGTAAACGTTAAGTTTTTCATTTCTCTAGGATAAATACCTAAGAGTACTGTTACTGGGCCATATGATAGTTGTATGTTAAAATTTTTAAAAAACGGTCAGACTGTTTTCTGGAGTGGCTGTACATTCCAACCAACTTAGTGGTGTGTGAGTAATCTGATCTCTCTGCCTCCTTTCCAGCATTTGGTGTGGTCACTTTTTAATTTTAGCCCATTTTAATAGGTATGTGATGGTAAGGCATTATGTTATTAATTTACATTTCCCTAGCAGCTAATGGTGCTGACTTTGTTTTCATGTGCTTATTTGCCATCTATATCTTCCTGGGTTAAATATTTCTTTGTATCTGTGTTAGTTTGCTAGAGCCACCATGATAAAACATCACATATGAAACGTCTTAAATAATGGAAATTTATTTTCTCATTTATTTAGTTCTGGAAACAAGGAATCCAAGAACAAGGTTGGCAGGTGTGGTTTCTTCTGAGGTGTCACTCTGCTTAGCAGATGGCAGCCCTCTTGCTGTGTCCTCAGCGTGTCTGTTTCTGAGTGTGTACCTATCTCTGGTGTTGGCATGTCCACATTTTATCCCTGGAGTAGAAAATACCCATTCCAGTATCCTCCCTGGAGAGTCTCATGGGCAGAGGAGCCTGGCATGCCCATGGGATCATGGACAGAGGAGCCTACAGTCCATGGTGTCACCAAGAGTCGGGTATGACTGAGCGACTGACAGGACGCCAGTCACGCTGGACTAGGGCCCACCTTGATGACGTCATTTTAACTTGACCAGTTAGGGCTTCAGCGGATGGATTTGTGGGGGGACACTGCTGCTGCTAAGTCACTTCAGTCGTGTCCGACTCTGTGCGACCCCATAGACGGCAGCCCACCAGGCTCCCCCGTCCCTGGGATTCTCCAGGCAAGAACACTGGAGTGGGTTGCCATTTCCTTCTCCAATGCATGAAAGTGAAAGTGAAGTCGCTCAGTCGTGTCTGACTCTTATGACCCCATGGACTGCAGCCTTCCAGGCTCCTCCATCCATGGGGTTTTCCAGGCAAGAGTACTGGAGTGGGGTGCCATTTCTCCTATATATATTTAAATTTTGATTAATTTCAGTTTATAAATTTTTCCTTTTATGGATTGTGCTTTTGATGTTAAGTTTAAGTTCTCTTTGCCTAGCAGTAGATCCAAGAGGTTTTTTTGTTGTTGTTGTTCAAACAGTTTATGGTTTTACTTGTAACATTTATGTTTAAGTTCAGGATCAATTTTGAGGTTTTTTTTTTTGTATGAAATGTGAAAATTAAGTTGAACATTCCACCCCCCCCCATAAATGTCCAGCTGCTCTAGCACCATTTGTTGAAAAGCTTATCATCCCTCCATTGAATCAGGAGAGCATATTTGTATGTTTTCATTTCTGGGTTCTGGATTCTGTTTCATTGATCTATGTATCTGTCTCTCACCTAGTACTACACGGTCTTGATTGCTGGAGCTATGTACAAAGTCTTGAACAGACTGCTTCTTTGTACAATTCCTTTTTTTATTTTTGAAATTATTTTAGCTGTTTTAGTTGCCTTTCCATATAAATTTTGTATATGCACTCAGTTGTGTCCGACTCACTGTGACCCCATAGACTGTAGCCCGCCAGGCTCCTCTGTCCATGGGATTTTCCTGGCAAGAATACCAGAGTGGGTTGCCATTTCCTCCTCCAGGGGATCTTCCCAACTCAGAGACTCCTGTGTCTCCACTTTACCACTGAGCCACCTGGGAAGCCCTGCATATGAGTTTTATTAATAGAATAGTGTTATATATACATACAGAACATCTTGCTGGGATTTTGATAGGACTTGCTTTAAGTTTATCTCTCCGTGTGGGGGAAATTGACATCTTAACCGTTTGTAGTCTTCCAGTCCGTAAATATGGTATGTCTGCCTATTTATTTAGATCTTCTTTGATTTCTTTCATCAGTGTTCTGTGTTTTTTAGTATAGAAGTACTGCATATGTTTGTTTATGGTAATTTCTATCCTCTCGTGCCCACTTACGGCATCTCTCCAGCAGTTCTCTATTCATACTTCTACCTCATCAGTTTTTGACTCTACCAGATCATTTCTACTAGCAGTCATTTCTCCCATCCTAAAAAAATCTGAAAACCCAAACTGTGTTTTCCTTTGATTCCTCTTCTTTTCTGCCTACTGCCCTACTTCTTTGCTCTTCCTTGTATCAAAACTCCAAAGATTTGCCTGTGCTTGCTGTTCCTCGTTTCTTTCCTTCCATCTTTTCCTTAATCAGTTGTGGTCTGGTGTGTGCCCCTACCCTGTTAAAGTAACAGGAAATCTATATTGCTACATCCAGTGGTTGACTTGGTGACTTTTCAGCAGGATCGATATTCTAGATAAATTTTTTTCAGTTTGCTTCAGGGAAATGCAGATGAAAACAAGATAAAATTTAGTACCCATCAGATTCCTCCAAAATTAACCTGGTCAGTCTAAGTATAGTATAGTCATATGGTAATTCTATTCTTAATTTTTTGAGGAATCTCCATACTATTTTCCATAAGTGACTGTTTCCGTTTACAGTCCCACCAACAGTGTACGAGGGTCTCCTTTTTTCACATCGTCTTTGACATTTATTATATCTTGTCTTTTTAATAGTAGTCATTCTAAGAGGAAATGTAAAGGGAAGAGTATAAAATATATGAATACTGTGATTACAGACTACCTAAAGATATATAAATATTTGGGCAAATAAAGATTATATAGCACTGTCAAAGGAAATTTACAAAATTAGGTTACATTAAAAGCTAACACATTTTAAAAACACATGAAAGTGAAAGAAAGTGAAAGTTGCTCGGTTGTGTCTGACTCTTTGCAACCCCATGGACTATATAGTCTATGAATTCTCAAGGCCAGAACACTGGAGTGGGTAGCCTTTTCCCCTTCTCCAGGGGATCTTCCCATCCCGGGGATTGAACCCAGGTCTCCCACATTGCAGGCGATTCTTTACCAGCTGAGCCAACAAGGAAAGCCCAAGAATACTGGAGTGGGTAGCATATCCCTTCTCCAGCAGATCTTCTTGACCCAGGAATTGAACCAGGGTCTCCTGCATTGTAGGCGGATTCTTTACCAGCTGAGCTATGAGGAAAGCCCTAAAACAAAACACATACTCGTCAAGGTCATCAAGAATAAGTAAAGTTTGAGAAATTGTCATACCCAAGAACAGCCTAGGGAACTGTGACAACTTTAATGTGACACCCTAGATGGAATCCTGGAACAGAAAAAGGACATTACCTAAAAATTAAGACAATCTGAATACAGTATGAAAAGTGAAAGTGAAGTCGCTCAGTCTTGTCCTACTCTTTGCGACCCCATGGACAGGTTCCTCTGTCCATGAGATTTTCCAGGCAAGAGTGCTGGAGTGGATTGCCATTTCCTTCTCCAGGGGATCTTCCCAACCCAGGGGTCTCCCACATTGCAGGCAGACGCTTTACTGTCTGAGCCACCAGGGAAGCCCTGATATAAATAAAGTATCAGTTCAGTTCACTCAGTCGTGTCTGACTCTTTGCAACGCCATGAATTGCAGCATGCCAGGCCTCCCTGTCCATCACCAACTCCCGGAGTTCACCCAGACTCAAGTCCATCGAGTCAGTGATGCCATCCAGCCATCTCATCCTCTGTCGTCCCTTTCTCCTCCTGCCCCCAATCCCTCCCAGCATCAGAGTCTTTTCCAATGAGTCAACTCTTCACATGAGGTGGCCAAAGTACTGGAGTTTCAGCTTTAGCATCATTCCTTCCAAAGAAATCCCAGGACTGATCTCCTTCAGAATGGACTGGTTGGATCTCCTTGCAGTCCAAAGGACTCTCAAGAGTCTTCTCCAACACCACAGTTCAAAAGCATCAATTCTTGGGCGCTCAGCCTTCTTCACAGTCCAACTCTCACATCCATACATGACCACAGGAAAAGCCATAGCCTTGACTAGACAAATCTTTGTTGGCAAAGTAATGTCTCTGCTTTTGAATATGCTATCTAGGTTGGTCATAACTTTCCTTCCAAGGAGTAAGCGTCTTTTAATTTCATGGCTGCAGTCACCCTCTGCAGTGATTTTGGAGCCCCAAAAAATAAAGTCTGACACTGTTTCCACTGTTTCCCCATCTATTTCCCATGAAGTGATGGGACCGGATGCCATGATGTTCGTTTTCTGAATGTTGAGCTTTAAGCCAACTTTTTCACTCTCCACTTTCACTTTCATCAAGAGGCTTTTTAGTTCCTCTTCACTTTCCTCAGTTAATGGTAATGTTGATTGAATTAAAACAATTGTACCATAGTAATGTTAGATGTTAATAATAGTGGAAACTGGGTGTGTGGAATAAATATGGGGACTCTTCATTGGTTTTGTAAATCTTAAACTATCCTAAATAAAAATCCTAAAAATAAAATTATTTATTTTTTTTAAGAGAGGGAGAAAAATACACATATAGGCATTTGTTTATCAAATGTCTGTGGAAGGGAAAAAATATGCCAGATTTATGTATATTGTTATATACACGTGTATACATATTGATTAATGCTAGAAGGAAATGAAGTGAAAATCAGCTTTTTATAGAAGCTGATAAATATTCTCCTCATGTAAAATCTGTTGGAAGCAAACAAAGTGAGTTTGAGACAGTGGTGGTTCTGCAGCATAAAGAGAACTTATGCCTCAAGTTGGTCTGTTTTCAAAATGAAAGTCGTTTTATCTTAACCGGGCATCTGGGGCCACAGCGGAGCACAGTATGTAAGAGGCCTCTAACTGAAAAATTGATGTGAGATCTTTCCATTGTACTACCAAATCATTTTTGTCCAGTCTTCCCTTAAAGAGGGTACGTCAAATGGATTAGTGAGAAATTCCATCTTGAGTGGCACTGTTAACTAGATATATTTTAAAAAGAAAGTTATTTTATAATTTTGTGGTGGCTATTACTTTTCTTTATCCTTCATTGCTCACTTGTTTGTATGTTTTATGCTTGTGCTGTCCTTTCATTATTTATTCTTTAGAAAAAAATCCTCATGATATTCCTAGAATTTCGTTCATCACTACCTAGGTTCTAAGAAGGTCTCACATTTGGCTCATCAGTTTTGGTTAGGACTTAAAAATAAGTCAATTGTGCATAGAGATGTTCTTTCCTTGCTTCTTCTTGTCAGTAACCCTTGGTATTGTTCTATACATTTTATAGAATTAAATTTGAGCAGCTCAAAATTATATAATTAAGTATAATTAGCTTCTTGGTTCAGAGTTCACCCTGTCACAGTGACACCTGACAGCAGGCGTTTGCGCCGTGTAGCTCGTCAGCGTGCGGTGGCGCCCTGACACGAGCGCGGGGTGGCGCCCTGCTGGTTTTCTAACGCACCCGTGTGTATGAGTTAATGCCCCAAAGGCAGACAGGGAACACACACGTATGCGCTCTAGGAGTTCACTGAATTGATTCTGTGCTCCAGTTCTCTCTCTCTCTCCCTCTTAGTTTGGAAATACATTGATAGTAATTGAGAATTATAGTGTCTTCTCATACCTGTATTTGCCATTGTGTTTTGCCCTCTTTGAATTATCTTCATATTCTTTGCCCATTTTTCAAAGTGTTGTTACTCATGCTTTTCTCAGAGCTTTTTTTTAAACATTAGAACTATTATTACTGATATTCTTATATTTAAAATTTTAATCTGATGGAAGTTATCTAATGTAAGAACTGAGATGGGAATCTTAGAGGAGGAGTCCTTAGGCAGATTGAGGCCTGGTCCTGAGATCTGATTGCCTCTTATCTAGGAATCCTGGAAAGTTGATCTGCAGCTTACCTGGTCTTGCATTGATCACTCAGGAAAGTCCTCGAGCTCTTTTGAACAAGTTATTGCTTGGACCTGGTAAGCAGCAAGCACGTGGTTTTATGTCCAGGATGGGAGCATCCAGAAGGGCACAGAGACGCCCTGAGTACAGGAGGGCACGTGACCTCCTGTTCACTTGGAGAATGCTGTAGCCATCTCCCCGTGTGTTCTCAGGGAATACGTTGCTGACCTTGGAAGCTTCCCCCTGGGAGCATGCTGCTCTGAATTCTGCTTGGTGTGGCACTGCCTTTTCAGACAAGTTTCAGCATCATCTGCCATTAAAGAAACTATATCCTTGGCTGTATTTGTTGGCGTTTTTCTGTCACACACACGACCATTTTGTGTTGGAGCTTGTTGAATTTCTTTTTAAAAAATCCTAAATGGCTGGTTTGTCTGCTTATACCATTTACTCAGTCAGGTATTCTAAGGGATCCCAGGTGGCGCAGTAGTAAAGAATCTGCCTGTCGTTGCAGGAGACACAAGAGACATGGATTTGGTCCCTAGGTTGGGAAGATCCCCTCGAGAAGGAAATAGCAACCCCCTCCAGTATTCTTGCCCAGAAAATTCCATGAACAGAGGAGCCTAATGGGATCACAAAGAGCTGGACATGACTGAGCATGCGTGCACAACCATTTGCTGAATAACATGCCTTTCCCTCTTGATCCCAGTTCTCCTTCTCCTAACTGCCCTGTTACTGCAGCACTCCTAGATTTTCATTGGCTTGCTTTCTATCTCTTGTAATTAATGATAGGACAAGTCCCTGCCCTTACTGTTCTTTCTGAGCATTCCTGAACTTACTCTGTGCATGTTTGTTCTTTCAGATACACTCTGCCATAGAACCAATTCTGGGAGCACCTTTTCTTATAGAGCACTTATAAAAACATCTGTATTTGGTGGGTGATAAAGTACTGTGCCATAGAGGATTCTTTGGTCAGTGCTGCCTCCCTCTTTGTTTTAAATGAATTTAATAGGAGAAGGCAATGGTAAGCCACTCCAGTACTCTTGCCTAGAAAATCCCATGGATGGAGGGCTGCATTCCATGGGGTCGTTACGAGTCGGTCACAACTGAGCGACTTCTCTTTCACTTTTCACTTTCACGCAATGGAGAAGGAAATGGCAACCCACTCCAGTGTTCTTGCCTGGAGAATCCCAGGGACGGCAGAGCCTGGTGGGCTGCTGTCTGTGGGGTCCCATAGAGTCAGACATGACTGAAGCGACTTAGCAGCAGCAGCATTTTTAAAAAATTAACTAGATTGCACACACTTAATTAGTTTGTTAGCTATCCACCCAGGCATGTGGATAAACACATGTTATGGAGTCTGTTGTACAATGTCACGAACCTCCATCCATAGTTCTTCAGGTGTTCTATCAGATCTGATCCCTTGAATCTGTTTGTCACTTCCACTGTATAATCATAAGGGATTTGATTTAGGTCGTATCTGAATGGTCTGGTGGTTTTCCCTACTTTCTTCAATTTAAGTCTGAATTTGGCAATAAGAAGTTCATGATATGAGCCACAGTCAGCTCCTGGTCTTGTTTTTGCTGACTGAATAGAGCTTCTCCATCTTTGGCTGCAAAGAATATAATCAATCTGATTTCGGTGTTGACCATCTGGTGATGTTCATGTGTAGAGTTTTCTCTTGTGTTGTTGGAAGAGGGTGTTTGCTATGACCAGTGCGTTCTCTTGGCAAAGCTCTATTAGCCTTTGCCCTGCTTCATTCTATACTCCAAGGCCAAATTTGCCTGTTACTCCAGGTGTTTCTTGACTTCCTGCTTTTGCCTTCCAGTCCCCTATAATGAAAAGGACATCTTTTTTGGGTGTTACTTCTAGAAGATCTTGTAGGTCTTCATAGAACCATTCAGTTTCAGCTTCTTCAGCATTACTAGTTGGGGCATAGACTTGGATTGCTGTGATATTGAATGGTTTGCCTTGGAAATGAACAGAGATCATTCTGTCATTTTTGAGATTGCATCCAAGTACTGCATTTTGGACTCTTTTGTTGACTGTGAAGAACTGAACATGGAACAACAGACTGGTTCCAGATTGGGAAAGGAGTACATCAAGGCTGTATATTGTCACCATGCTTATTTAACTTATATGCAGAGTACATCATGCAGAATGCCAGGCTGGATGAAGCACAAGCTGGAATCAAGATTGCCAGGAGAAATATCAATAACCTCAGATATGCAGATGACACCACCCTTGTGTCAGAAAGAGAGAGCCTCTTTATGAAAGTGAAAGAGGAGAGTGAAAAAGTTGGCATAAAACTCAACATTCAGAAAACTAAGATCATGGCATCTGGTCCCATCACTTCATGGCAAATCGTGGGGAAACAGTGGAAACAGTGTCAGACATTATTTTTTTGGGCTCCAAAATCACTGCAGATGGTGACTGCAGGCATAGAATTAAAAGATGCTTGCTCCTTGGAAGAAAAGCTGTGACCAACCTAGACAGCATATTAAAAAGCAGAGACATTACTTTGTCAACAAAGGTACATCTAGTCAAAGCTATGGTTTTTCCAGTAGTCATGTATGGAGGTGAGAGTTGGACTATAAAGAAAGCTGAGCACCAAAGAATTGATGCTTTTGAACTGTGATGTTGGAAAATACTCTTGAGAGTCCCTTGGACAGCAAGGAGATCAAACCAGTCAATCCTAAAGGAAAATCAGTCCTGAATATTCATTGGAAGGACTGATGTTGAAGCTGGAACTCCAATACTTTGGCCACCTGATGTGTAGAACTGACTCCTTGGAAAAGACCCTAATCCTGGGAAAGACAGAAGGCAGAAGGAGAAGGGGTGACAGAAGAAGAGATGGTTGGATGGCATCACCGACTCAATGGACATGAGTTTGAGTAAGCTCTGGGAGTTGGTGATGGACAGGGAAGTCTGGCGTGCTGCAGTCCATGGAGTTGCAAAGAGTCGAACATGACTGAGCGACTGAACTAAACTGAACAGATGGAGCCTACTGGGGCTTCCCACGTGGCTCGATGATAAAGAATTCACTTGCCGCTGCAGGATACTCCGGTTCAGTCCCTGGGTCGGGAAGATCCCTTGGAGAAGGAAATGGCAACCCATTCCAGTATTCTTGCCTGGATAATCCCATGGACAGAGAAGCCTGGTGGATTATAATCCATGGGGTTGCAGAGAGTCAGAATCAGCTGAGCATGCACACATGGAGTCCCGTCATCTTGATGTGCAAGCCAGTGTTTGCCTGTGCCTGCATATGAGTTTGGGTTTTATCTTACGGATTTCTCTTAGCAGCAGTGTATGGCAGCTGAGCTCGTCACAGTTCTCATTCCTGTCACCTATTTCAGCAGCAAGTTTTGGAGATGCTTTCTGTCTTGCCAGTTCTGTTCAGCAATCCTAGGACTATAAAAACCTTTGTGTGTTAATTTAAGACTCTTTTTAGTGTCTGTAATTGCCTTATTCCAATATATAAAATAATTTCATTGTGTGTTACCTTAGAAGGGATCTTGGAGGACTTCTGATCTAGTAGTTTTTCAAGTTTTTTTTAAAGCAGCTGAATCTTTTTTTTTTTTTAATTAAAGACATACTATGTAAATTCCCATATATCTAAAAAGAGGCTAAATAATAAAGTGCTTTGTTTAAGAAGGGAGTGAGTTGAGTGGAGCTGAAACCATCATGCTCTTTGGTGCCCTGTTGTGGTCCTTGAGGCACCTCAGAGAAACTCTCAGCTCATCTTACTCGTCTTCCTCTTTCTGCTAATAAGGGACCTGAATCCTGCTGTAGTTATTTGCCTTGCTGGGTTGTAGCCTAGATAAGAGAGTGGCAGACTTTCGATTCAGTACTCTCCCAGTCAAGGACTTTTTATGTTATACTGTGCTGCTTCTAACGGAATAACTGTATTCTTAAAAGTTGTGATGACCTACATATGTATTTTGAAATCAGTATTACTTTCCTTGGCAGAGAAACCAATTAAATTGTCTCTCGGTTTTCATTCAAATCAAGGAAAAATTATAAGATTTTAGTGTTATTAACAATTTGTATGTTGAAAATTTATCAGATGTATAATAGCAAATTTATAATTAAAAATTAATATTATCTATACACTTATAGGTGATATTTGTTTACATTAGCATATTATTTTTATTTTATATTTTTAAAGTTTAAAAATCACAGCTGTTGCTCCTAGACCTAGTGATAGTGGTGTTTATCTTGATAGAGAACGTTGTCATGTCAGATTGGCAGGGTACTAGTTCCAGAAATGAATCAGCTTCCAGTGTGATTTAAAATGAGACAAATAATTTAAATTCTATATTATTACTTTTTTTTTTTTTTTTTAAGTAAAACAGGTTGGAGAGTTGCTTAAACACCATTTCTTCTACCTTTTTAGTGGGAATAACTCGACCTCTTAAGAATTACTCTAGCCGCCGCCGCTGCTGCTAAGTTGCTTCAGTCGTGTCTGACTCTGTGCGACCCCTTAGACGGCAGCCCACGAGGCTCCCCTGTTGCTGGGATTCTCCAGGCAAGAACACTGGAGTGGGTTGCCATTTTGAAAAGTGAAAGTGAAGTTGCTCAGTCATGTCCGACTCCTGGTGACCCCATTGACTGCAGCCTACCAGGCTCCTCTGTCCATGGGATTTTCCAGGCAACAGTACTGGAGTGGGGTGCCATTGCCTTCTCCAAGAATTACTCTAGGGATATATGTAAAACCATCTTTCAAAAAATCTTATTTCCTTTACTGAATAGTAGGAAATTAAAAATCAGATAATTATCATAAAACAAATACTGGTTACAGGTTTAACTTTTAAATGTTACTGGAAAAAAGTCTGATTTCTAGTATATTGGAATATCCCATTTGGCACTGTCAGTAGGATAAAATGGATAGAAGACAAACTGAGAATACAGTTTGCTGCTGCTGCTGCTGCTGCTGCTAAGTCACTTCAGTCGTGTCCGACTCTGTGCGATCCCATAGATGGCGGCCCACCAGGCTTCCCTGTCCCTGGGATTCTCCAGGCAAGAACACTGGAGTGGGTTGCCATTTCCTTCTCCAATGTGTGAAAGTGAAAAGTGAAAGTGAAGTCTCTCAGTTGTGTCTAACTCTTAGCGACCCCATGGACTGCAGCCCACCAGACTCCTCTATCCATGGGATTTTCCAGGCAAGAGTACTGGAGTGGGGTGCCATTGCCTTCTCCAGAGAATACAGTTTAATCATATATAATAGCAGGTCTCTGGGATTTTTATAAAAATGAAATTAAAATCACATGAAAGTATTATAGTAGTAAGCCTTAAAAAGACATTTATTTAATGAATATTTGTTATTTGCCTGTAAAAGAACATGTTTGTCCTTAGTAAGAAAAAGAACAGCAGTTTGCCCTAGCAGATTTTCATGTTGACATAGGTTTTAAAGTTATATTATTACTTTTTGGTCCTTATGTTGTGTTTATTTAGGTTTTAGCTTAGCTCTTGCTTCTAATCTTTGCCTCTGCGTCTTATCTACTTTGTCCTTCCACTTTGGTTTGTAAAGGCCTTGAGAGCAAGAGACCATATTGGGTATTTGCATCTTGGTTTGCAATACTGATCCAAGCCACAGTGGTTTGTTGTTGCTCAGTTGCTAAGTTGTGTCCCACTCTTTGTGACCTTAAGTGACTGTAAGCGACACAACTTAGTGACTGAACAGTGAACTGTATAGCATGCCAGGCTCCTCTGTCCTCCACTACCTCCTGGAGTTTGCTCAGGTTCATGTCCATTCAGTTGGTGATGCTATCTAACCCATCTTATCCACTGCCACCCCCTTTTCCTTTTGCCTTCAATCTTTCCAGCTTCGGGGGCTTTTCCAGTGAGTTGGCTCTCCATATCAAGTGGCCAAAGTATTGGAGCTTCAGCTTCACCAACAGTCCTTCCAATGAGTATTCAGGGTTGATTTCCTTTAGGATTGACTGGTTCTATCTCCTTGCAGTCTAAGTGACTCTCAAAAGTCTTTCCCAGCACCACAGTTTGAAAGCATCAGTTCGGCACTCAGCCTTCTTAGTGGTCCAAGACTCATATCCCTATATGACTCCTGGAAGAACCATAGCTTTGCCTATAGCAACCTCTGTCGGCAAAGTGGTGTCTCTGCTTTTTAATATGCTGTCTAGGTTTGTCATAGCTTTCCTTCCAGGCAGCAGGCGTCTTTTAATTTCATGGCTGCAATCTCCGTGTGCAGTGATTTTGGAGCCCAAGAAAATAAAATGCTACCAGTTTTCCCCTATCTGTTTGCCATGAAATGATGGGAAAGGATGGCTTGATCTTAGATTTTTGCATGTTGAGTTTCAAGCCAGCTTTTTCACACTCTTCTTTCACCCTCATCAGGAGGCTCTTTAGTTCCTCTTTGCTTTCTGACATTAGAGTGGTATCATCTGCATATTTGAGATTGTTGATATTTCTCCTGGCAAGTCTTGATTCCAGCTTGTGATTCATCTAGCTTGTAATGCATCTTGATGTTCTTGGTTCACATACTGCTGAAGTTTAGCTTGAAGGATTTTGAGCATAACCTTGCTAGCCTGTGCAATGACTGCAATTGTATGGTAGTTTGAATGTTCTTTGGCATTTCCCTTCCTTGGAATTGGAATGAAAACTGATCTTTTCCAGTCCTGTGGCCACAGCTGGTTTTTCCAAATTTGGTGACCAATTTGAGCACAGCACTTTAACAGCAGAAGCCCGTGGACAGTGTGAGAGAGCCACAGTGGAGCCTGGTACAGAGGAACAGCAGTGAGCAATACTACTAGTAATGTCTATATTTAAAATTTTGATGTTTGGGTAGTCTTTTTTGGGGAGGGGTTTGATTTTTAAAAGATAATTCATTTTGATTTTTAAGATTTTGATTATGGAATTTTTTGAAACCCACTTAAACTTTGCACTGGCCTTACCCTGTCCTGGCTTGTGGGTCCCAGTACATTGTAGAGGGTTTTGTTTATTGCAGGCTTTCGGTACATGTTTTGTTGAATATATTGTTCTATTCTGCTTGTAAACTATGGCCAGGTTTTACTTTTCTTCAGATGTCTTACAGTCCTGTAGAAAAGTCAGATTCAAAAGTTTAAAAAGTTATTTTCCCTATGGTAGGGGAGAATAATATAAAAATATTTAGAAAAAAGGAAGATCAGTGTTACTGATCTGAGAAGTGTCTTTCTCTTGTGCCACTGAATATAGAGTATTGAGAAGTTGAGAACTGGAATTCAGTGGAGAAATTTAATAGAAAAGTTTTAAAAAAATTAAACTGGGTAAGTCATGTATTGGTTAGCTCCACCAATTATTCAGACTGTTGCTTACACCCAGCATCGTGTACCTGCTTCTGTTCACATTTAACCAATTGTACTTTAATGGAGTCCAAGAACAATCTCTCAAAAAAAAATCAGTTAATAAACTATATGCAGTATGTATGTTGTGGATCTTGGCTTAAGACTGGTGTCTATCTTCTTTCTTCTGCAAATATGTATTTGTGATTGTTATGGTTGTGTTTTAATATTGGCGATAGCATTTTCGTAAGCAACTAAGCTTGCTTTGTTGAAAGGTTATATTAAGCAGAATTTATTTTTGTGAAACTTTTAAATTTTTTGTTGTTGAAAATATTCAGCAGTATTGTTGGTAGTCTTCTAAATGTATGGTCCAGACAAATCAATTTTGGAATTTTTCATAAGTTGAATGGCTAAAGTGAGCTGAAGATAATAGCCTTTTTTCCTCCAGTGAACTACCATTAAATTTGTATCACTAAATTTCAGTGGCCAAGAAAAAATGAATTATTCTAAGGATTTAATTCTTTCCAAATATCTTGTTATACTTTATCTTTTCATTTGCATGTGTGTGTACCTATAAGAGAAAAATATCAGAATCATAGAGATTTGAATGGATGATAGTAGAGCCAAACATGCTCAGTTTTTGTTTTCATGTAGAAGTAATTGGATCTTAGTGCTATATACTGAAGAAATTGACTATGCATGGCGAATTTGGCATTTTAAATGGAAAGTTGCACATAGTATATAAGCTTTAAATGGATATATTGATAATATTCTATAAGGCTGTTTAAATTTTTATTTAAAAATTAGTTTCTTTAAGGGTGTTGACATTTGTAGGATTACTTAAGCGAATTTATAGGTGGTGCAGTGGTAAAGAATCTGCCTGTCAAAGCAGGAGGTGCAGGAGACAAAGGGTTCAATCCCTGGAACAGAAGGATCCCTGGAGTAGGAAATGGCAACCTACTCCAGTATTCTTGCCTGGAAAATCCCATGGAAAGAGGAACCTAATGGTCTACAGTCTATGGGGTCACAAAGAGTCAGACACGACTGAGTAACTAAGCACTCACAGAGTACTCCCATTTTTCTTTATTCACCTAATAGATGCTTAACAAGCTCTCAGTGTGAAGGAATATAAGAAAAGGTGATATCTGAGATTAATAAAATAATGTCCTGGGTTTCTTTTTTAGGACCTTAGTTTTTATTTGGCAGGTGATGAAAGTTTTGATGTAGAACTAGAGGTTGTTCTGGAATAATAGAAAAATTGGTCAGAGAGAATGAGAGTTGATTTGATGAAGTAGAGTTCTGTGGAGCTAAAGATAAATTTCAGTGACTAATTTGTCACTAATTTAAAGTCTTACAGCTGTTTATTTTGAGAGTTTGTGTAAGGGGTATATCTGTTTGAACATGCTTTTTCTCCAGAGGATGGACTTTAGCATAAGGTTAATATTTTAAATAATGAACATTCTTCAAACAGCACAGAAGCAATAGTAAAATACTGAAATATTTTCTGTACTTTTCTCATTTCTTCTGTGTAATTTTTTTTTTCTTTAACAGGAAATCAAACCTCAGAGCCATTATAACCATGGATATGGTGAACCCCTGGGACGGAAAACTCATATTGATGACTATAGCACATGGGACATAGTTAAGGCTACACAGTAAGTTTTTTGTTGGAGTTGTCTTTTTCTTTGACATCTGTTTTTACGTCATCAACTGGGTGAGGTCCAGTTGATAAGCCTTTCAAGTAGACTCTTCCAGGGAACCACCCTAAGTAATGACTCCTCTTTGGGAATGAGGCTTTGAAAGAACTCCTTTCCTGTTCTGCTCACTATGATACCAGTACCAGGAATATAACATTCTTTTCAAGGCTGCTGGGAGCAGAGGATGGGACTGTGGTATTTTTTAAAAGATTTTTGTTTATTTATTATTTCTAGCCTTGGCAGGTCTTTGTTGCTGGGTGAGGGCTTTCTCTAGTTGCGACAGTGGGGGGGTCCTCTCTGGCTGTGACAGTGGGGGGTCCTCTCTGGCTGTGGCAGGTGGGGGTTCCTCTCTGGTTGCGACAGTAGGGGGTCCTCTCTAGCTGTGGCAGGAGGGGGGTTCTCTCTGGTTGCGATAGTGGGGGGTCCTCTCTAGCTGTAACAGGTGGGGGGTCCTCTCTGGCTGTGACAGTAGGGGGTCCTCTCTAGCTGTGGCAGGTGGGGGTCCTCTCTGGCTGTGGCAGTGGGGGGTTCTCCCTAGCTGTGACAGGTGGGGGGTCCTCTCTGGCTGTGAAGTGGGGGGTTCTCTCTGGTTGCAATAGTGGGGGGTCCTCTCTAGCTGTAACAGGTGGGGGGGTCCTCTCTGGCTGTGACAGTGGGGGGTCCTCTCTGGCTGTGGCAGGTGGGGGTCCTCTCTGGTTGCGACAGTAGGGGGTCCTCTCTAGCTGTGGCAGGTGGGGGGTCCTCTCTGGCTGTGGCAGTGGGGGTTTCTCCCTAGCTGTGACAGGTGGGGGGTTCTCCCTAGCTGTGACAGGTGGGGGGGGTCCTCTCTGGCTGTGAAGTGGGGGGTCCTCTCTGGTTGCGACAGTAGGGGGTCCTCTCTAGCTGTGACAGGTGGGGGGTTCTCCCTAGCTGTGACAGGTGGGGGGTCCTCTCTGGCTGTGAAGTGGGGGGTCCTCTCTGGTTGCAATAGTGGGGGGTCCTCTCTGGCTGTGGCAGTGGGGGGTCCTCTCTGGCTGGGGTGCTCCGGCTTCTCATCACAGTGGCTCCTCCTGTTGTGGCGCGTGGGCTCTAGAGCCTGCATGAAGCCTTCAGTAGTCGTGGGCCATGGGCGTCGTTGCCCTGTAGCACGTGGAATCTTCCCAGACCAGGGACTGAACCCATGTCCCCTGCATTGGCAGGCTGTTTCTTACCATTGGACCACTGGGGAAATGTGGGAGTGTGGTATTTTAAAATACCACAAAATCCTCTGTTCTTCCTGAAAGTCTTCCTGTTTTTCTTGACCAAAGATACCTTCGGTAGCTGAAAGTCTTGTTAACTTTTTTCCCCTAGATTCTGAAAAATCTGATGATGTTTAGTTGCTGAGTCGTTTTGGTAGCCCACCAGGCTCCTCTGTCCACAGGATTTTTCAGGCAAAAATACTGAAGTGGGTTGCCATCTCCTTCTCCAGGGGATCTTCCCGACCCAGGGATTGAGCCTGCATCCTCTGCATTGCAGGGGCATTCTTTACCAGTGAGAGGAACTTTTCAGAAAAGCCCAAAAACGTGGATACTGCCGGTTGTTTCATCCTTTCACGGAGGCACCCTTTCTGAAGTTCTTAGTCCACTGGTACCCTGCTTTACGCTGCGCACACAGTCAGAACCAAAGCACACCCTGCCAGCTCTCTTCACCAAGCCAATTGTACTGCTCTACGTGAATTCTTCCTTTTCAAACCTTGCTTCTATTAATATATCCTTTCTCTCCTTTGTCATTAATCTCACTCTCTAATGCATGATTTCCATCAGCAAATATACTCCAGCATCTTTCATCTTAAGAAAAAAAAACACCTTTCTTTATTCCTCAAATACCCTCTAACTATGTCTGCGGTCTATGATTTCTACCTTTTAAAACATTTATTTAAAGTTTGAAATGTTTCAATTCCCCAGGTAAATATAGAGAAGAATATAACTGTCAGATGAAGCAGATGCTAACATTTTGCTGTAATTGGTGCAGGTTGCTCAGCATCCTTTTTCCCTTATCTCCCCAAGGAAACTTCTCTTGAAATTACTATGAATCATCCTCATGAACATTCCTCTGTGCGTGTGTGTGTGTGATTCCTCTGCGCGTGTGTGTCTTCAGTTGCTCAGTCATAGTTTACTTAACTGGGCACATGTAATAAACAGTTTTCCGAAAAAGAACAGAGAACTGAAGGTGCTGCTGTCATCTCTTGTGAATTGTGGAACTCCTGGTCTTTGCTTAGGTTGACTGACTTTGTGCATGCATGCGTGTGTGTGTGTGTGTGTGTGTGTGTGTGTGTGTGTGTGTGTGTACATATGCAGTACGGAGCCAGTGTAGGTATGCATTAAAGCAGTGAAGACTGCTAAACGTTCGTGAAGTGTACTTGCTTCCTCTGTGAACTGTGATGCGCATGTAGCCTCACCGTTTGCTGCGAATGGTCCATTACTGTGTCGCCTCCCCCAGCCTCACCCTGGGGTGTGCCTTGCCCATTTTGGAGGCCATTCTGATTAATATGGTCGAAGCTCATTTAAAGTTGTTTTTGTGTCGCATATTTCCAAGGATCCAGTATTTTGTTTTGGATAAAGTTAATGGTTTTTGAGCCTCCATGATGGATTCTTGGTGATTTGTTGTATTATTCTTTGCATTTTTGCTTATGCATAAAAATGTCCATGTTCTAGCATTTTGAGAAATATATATGCAGCCACACAGTGACCTACACAGAAAGAGAGGAAAAGGTTAAGCTCTGTGCACACATCTTTCTTCTTTATTAAATTAACTTCTTTTCTTGAGCTCTTCAGTAAACTTTCTCTTATGTCTCATTGACTTAAACTCACAAGACCCTTCCTCACCCACCCTACTTCCCACCTCCACACTTCCTTTTTTACTTGCCTTTAGGAATACCAAAGCTAAATTTCTAAATAAAGTATCTTAAAGTTGTAAGACATCCTTTTCTTTTTTTGATGTTGTTCTAAATCAATGATAAACTCTTTGTTATTGCTTGTTTATGACAATATTTTAACATAATTGTATGTGTTTTTAACAAGCTGCCTTGTGTTTTGTGGACTAGTGGTGATACTAGTGAAAACAAACAACTGATAGATATTTTTATTTATAGTGCCCTGCTCTCTCCTACTGGATGAGTTACTGCGTTAGAGAAGAGAAATTTAAAGTTATAAAATGGGTTAGTAAAAGCTGTTGGAATATTGATATTTCTAAAGTAACACTTTATATTGAGAAAGCCTTTTTAGTTTCCAGGTATCAAAATGGAGCATCAGTTTCTTCTAGAAATGTTATTTTCAGCTTTAAATCTCTTGTCAAATAGTAGTAACAATCATGTTTTCCTTCTTTTTAAGATATGGAATATATGAACGCTGCCGAGAATTGGTGGAAGCAGGTTATGATGTAAGGCAACCAGACAAAGAAAATGTTACACTCCTTCATTGGGCTGCCATCAATAACAGAATAGATTTAGTCAAGTAAGTATTCTTTATTTTTAAGTAATTAGTTGTTACTACAAAATTATTGAGAATAATTATAAAATATATAATTTCTAAAATTCATAGCTTTTAAAATGTAATTT
Source organism: Bos taurus (assembly GCF_002263795.3). Lineage (NCBI taxonomy): Eukaryota > Metazoa > Chordata > Mammalia > Artiodactyla > Bovidae > Bos > Bos taurus. The sequence goes on from NC_037332.1 coordinate 6,204,619, forward strand.
CTGTATACTTTTTTTTTTCCCAAGAAAAAATTGTTTTTAATGTATGTTGAATGTTTATGTGATGGATATTTTGCTTAGTGCTTTTCCATGTATATTTTAAATCTTAATTCTTGAAATAACCTATGTGAAAAATAACAATTTTTACTACTGTCCTAATGATTTGGAAACTGATGCATAAAGAGGTTAAATATACTACCAAGTGACATTTGGCTGTTAAAGGTTGGCGTCTGAACTTTTAACTCAGGCAGTCTAACCTGTAGCTCACATTCTAAATATGAATTCTATGGAAAGAGGGAAAGGGAAAACAGGAGTTACAAAGATAGTAAGTAATAACCAAACTTCATATCAGCATAAATGAAGAATACCTTATATACTCAGTATACATTATTTTATTACTTTATTTTTCTGCTTATTCAGTAATAAAAGTTAGATAAGCAGGAGTCAGAATGATAACAAAGTCTTAGTAAATCTGGCTTAATAGTCTCTGGCAATTTGGGCCTAAGATCTTTAGATAGAGACATGAATCTGAAATGAACTACTTGCAGATGTGCCTTTGAAGTACAACATGCAGACTCTAGAGATAAATATGATGTTAATATCAAGTAAAAGAATTTTCCCTTAGAGTACTAAAAAAAGATTAAGCAAGTAATAATTAAAGCATTGAACTCGGTGAATCACTTTCTTCTGGAGAGCATGTTTCCATCTTATTTGTTCTTTTCCCCCTTCTTAAACCTCTAACTTTTCCTCTGCCTGCATGGGGTCTCTTGATGTCTAAATTCTGTTATTGATTGTCAGAAAATGTTTTTATTTCATCTTCATTTGTGAAGGATATTTTCAGATGGCATAGAAATTTAGATTGGCCATTTTTGTTTTATTTTTGTTGTTGACTTATTGAGAGTATCATTCCACTGTTTTCTGGCTTCTGTTACTACTGATAAATCAGTCTAAGTATTATACTTTTAAAGGCTTTGCTTTTTTTTTTCTTTCTTTTTTTCTGACTGCTTGTAAGTTTTTTTCTTTCTGGTTTTCTGCAATTTCATGATGACATTTCTAAGTGTGCATTTCTTTTATTTACTCTGAGATGGCAAGAAAGTCTTGATTCTGTGGATTGATGTCTTCATCAGTTCTGGGAAATCTCAGCCATTATTTCTTCAAATAGGGCTTCCCAGGTGGCACTAGTGGTAAAGAACCCACTTGCAAGTGCAAGAGGCACAAGAGACACGGGTTCAATCCCTGGGTCAGGAAGATCCTCTGGAGGAGGAAATGGCAACCCACTCCAGTATTCTTGCCTGGAGAATTCCATGGACAGAGAAGCCTGGTGGGCTGCAGTCCATATGGTTGCGAGGAGTTGGAACATGACTGATGTGACTTAGCATGTACGCATTTCTTCAGATACTGCTTCTGCCCCGTTCTCTTTTTGGCTCTTTCTGGAACGCCAATTAAATGTATGTCTGGCCTTTTCATCATATACAGTGTCTCTTACCCTGTCTTCTATGTGCACCATCCTTTTTTCTCTGCTTCGTTCTGAAAACTTCTGACTTACCTTCCAGTTCTTTTGTACCCTATGTGTTTTCTGCTGTTAGATCTATTCAGTGAGTTCCTAATTTTGATTTTTAGTTCTAGAATTTCAATTTTCTTTTAGCTTTATTATTTGATTCTTTTGTTGCTGAAATTTTCCATCTTGTCTTACATACTTAAATATATAGTTATTATATAATCTGTCTGAGAAGACAGCATTGGGAGCATGTGGGTCTGTATCTGTTGTATTATTCTTTTGTGTTCCTGTTTTATCTTTGAATGTATACTAGATATTATGTTTGAAAACTTAGTTGTTGAATAGTTTGAGGCCTAAGGTGAGAAGATACCATTTGTTTTTATTAAGCCCAACTTTAAGGCTTTAGCTTTTCTGGAGCACTCAGGTGGCTGACGACTATGCTAGAGCAAGGTTTAATTCTGGTTCTTAACTGCTCCTACAGTTAAGCTTTTGGGGTCCCAGCCCTTCTTTTGCTTTGTCTGCTGAGGTTGCCTCTGGGCCAACTCTCCTGCTTCAGCAAATTGTCTCTAGGGCAGTTTTAACCTTCTCCTGAATCTTAATCTCCTGATGAAGGTGAATGCTCTTAATCTTCTTAAGTTTTATTTTTAGGAAATATTTCTTGTATTTTGTTGAGCTTTTTAAAGTTTTCTTTAATTGAGTTGGTTCAAATTACCTAGCCTTCTGTAGGCTCTGTATTTCTTTTTAATTACTGTTATTTTGATCACAATCAGTTCAGTTCAGTCACTCAGTCGTGTCCGACTCTTTGCAACCCCATGAACTGCAGCACGCCAGGCCTCCCTGTCCATCACCAAGTCCCGGAGTCCACCCAAACCCATGTCCATTGAGTCAGTGATGCCATCCAACCATCTCATCCTCTGTCGCCCCCTTCTCCTCCTGCCCTCAATCTTTCCCAGCATCAGGGTCTTTTCACATGAGTCAGCTCTTTGCATGAGGTGGCCAAAGTATTAGAGTTTTAGCTTCAACATCAGTCCTTCCAATAAACACCCAAGAATGATCTCCTTTAGGATGGACTGGTTGGATCTCCTTGCAGTCCAAGGGACTCTCAAGAGTCTTCTCCAACACCACAATTCAGAAGCATCAATTCTTCAGCTCTCAGCTTTCTTTATAGTCTCACTCTCACATCCATACATGGCTACTGGAAAAACCATAGCCTTGACTAGACGGACCTTTGTTGGCAAAGTAATGTCTCTGCTTTTTAATACGTTGTCTAGGTTGGTCGTAACTTTCTTTCCAAGGAGTAAGCGTGTTTTAATTTCATGGCTGCATCACCATCTACAGGGATTTTGGAGCCCAGAAAAATAAAGTCAGCCACTGTTTCCACTGTTTCCCCATCTTATTTGCCAAGAAGTGATGGGACCGGATGCCATGATCTTAGTTAAGCAATTAAAAAAATTAAATAGTACTTAAAGTCTTACAATGAAAACAGCAGCCCCTCCCTACCTTTTAGTTCTATACCCCCGAGGTAACTATTTTCAATACTTTAGATGTTTCTTTCATTATTGTATTTTATATTTTTATGTTGTTACTTTTATGTAGAAAGTTATCTTCTTTACACAAATGATAGCAAATGCTTTTCAGCTTTCTTCATTTAATTTTTGTTTCTTGAAGATTTTTCATATCAGTACAACTAGAGCTACATCATTCTTTTTAAAAAGCTGCATAATATTCAATTGTATGGACTTTATTTAATGGTTTACCTATTGGTGAACATTTAGATTGATTTTAGTGTTTTTACTATTTCATACAGTGTTGTGATTAATACCCTCTTCACATAGCATTTTCTTATGTTTGTGTATATCTGTAGAATTCTTATGAGAAGGAAACTTGGGAGGATGAATTTTATTAAATATTGCCAAATTTTGTGCTGTTTCTTGGCTTATCAGTTATTTTATTTTGACTTTCTGTTTGGGGATAGCCAGATGTCCTAGAACACCTCACTGCTAATACTTCTTCCTCTATCTGCTGTTACAGTTTTAGTTAAATTACTGTGTAAAGTTTAAACTGTTGTGCATATGTACATTCCCACTGATAAGCCCAGAAGTGTTCAGTGATCCATTTTTGTTCTTGTAGAATTTTTATTTTTGTCTGAAGTAATAGTTGCTTTTTTCCCCTCATTTGTTTAACTTTCTGTATATCATAACTGATTGTTCCATACTGTTAAATAGAACTGTAAAAACCATCTGTGTGTACAAACAGTATCAGATAATTTATTGGTTCCTTTTTTGGTGGAGTGGAGAGGATGAAGTCATTTCTGAATTTCTCCATCTTTCTGTTCTAGCAAAGACTGTTTGCTCTTGAGAGCTGCATACAGCCATCGTCTCAAGACGCACCTTTGCATGCATTCTGCTCTTGAGAGCTGCATACAGCCATTGTCCCGAGATGCACCTTCGCATGCATTCTGCTCTTGAGAGCTGCATACAGCCATTGTCCCGAGATTCACCTTCGCATGCATTCTGCTCTGGAGAGCTGCATACAGCCATTGTCTTGAGACATCTTTGCATGCATTCTGCGAAATCCCTTTGCTCCATTGTTGGTCTCAGTTTCCTGCATCTCACATGCTTCTATCTGTTGGTTTACTCTCTGCTCTTAGTAGATAACTAAACTTTCTGATAACTTTCTGAGAGAAGGAGAGTGCTTGGGAGGAAAATGTTTTGAAGTTACTATCTCTCATGCCCTTAAACCTTATTGGTTGGTTGGCTGAGCATAGACTTCTAGATTGAACTTTTTTCCTCAGAATTTTAAAGCATTTCTTGATTATGTTTTTGCTTCAAGTGTTGCAGTTGAGATATGTTTGATCTTCTGTTGATCAAAAAGTCACATTTGTCTTGTGTAAAAATAGATAAGAAACTCTAAAATGAGAAATGCAGACATAAAGTCTTGATGTTGTCTGGGTTATGGATTGTTCACCACTTATGGACAAGTGAGGTTACAGAATAAAGTCAGTAATTGTAGAGTGGGTTAATAATTATAGTGTCTGTGTATATTATATCTTCAGAGGGGTAAACTTAATTTCTTACAATACATAGTCTAGCAAGTTACTTTCCTAAAATAAACATAATTGTGAGTAAATACCATTTTCAATAGCAAGTAGTATTTATAGCCTCAAGATTTTTACTTTTGAGTGTAGAGATACACCCTACTTTAAAGCTAAAGCATATTACTATTTCATGGATACTAGCAGAAGATACCGGAGAAGGCAGTGGCAACCCACTCCAGTACTCTTGCCTGGAAAATCCCTTGGATGGAGGAGCCTGGAAGGCTGCAGTCCACGGGGTCGCTGAGGGTCGGACACGACTGAGCAACTTCACTTTCACTTTTCACTTTCATGCATTGGAGAAGGAAATGGCAACCCACTCCAGTGTTCTTGCCTTGAGAATCCCAGGGATGGGGGAGCCTGGTGGGCTGCTGTCTATGGGGTCTCACAGAGTCAGACACGACTGAAGTGACTTAGGAGCAGCAGCAGCAGAAGATACATGATTCTGGTAGAGACAAAGGCCTTTGTTATTCAGAGTGCAGCAAATAGCATGACCATCTTATTTACATAGCTCCCTCTTGCTCCCTAGGTTCTATAGGAGCAGCTTGATATGGTCCAGGTGGATGTAGCACACACAGTGGATATTCATTGCCTTTTTTTTTAAAGCAGTATTTAAGATTTATTTTGCTTTATAACAACAAAGTATATTTATTTCTTCTTTACTCAGAAAATAGAAATATGAAACATTGACACTAATTCAAAATTGCATCTCTTTCAGATATTCCAGTTTAATCATTGATCATACATTGACTTTGTAGATCATATATAGATGTAATGTTTTCAGTTTGGAAAGTCTAGGCATGACTACAGGGTCTGTAACAAAACAAATGAAATGCAACTAAATATGACAAAAAAGACAAACATAAGCCAGCTATTAGAAAGCTTGAGTCAGGATATTAGAAAAATATTCTAATAACTTTATTTTTAAGATATAATTGTATTTATTTATTTAAAAGTATTTGTTTTTAATTGAAGGATAATTACAGTATTGTGTTGGTTTCTGCCATGTATCAACATGAATCAGCCATAGGTATACATATGTCCCCTCCCTCTTGAACCTCCATCCCACCTCACACCCCGTCCCACCTGTCTAGATTGTCAGAGTACCACGTTGAGTTCCCCAAGTCATACGGCAAATTCCCACTGGCTCTCTATTTCACATATGGTAGTGTTCATGTTTCTATGCTGCTCTCTTTGTCCCAATCTCTTCCTCCCCTCCTTGTCCCACCCTCTTCCTCCCCTCCTGGGTCCACAAGTCTGTTCTCTCTGTGTGTCCATTGCTGCCCTGCAGATAGGTTCATCAGTACAATATTTCTAGATCCGCTATGTATGCATTAATGTATGATGTTTGTTTTTCTCCTCTGACTGACTTCACTATGTATAATAGACTCTCAGTTCATCCACCTCATTAGCACTGACTCAAATGTGTTCCTTTTATGGCTGAGTAATATTCCATTGTATATGTGTACCACAGCTTCTTTATCCATTCATCTGTCAGTGGACATCTAGGTTGCTTCCATGTCCTAGTTATTGTAAATAGTGCTGCAATGAGCATTGGGGTACATGTGTCTTTTTCAGTTACGGTTTTCTCAGGGTATATGCCCAGTGATGGGATTGTTGGGTCATGTGGTAGTTTTGGAGAAGGAAATGGCAACCCACTGCAGTACTCTTGCCTGGAGAATCCCATGGAAGGAGGAACGTGGTAGGCTACAGTCCATGGGGTCACAAAGAGTCGGACACGACTGAGCGACTTCACTTTCACTTTTCACTTTTCATGGTAGTTTTATTCCTGGTTTTTTTTAAAGAAACATCGTACTGTCCTCCATAGTGGCTATATCAATGTACATTTTCATAGTCAGTGCAAGAAGGTTCCCTTTTCTCCACACTCCCTCCAGCATTTATTGTTTGCAGATTTTTTGATGATGGCCATTCTGATTGATAGGTGATACCTCATTATAGTTTTGATTTTCATTTCTCTAATAATGAGCAGTGTTGTACATCTTTTCATGTGTTTATTAGCCATTTGTATTTCTTCTTTGGAGAAATGTCTGTTTAGGTCTTTTCCCCACTTTTTGATTGGAATGTTTGCTTTTCTGGTATTGAATTGCATGAGCTGCTTGTATATTGTGGAAATTAATCCTTTGTCAGTTGTTTCAGTTGCTATTTTCTCCCATTCTGAGGGTTTTTTTTTTTTTTTCCCACCTTGTTTACACTTTACTTTGCTGTGCAAAAGCTTTTAAGTTTAATTAAACTATACTTGTTTATTTCTGTTTTTATATCCATTACTCTAGGTGGGTCATAGAGGAACTTGTTTTGATTTACGTCATCACGTGTTCTGCCTCTGTTTTCCTCTAAGAGTTCTATAGTTTCTGGCCTTACATTTAGATCTTTAATCCATTTTGAGTTTATCTTTGTGTGTGCTGTTAGGAACTGCTCTGATTTCATTCTTTTACAGGTAGCTGTCCAGTTTTCCGATCGCCACTCACTGAAGATAGTTTTCTCCATTGTATATTCTTGCCTCCTTTGTCAAAGATAAGGTGCCTGTAGTTGCATAGATTATCTCTGGGCTTTCTGTTTTGTTCCATTGGTCTATATTTCTATTTTTGTGCCAGTACCATACTATTTTGTTGACTGTAGCTTTGTAGTGTAGTCTGCAGTCAGAACAGTTGATTCCTCCAGCTCTGTTCTTCTTTTACAAGATGCTCTGGCTATTTGGGGTCTTTTGTGTTTCCATACGAACTGTGAAATTTTTGGTTCTAGTTCTGTGAAAAATGTCTTTAGTAATTTGATAGGGATCTCATTGAATTTGTAGATTGCTTTTGGTAGTATAATCATTTTCACAATATTGATTCTTTCAACCCAGGAACATGGAATATCTCTCCATCTGTTTATGTTGTCTTTGATTTCTTTAATCAGGTAGGTTTATGCATAGGGTTTTTTGTTGTTGTTGTTGTTGCAGTGGTAGATGGGATTGATTCCTTGATTTTTCTTTCTGATTTTTAGTTGTTAATGTATAGGAATGCTAGTGATTTCTGTGTATTGATTTTGTATCATGTGACTGTACTAGAGCAGATTAGCTCTATTAGTTTTCTGATAGTATCTTTAGGGTTTTCTGTGTATAGTATCATGTCATCTGCAAACAGTGAGAGTTCTACTTCTTTTCCAATGGATTCCTTTTATTTCTTTTCTTTTCTGATGGCCATGGCTAGGACTTCCAAAACTATGTTGAATAATAGTGGCAAGAGTGGGCACCCTTTTTGTTCCTTATCTTAGATGAAATGCTTTCAGTTTTTTACCATTGAAAATGTTTGTTGTGGGTTTATCATTTATGTATGGCCTTTATTATGTTGAGGCAGGTTCCCTCTATGGCCGTTTTTTTAAGAGAAAGTTTTTATCATAAATGGGCACTGAATTTTGTCAAAAGCTTTTTCTGCATCTATTGGGATTATCATATGGTTTTTGTCCTTCAGTTTATTGATATGGTGTATCACATTGATTGATTTGTGTATATTGAATCCTTGCATCCCTTGGATAAACCAAGCTTGGTCATGGTGTATGATCTTTTTAATGTGTTGATGGATTCTGTTTGCTAGAATTTCACCGAAGATTTTTACATTTGTGTTCATCAGTGATATTGGCCTGTAATTTTCTTTGTTTGTCATATCTTTATCTGTTTTGGTATCAGGGTGATGGTGGCCTTGTAGAATAAATTTGGAAGTGTTCCTGCCTCTGCAGTTTTTTGGAAGAGCTTGAGAAGTATAGGCATTAGGTTTTCTCTAAATGTTTGATAGAATTTGGCTTTGAAACCATCTGGCCCTAGGTTTTTCCAGAGATTTTTTACCATAGTTTTGATTATGATTTCCTTGTAATTAGCTTGTTCATAGTTTCAGTTCCTTCCTGGTTCAGTCTTGGAAGATTGACCTTTTCTAAGAATCTGTGCATTTCTTCTAGGTTGTCCATTTTATTGGCATATAGTTGCTCTTACGATCTTTTGTATTTCTGCATTGTCTGTTGTAACCTCTCCTTTTTCATTGCTAATTTTGTTGATTTGATTCTTCTCCCTTTTTTTCTTGATGAGTATGGCTAATGGTTTGTCAATTTTGTTTATCTTCTCAAAGAACCAGCTTTCAGTGTTTTTGGTTTTTACTATTGTTTCCTTCACTTCTTACTCATTTATTTCTGCTCTGATTTTTGTGGTTTCTTTCCTTCTGCTACCTTTACGGATTTTTGTTCTTCCTTTTCTAGTTGTTTTAGCTGTAAAATGAGGTTGTCTATTTGGTATTTTTGTTTCCTGAGGTGGGATTGTATTGCTGTGAACTTACCTCTTAGACCTGCTTTTGCTGCGTCCCATAGGTTTTGAGTTGTGTTTTCGTTGTCATTTGTTTCTAGGAATTTTTTGATTGCCCTTTTTATTTCTTCAGTAATCTGTTGGGTATTTAGAAACATATTGTTTAACCTCCATGCGTTTGTGTTTTTTAAAGTTTTTTTCCCTGTCATTGATATTTAGTCACATAGCGTTGTGGTCAGAGAAGATGCTTGGTACAATTCAGTTGTCTTAAATTTACTTAGGTTTGACTTGTGACCCAAGATGTGGTTTATCCTAGAGAATGTTCCACGTTCGCTTGAGAAGAAAGTGGTATTCTTCTGCATTTGGATGGAATGTCCTGAAGATATCAGTAAGGTCTCTCTGGTCTAGTGTGTCATTTAAGAGTTGTGTTTCCTTATTAATTTGCTGTTTTGATGATCTGTCCATTGGTATAAGTGGGTGTTACAGTCTCCAACTATCACTGTATTACTGTCAGTTTCCCCTTTTGTGTCTGTTAGTGTTTGCCTTGCATATTGAGGTGCTCCAGTGCTGTGTGTGTAAATATTTACAATTGTTATGTCTTCTTCTTGGATCCATCCCTTGATCATAATGTAGTGTCCTTCATTGTCTCTTGCTATATTCTTTATTTGTCTATTTTGTCAGATATGAGGATTGCTGCTCTGGCTTTCTTTTGATTTCCATTTGCATGGAATATCTTTTTCTATCCTCTTACTTTCAGCCTGTATTATCTCTGGCTCTGAAGTGGGTCTCTTCAAAGCAGCATATATATGGATCTTGTTTTTGTATCCATTCAGCCAGTCTGTGTCTTTTGGTTCAAGCATTTAATCCATTTACATTCAAAGTAATTATTGATATATATGTCCCTTTTGACCTTTTCTTGTTTTTGATTTGTTTTTGTAGGTCTTTTCCTTCTCTTGTGTTTCCTGCCTACAGAAGTTCCTTTAACATTTGCTGTAAAGCTGGTTTGGTGGTGCTAGATCCTCAGCTCTTGCTTTTGTGTAAAGCCTTTGACTTCTCCATCAGTTTTGAATGAGATCCTTGCCTACAGTAATCAGTTGTAGATTTTTCCATTTCAGTACTTGAAATATATCCTGCCATTCCCTTGACCTGCGGGGTTTCTGCAAAGATCAGCTGTTAATCCTATAAATATGATTAACAGCTTTCCTTTGTGTATTACTTTGTGTATTTCCTTTGTGTGTTACTTTTCCCTTGCCGCTTTTAGATTTCTTTCTTTGTACTTAATCTTTGTTAGATTGATTAGTATGTGTCTTGGCATGTTTCTCTTTGGGTTTATCCTGTTTTGGGAGGACTCTGCTTCTTGGATTTGATCGGCTGTTTTCTTTTCCATGTTAGGGAGGATTTTAACTGTAATCTCTTCAATTTTCTCAGATCCTTTCTTTTTCCCTTTTTCTTCTGGGACACCTATAATTTGAATGTTGGTGTGTTTAATATTATCACACAGGTTTCTGAGACTATCCTCAATTCTTTTCATTCTTTTTTCTTTATTCTGCTTTTCAGTAGTTATTTCCAATATTCTGCCTTCCAGCTCATTTATCTGTTCTTCTGCCTGGTGCTCTGCTGTTGATTCCTTTTAGAATGTTTTTAATTGCATTAATTCTTTTGTTTCTTTCTGTTTATTCTTTATTTCCTCTAGGTCTTTGTTAAATGTGTTAATTGATTCTTGGATTTTCTCCATTCTGTTTTCGAAGTTTTGGACCATCTTGACTATCATTACTCTGAATTCTTTTTCAGGTAGTTTGCCTATTTCCTCTTCGTTGTTTGGTATTGTAAGTTTTTAACTTGTTGCTTCACTTGTGCAATATTTCTCTGTCTTTTAATTTTTTTCTAACTTACTGTGTTTGAGGTCTCCTTTTCTCAGGCTTTAGGGTCGTATTCCTTGTTCTTTTTGGTTTCTGCCCACGGCGGGTTAGGTTGGTCCAGTTGTTTGTGTAGGCTACAGGTTGGGAAGACTTGTCTCTGCGTTCTGGTTGGAGGAGGTGAGCTTTTTTCCCTCTGATGAGCAGGGCTGTGTGAGGAGGTATGTTTTAGGGTGTCTGTGGGAGGCCTGTCTGCTGATGATTGAGTTTGTGTTTTTGTCTTGTTTGTTGTTTGGGTGAGGTGTCTTGTGCAGGGTGCTGCCGGACCTTGGATACGGGTAGAGACTTTTGTGGGAGTTCTCACAAATTAACACTCTTGGGGCTAGGAGTTCTCTGGCAGTCTAGGGTCTTGGACTCAGAGGTCCCATTCCAGAGGCTCAGGCCTGATCTCTGGTTGGGGAACCCAGATTCCACAAGTTGTTTGTTATGGCATGAAAGGGGATTAAAACAAAAGACAAAACAAGAAACAAAGGAAAACCCCCAGACAAATGGGAAATACAAAATCAGACAAATAAAAGCAAAGACAAAGGAACATACACATACACACACATAAAATTAAAACAGCCCAAGGAAAAGGAAGTAGAAGAGAGTAACCCGGTGACAAAAGGAAATAAAAAATGACATCGACCAGTTACAAACAAAACTAAAACACAAGCCAAAAAACAAGACCAAAGCAGAATGCCAACTGGGGAATAAAGCAGTGAAAACAAAGCAGACTAACAAACATGGTGAAATAGAGGAAGGAGGACAAGAAAAAACCCACAGAACCAGGAAAGGCCAATGAGTAGGTTCAGCTCAGTTCAGTTGCTCAGTTGTGTCTGACTCTTTGCAACCCCATGAACTGCAGTACACCAGGCTTCCTGGTCCATCACCAACTCCCAGAGTTTACCCAAGCTCATGTCCATTGAGTCAGTGATGTCATCCAGCCATCTCATCCTCTGTCATCCCTTTCTCCTCCTGCCCCCAATCCATCCCAGCATCAGAGTCTTTTCAGATGAGTTCATTCTTCCCATCAGGTGGGCAAAGTATTGGAATTTCAGCTTCAGCATTAGTCCTTCCAGTGAATATTCAGGACTGATTTCCTTTAGGATGGATTGGTTGGATCTCCTTGCAGTCCAGGGGACCCTCAAGAGTCTTCTCCAGCATCACAGTTCAAAACCATCAATTCTTCAGCACTCAGCCATCTTTATAGTCCAACTCTCACATCCATACATGACCACTGGAAAAACCATAGCTTTGACTAGATGGACCTTTGTTGGCAAAATAATGTCTCTTCTTTTTAATATGCTGTCTAGGTTGGTCATAACTTTTCTTCCAGGGAGCAGACATCTTTTAATTTCATGGCTGCAATCACCATTTGCAGTGATTTTGGAGCCCAAAAAAATAAAGTCTGACACTGTTTCCACTGTTTGCCCATCTTATTTCCCATGAAGTGATGGGACCATATACCACGATCTTAGTTTTCTCAGTGTTGAGTGTTAAGCCAACTTTTTCACTCTCCTCTTTCACTTTCATCAAGAACCTCTTTAGTTCTTCACTTTCTGCCATATGGGTGGTGTCATCTGCATATCTGAGGTTCTTGATATTTCTCCTGGCAATCTTGATTCCAGCTTGTGCTTCATCCAGCCCAATGTTTCTCATGATGTACTCTGCTGCTGCTGCTGCTAAGTTGCTTCAGTTGTGTCCGACTCTGTGCAACCCCATGGACTGCAGCCTACCAGGCTTCTCTGTCCATGGGATTCTCCAGGCAAGAACAGTGGAGTGGGTTGCCATTTCCTTCTCCATTGCATGAAAGTGGAAAGTGAAAGTGAAGTTGCTCAGTCGTGTCTGACTCTTTGCAACCCCATGGACTGCAGCCTTCCAGGCTCCTCCATCCATGGGATTTTCCAGGCAAGAGTACTGGAGTGGGGTGCCATTGCCTTCTCCCGATGTACTCTGCATATAAATTAAATAAGCAGGGTGCCTATATACAGCCTTGATGTACTCCTTTCCCAATTTGGGACCAGTCTGTTGTTCCGTGTCCATTTCTAACTCTTGCTTCCTGACCTGCATAGAGATTTCTCAGGAGGCAGGTCAAGTGGTCTGGTATTCCCATCTCTTGAAGAATTTTCCACACTTTGTGCTGATCCACATAGTCAGAGGTTTTGGCATAATGATGTTTTTCTGGAACTCTCTGTCCAGCGGATATTGGCAATTTGCTCCCTGGTTCCTCTGCCTTTTCTAAATCCAGCTTGATCTGAAAGTTCACAGTTTACATACTGTTGAAGCCTGACTGGAGAATTTTGAGCATTACTTTGCTAGTGTGTGAGATGAGTGCAACTGTGCGGTAGTTTGAGCATTCTTTGGCATTGCCTTTCTTTGGGATTGGAATGAAAACTGACCTTTTCCAGTCCTGTGGCCACTGCTGAGTTTTCCAAATTTGCTGGCATCTTTGTGCAGCACTTTCACAGCATCATCTTTTAGAATTTGAAATAGCTCAACTGGAATTCCATCATCTCCACTAGCTTTGTTCACAGTGATGTTTCCTAAGGCCCATTTGACTTTGCATTCCAGGATGTCTGGCTCTAGGTGAGTGATCACACCATTGTGGTTATCTGGGTTGTGAAGATCTTTTTTGTATAGTTCTTCAGTGTATTCTTGCCACCTCTACTTCTGCTTCTGTTAGGTCCATACCATATCTGTTCTTTATTGAGCCCATCTTTGTATGAAATGTTCCCTTGGTATCTCTAATTTTCCAGAAGAGATCTCTAGTCTTTCCCGTTCTATTCTTTTCCTCTATTTCTTTGCATTGATCACTGAGGAAGGCTATCTCTCCTTGCTGTTCTTTGGAACTCTGCATTCAAATGGGTATATCTTTCCTTTTCTCCTTTGCCTTTTGCTTCTCTTCCTTTCACAGCTTTTGTAAAACCTCCTTGGGCAACCATTTTGCCTTTTTGCATTTCTTTTTCTTGGGGATGGTCTTGATCACTGCCTCCTGTATAGTGTCACAAACCTCTGTCCATAGTTCATCTGATAGGCAGTCTGTCTATCAGATCTAATCCCTTGAATCTATTTGTCCCTTCCAGTGTATCATCGTAAGGGATTTGATTTAGGTCATACCTGAATGGTCTAGTGGTTTTCCCTACTGTCTTCAATTACGTCTGAATTTGGCAATAAGTTCATGATCCGAGGCATAGTATAGGTAGAAGCATATAAAGGAAATAAAAGTAGGATTAAAATAAAAAAGTTCTCAAAAGCTTAAAGAGATTTAATAATAAATCAACAGTCATAGCAACAGAGAAGAAAAATCCAGAACCAACTTCAGAATGCATCAAAATATAAGAATGATAGTGTTTTCTCTCACATCTCAGCTGTCAGCGTTCTTGCCTTGCTGTAAGTCCCACAGTCCACCTCCACCTCCTTAGGTTGGTTTTCAAAACTAGGCTGGTCGCTGTGCCTGCTGTGGGGACAGCTCAGACTCTCATTTGGCCCTACTCCTGCGTGTTTGGCCTCCAGTGTCCGCAGCTGCCAGAGCTAGGTTGTTTTATTTTGTGGGAACTCTCATTATCGTTTTATATGTTCCATAGATGCAGAGTCTGCCTTGTTGATTGTGTGGATTTAATCTGTAGTTTGTACAGCTGGTGGAAATGTTTCTGTTACTCTTCCTTAGCTACACTGCCTCTGGAGTTCAATTGTGCCTTTAGCTCACTTCTGCGTGTGGTCATCCACAGGCGTTTGCTCCTGAGACTGCCCTTTGGGACTTGGGTCTGCCTCAGAGAGGACTGGTGTGGAGGTGGTGCAGCTGCTTGGATTGCAGCGCCAGGCATGCAGGGGAGCTGGCGGCCATGGGCACAGGAGATATGGCACTGTTAGGGATTTTTCTAGCCTCTGGCAGCTCTGCCCCTGTGAGGATTGAGTGTGGAGCTGGTGCAGCTGCTTGGATTGTGGGAACCCTGGCAGTGCCAAGTAGGCAGGGACACTGGTGTCCTCAGGCACAGGAGCGGTGGCACTTTCTGGTGGTGGTGGTGGTGGTAGTGACTCAGTCATGTCTGACTCTTCGTGACCCCCGTGGACTGCAGCCCGCCAGGCTCCTCTGTCCATGGAATTCTCCAGGCAAGAATACTGGAGTGGGTTGCCATGCCCTTCTCTAGGGGATCATCCCAGCCCAGAGACTGAACCCAGGTCTCCTGCACTGCGGGAAGATTCTTTACCATCTGAGTCACCAGGAAGGCCCTAATAATCTTTTTTTGTAGCTTCTGGCAGCTGTTGTTCAAAGAGTTTCACTGGCTCGTCCTTCTCTGTTGCTTGGCACAGCTGGCGCTCAAAAGACCCCCCTAGCTGGGATCCTTCTCTGTTGCTTGGCACAGCTGGTGCTCAAAAGACCCCACCCCCTGGCTGGGATCCTTTTGTTTGCTCCACAGATCAGGCACTCAGAGGTCTACCCGCTCTGGGGGTCTTTCACTATTGGCCAGCTGCCAGCACAGGCGTGTAGGAAAAGAGAGGCTACAATTTTGGCCCCACACCCTGCGCATGACTTAGCAGTATTGCCTTGCCTCCACGGCTGTGATCTCCATCATGCCCCTTCCAGCTGTCTCAGTGCAGTCCACAGCAGACCTCACCCTAGGATTGCTCTCCAGTCCGAACACTTCAGTCTCAGCTGCCACCCATTCCAGGAGACTTGCATCCGTGTCTGGGGTATGCAGGGCTGTGGCAAGGATTGTCTGTGTGGTCCTTACTCCATTCAGTGTCACAGACCAGCTGCTGCACTCTCCCATCAGCCTCAAATGCCTCCCTTCTGTCTGAAACAGTTGGTCTGATGTGGGGAGTCTGCCCCCTGCTTCAGTTCCCCACCCCTTGGATGGAGGTCCAGTCCTGCGCACTCTCCCTTTTTTCCCTTCCTTCCTCCATCTTACTGAATGTGTGTGAAAGGAGTCTATTCCCTCCAGTGGGCAGGGACTCCTGTCTCCTCTCAGCTGGTATTCTGTGAGACCCTGGCATCTGAAGATGTTTTCCTGGTGCACCTGTGGAGAGAGATGCACTCCTGCGTCCGCCTGCTCCTCCACCATCTTCTCTCTCATCCCCCCTTTTTCCCCCTAGTGTTTTTATTTTTAATTTAGAGACTAACACAGAAAGCATGGCTTTGTCAGCAACAGTGTGACTACCAAGAATTTAGATGCTCCCTTTTGGAAACAACTTCAAATACAAATATCATTTTGTTCAAATGTTTGCAGCACATAAGGGACTTGTATCTGGAACACACACAGAATTTTCACAACTCGTGAATAAGAGACAACCCCATTTAAAAATGGGCCAATGATTTTGAAGGTATTTCTCAAAAGAAAATTTATAAAAGGTCAGTAAACTCAGGAAAAGTTATGCAGCATCATTAGTTACCAAAGAAATGTAAAACTAAAACCATGGTGAGTACCACTTCACACCCACTAAGAGGAGTATAATGAAGAAGATGGACAATAAGCCTCAGCAGGAATGTAAAAAAAACTGGAATCTCAAACATGGCTGATGAGAATGTAAAGGGGGCAGTCAGTTAGGAAAAAAAGAACTTTAGAGCAATTATTTTACTTTATATGTATGCAGGAAAACTGAAAAGCTATGTCCACATAAAGTTTTTAAGCAAATGTTCATAACAGTGTTCTCCATAATAGGCAAAAAGTAGAAGCACCGCAAATGTTAATCAGTGAATGGCGGATAAACAGAATGTGTGGTCTGTCCACATGATGGAATATTATTCATCTGTGAGTAAAGCACTGACACATGCTACAATGTGGATAAACCTTGAGAACATGCTCAGTGAAATAAGCCAAACACAAAAGCTCATTAGTGTACGATTCTGTTAATAAAAATCCAGAATAAGCAAATAAAAGAACTGAAAGTGGACTGGTGACTGCCAGGGGCTGGGGATGGGGAGGAGGGTAGAGAGAGATGCTCACGGGTTTCTTTCAAGATGATGGGAATTTTCTGGAACTGAATAGAGCTGATGGTTAAGTACTAAACATCAGTGAACGGATTGTAGAAATAAAAGATGAACTGCTCCTCCCATTAGTCACTGGCTTCTTCATTCATCAGGATTGCAAAGAACGTCAGGATCCACACCGAGCAAGTCAGGAGTCAGTGGGCTGTGCTATGGGGTCACGCCTCAGGCCCGCTGTGGGAGCAGGTCCTAGCAGTTAGGGCAGCTGGGGACACAGCAGGTGAAGCGACTTAGGTGCCATCTCCATGTGATTCAGTGTGAGAACAATAGGTTCCTCCTCAAACTCTCAGGGCAGCAAACTGGCACCAAATTGTACAATCTCTCTTATTTTAACTCTGGGAGATAGTAAAGGACAGGAAAGCCTGGTGCCCTGAAGTCTGTGGCATGGCCAAGACTCAGATACAACTTAGTGACTGAACAAAGAACAACAGTCTCTTAACTTGAGAATCAATCTAAAGCAGTTACAAAAGTGACCTTCTAGAAGTGAGCCAAACTTTGCATGAACTGGCTGAAACAAGCCAGGTGACTCTGGTTTGGATGAAAGGTGATATGCGGTAACAGATTCTGTAGAACCTTCCTCTTCTCTGTCTGTAAAGCTCACCTGAGATGGCTGTGACAGTGATGTGGAAGAACAGGGAGAGACCGCTCCTCACCAGGCTCCTGAGCATATCAGTAATCAGCTGTACGGGAAATATAAGGAAATAAAAGTTGGTATTCTTCTAAATTGTTCGAATAAGTACTTGGGTATGAAGCTGTACAGCATGTACTGGGAGAGTAGCCTGTTGTCTGGGTACTTCTGCAGGATGTCGGCCTCCGCGCTTGGCGGGGGACTGCCGGTGGCCCACGTGAACAGTCCAGCTGTCTACCCAGTGTCCCCCCCCCCCCGCCCCCCACTGCAGCATCTACGCACGAGTGTCCGCACCAGGCTGCAGTCCGTGGCTCCTTGGCTGCGCCCACTTGATCAGTGCCCCCAAGCCTGGCTAGGCGTGCCCCAGTGTGGCCGCGGGCCCCACCTGGTTACGGTCTAGGAGTGCCGGGCGGTGCCTGTGGGGCTGACCGCTCGGCAGCCAGGGCATGCGCACCAGCGTTGGGCTGCTGGCTGGTAATGTGCTGGCCCGTGGATCCCACCACTGCTCTGCTTGCCGCGCGGTCTCCAGTCTGCTCCGCTCCCTCCTCTTGTCATTGCTTTCATAGTATGGAGGAAGCAAGGTTGCTCTTTGTTCCAGAGGGAGACATTACCTCATCCTCAAGGTTGCTTGATGCACGCACAGCTCTGAGAAATGTCTTATGTGAAGAGTGGTTAGGACCTTGCAGTCTTCTCATATACCCAGCAAGACATAGGGGAGCACCAGAGACCTATGGAGAAGTGTCTTATGTTCCGTCAGGATGTGTTAAAGAAACGTACCGCAAGCAAAGTAATTGGGTCACTTTCATGATGATAAGATTAAAGTAAGTATAATTTGGAATGGAGGAGACCTTCACCTAACCTGGATTTCTCATATTTCTAATGTTTTCACGTGGAAGTCTTTGAACTGTTCCTTAAACTTTATCCTGATAGAATGAACTAGAAAGGTATAGTGCAGGTTTTTGGCTTTAGCAGTCTCCTGTTACCTCAAGATTCTTCATTAACAAGAGATGGTAATGCTTGCAGTCTCTGATTTCAGTTTGATTTCAAGTCAAGGTGTTACTAGTGAGTATGGGGCTTTGTTAAAAAAACATGCAGCTTATATTATAAATTCTGTGTGTGTGGCTTACTCTTCTCTGGCAACATGTAAGTTGTTATTCTTTATCCTCCACTTTGTGAAAGTTTACATCATTGTACATTGATATGGTCCTTTTATAGCTGTTGTACTTTGGGGAGATTTTTTAGTTTATCTTCTAATCCTTCTTTTGAATTTCTAATTTTATCTATTGTGTTTTCAATTTGGAGCATTCTTTGTTGATCTCTACCTCTCACCCCACTTTAAAAAAATGTTTTGTTCTTAAGTCATGAGTATTATATATTTTTTTTGGAGGATATTAATTATTTGTTGCTCAGTTGCTCAGTCATGTCCAGCTCTTTGCGACCCCATGGACTGCAGCACAGCATGCTTCCCTATTCTTCACCATCTCCTGGAGCTTGCTCAGATTCATGTCCATCGAGTCAGTGATGCCATCCAATCATTTTGTCCTCTGTGATCCCCTTCTCCTCCTGCCTTCAGTCTTTCCCAGCATCAGTCTCTTTTTTAAGGTTTTCTTCTCTGTATATTATTTATTTGGAGCTTCTGTTATTTTGGTCTCCTTCCATATTTGAAGTTTTCTTCAATTATCTGATCATGTTTGACCATTCATACTTAGGAGAGACATAACAAAAGTGATTAGAAGTTGTGGAACTTACAGAGTTCACAACAGGAACCTCCCAAATGTCCCTTCAGCACGGAAACTTTCATTGCTACATTTTCAGTGTCTCCTGTGTTTCTGTGATGTAATTCCTTGAGTCCCTAAACTTCTCTGGTGAAGATGCACTGAATACACCTTTTGGCAAATACTGAATGGTTGAATGTTAAAATCAGCAGGAGCATGAGAAGTTTAAGGACACTAGAATCAGTCTAATTTTAATAAGAGTTTCAGTTATCACTGTAATATTATTGAAAATTTGAAGTCACATTTTAAGAATACATCGCACAAAGAAAACTAGTATAGTCTTGTTGGCTGCTTGATTGCTTCCATGTCACTAAAATGCCTATGTGTGTGTCTGTGTTAGTTGCTCAGTCGTGTCCCACTCTTTGCAGCTCCGTGGACTGTAGCCTGCCAGGCTCCTCTGTCCATGGAATTCTCTAGACAAGAATACTGGAGTGGGTTGCCATTTCCTCCTCCAGGGGATTTTCCTGACCTAGGGATCAGATCTGGGTCTTTTGCATTGCAGACAGATTCTTTACTGTCTGAGCCACCAGGAAAGCCCAGAATGTCTGCTGCTGCTGCTAAGTTGCTTCAGTCGTGTCTGACTCTGTGCGACCCCATGGACTGCAGCCCACCAGGCTCCTCTGTCCATGGGATTCTCCAGGCTAGAGCACTGAAGTGAAGTGCCATTGCCTTCTCTGCAAAATGCTTGTGGTGATGCTAAATAAATACTTTCAGTGAGAATATAAGTTGGAAAACAATAATTTTTCAGCAACTTATATTGACTTTGAACCACTGTTTCTGTTTACAGTCCAGCTTCTTACCTCTTCCTTTTGTTGTAACTCTTACCTTTAATCCGTTAACCTTTCTAGGGTTTAAAACATATTCTGGCTTGCTTCTCATTGGTGTTTCTGAAGACATTTGGGTTTTAGCTCTTTGCTTTTCCTCTTTCAGATATCTGTTGCTGTCTCTTATTCACTGATACTCTCTTCTCATACGTAGGGATCATTAGTACCTGCAAGTACATAATAACCTTCTTATAGTATTGCAAGGAGGCTTAGGTTTAACAGTAAGAATTATAAGATTTCAGAATTTTGGAGCTTTGAACAAAGATCTTCAAGCTACAAAGAATAACATATTATAAAAATATGATGTTTTTCTTCCAGAAGTTTACACAATGAAAAAGATGATAGAAGTTATTAGCATGCAGAAAAAAAGTTCCCCTATCGTTGTGAAAAAAAAGTTGTACTCTAGAACTTTGGAAATGACTCTTTGCCATAGTCCTAGCATGAATTTGAAGTGTGAGTAAAAATACCTCTCAGGGATACGGCTATATTAGCTATAGAGAAGGCAATAAAATTACTTTTAAAAAACCACTCTAGTTGGAATTTTTAAGAAAATATTTCCTGTCAAAGCAGTTCTTTGGCAGTGCTGTACTTCTTTTTGGGCTCAAAAAAAAAAACAAACCATTTTTAATTATTACATTGAAGTCTGCTGAATATCTCAAGAAAGTTTAGTAGTATTCGAATATTTGTGTTCAGACTGTCTGATATTTTGGACTGAAAATATGTTAGTCTGGAAATACTTTTAAGTTACTTCAAGCTATTCTATAGGATAGAGTGGAATTGGGCACATCATTGCATAATGCCTTAAAAGCACCAACTTAAGTATACAAAGAAGAATATTTCTGAATCAAGCTCATAAGTATGAATGTATTAAATGTGTAGAACTATGAGCATTAAGAGTGAATGCATTAGTGGCCTAGAGCAGTAATTGCTTAGAACAGCTTAAAGAACCTCAGTAATATACATACGTCAAATACTTGCCATCAAATGCCTTGAAATCATTTGTATTCAAGATTCATTGCATTAATCAGTTTGAAAGCAAGCATTATATAAACAGCTAGGTCCTGTTCTTTTCAGAGAATATCAAGATGTTATGACATTTAATTTAGTAAGCAATGAGGTTGCTCTTTTTAAAGCAACATAACTTTAAAAGCATCACACACAAAAAAAAGCATCATGAAAAACCTGTGTTACACTTTACAGTTTAGAAAGCTCCTTCACGTACACTGTTTGATTTAACCCACAGCAGTCTTGTCAGGAAGGTAAAACGGAGCTTTTGCTCGTGGTAGGTTAAGTGTCCGGCCTGCTCTACAGCTGTTCTGATTCCCAGAATTCTACCTGATCCTACCAGGATCCAAATCTTGTGGCTGTCGGACTGCTTTCTTTTTTATATGATGGTAGTTTGGCTTTGCTATTCTTTTTTATAATTAAAAACACTGTTTTCCTTTTACTTCTGGAACAAACAAGACAGATATGTTTCATATAAAATTCTTCTAATATATTTTAAAAACTCACAGAAGACTGTTTATTGTCAGAGGCATAAACTAGCATGAGATCTAAAATAAAGAATTATTTATTTATTTTTTGCATAATTTCTTAAAATTGAACATGGAAATTGTCTTAATTATTTAAAATTTTGTCTTATAGATACTATATTTCGAAAGGTGCTATTGTGGATCAACTTGGAGGAGACCTAAATTCAACTCCATTGCACTGGGCCACAAGGTTTAAATTTACTTCTGGATTTTTTTCCTCTTTTAGCAGTCTATAACTAAGCAACTTTTTAAAAGAATGATATGCTGAAATGAATGGGAGAACTTGTTATGCTGATAGTTAGTGTCAATGATGTACTCATTTACTGCTGTCCAGGGCTACTTGTATTGAAAGCAGTTTATTGTCCGAAGTGTCCTTTAGGAATTAACCATGCTGATATTAATCCAGTTAATTTTAAGATGGGGTTAAACTTTGGCATACTTTTGCAGTTTATATATGTTTACAGTCAAAGAAGTGTCTAGTTCATGGGACAATTAAGGTCATATTGGAATAGGATTAATAGAATATAGTGACTATTTAAAGAAGTTTAAATAGTTTTAAGCTAAAAAGTAAACTAAAAAAGTTTAAATATTTAAAGAAGTTATCAGTATAAATTTTCAGAGACTTTTATACCAGTTAAGACTTAAGAACATAAAATCCTAAATGTGTCTTGACATATTTGTTTTAAAATAACATAAAATAAGGTTTTTCTAATCTTTTCTACCATTACCCTATTTTTTTTTAAAGATCTTTCCAGAGTTTCTTGTTTGAAATAGCTTTATATATTTAAGTGTTTATTCTTTTACGTTTTAGACAAGGCCATCTATCTATGGTTGTGCAACTGATGAAATATGGTGCAGACCCTTCGTTAATTGATGGAGAAGGATGTAGCTGTATTCATTTGGCTGCTCAGTTTGGACATACCTCAATTGTTGCTTATCTCATAGCAAAAGGACAGGTAAAAAAAATCACAGTGGGGTAGATTTTAATCAAACTTTCTTCATGGTTTGAATACCTAAGATCATTGGTGTTAAGAAGTGTAACAGTCTAGTGATGTTAAAATAGTACTTTCTGATGAATGAAGAGAGTAAATAAATGAGCTGTTTATTGTAGTTAACATAAAAATACAAAAAACAGTTATGATCCAGGTAATGATTTGTTAAGTTGGGTTTTTTATTTCCAGTAGTGATAGACATGAATTCCAGAAAGTAAGGGAGACAATTTAGGTTGTCTATTTTCCCCGCTTAATTACACCCTTTGAATATATTATCTGAATTCATTTAAACTGTTCTGAACATATTACTGGTTGTTTTCTATATTAAGTCCCTCTCAAGGGGGATACGTTCCTCACTCATTTTCTGTTTCGGATCTATAAAATACTGCTTCTTACACGTCCGAAGAATTCTCATGATTTAAGTGGTTCTTTCTAGTTACTCCTGAATATGTAGTGACTGTAATCATTTTAAATATTATCAATTTATGTGTACCATGATTTTCTAATAGCAAATGTATTTTGTTAAAAGTTATATCACTTAATTTTTCTTTCATGAGATATTTTTTTAGTTGTACTTAAACATTAGTTTTATAGCTAAGGATCTTATCATAAAAGTAAGATAAGTGATTTTAATTCAGTGTTGTTAAAATATATTTGTTATTTTAATGCAAAACAGTAGATTCAGGATTTGAACGTATTTATTTTATGACTCCTCTGAGGTATTTGCTGTTGACGTGCCAGTCAGTGATGGTTGTGTGTTGTACACTGTTGTTAAGAAAAGGAGGCTGAGGCTGGGTAATTGTTGAAAGGGGGAGTTTTATCATCTGTTGCTGTGTTAAAGACTACCCCCTAAATCTGATGGTTTTAGAACAGCACCCACCATTATATTTCACAGTTCTCTGGGTTAACTGGGCTTGGCTGGGTGGTTCTTCTTGTGATGATGGCAGGGGGGACTTATATAGGGGCTCTGCTGAGCTGGAGAATGGCTCACTTGCATACCTTGTATCTTGATAGGAATGGCCAGAAGGCTGGGCTCACTTGGGATTCCAGACAGCGAGGCCTCTTTCTTTCTCTCCATGCAGTCCCAGAATTTCTCCTGCACAATACCCCTCCATGCGCTCTCTCGAGCAGGGAAACTTGGTGGTGCAGAGCTCCCCAGAGAGCAAAAGCAGAAGCTGTCTGACTTTTTAAAGGTTTTGAACCAGCATGACAACATTTCTGCTCCATTCTGTCAATTAAACCAAGTTACAGGGCCAACCTATGTTCATTGTGGGAACACAGGTTTGCACACCCGAAGAGGAGGTTTATTGGAAGCTGCCTTTGGAGACCAGCTACCAGGAGGGATCACCTTTGTCCTTACAGTTCCTTCTAGACTGGGGATAAAAGCAGTAGATGGCGCTGTTGCACACGCCATTGTCTTTAGTGGCCTTCTCTATTACAGACAAAGTTTACAAGACATGTTCACCTTTTTCCTTCCAGTTTTTAAGTGGGTAGGAATAGTGGAGTAAAGTTTTGACTCTTTTTGTTAATCTATTGATTTTTGAGTTGTAATCATTTTAACTCTGGCATTGTATGAAGGCTATAAAATTCTTAAAGGGTAGAGTTTTTTGTCACAGTGCCTTTTGTGCAGTAAATGCATGATGATGTTAATGAATGTCTGACAGATAATTCGTTTTCTTTTTCATGAGTAATTTTTTTTTTCCTGCTTACAAAAGTAACATACTTACTGTAAAGTATTCAAACATAATAAAAAAGTATGGCTTAAAGAATGAAATCTCACCTTCCTTTACTTCCTCACCCCCATTGAGATCTCTTCCTCTAATGGTTTACTATATATTTTTCCAGAATTTGTCAATGTATATGCTAAAATATTATAGGAAGAAAACCCCTCTAATGCACATTCCATTGTACTTTAAATGGGTTCCAAAGTCCTTCTCTGGCCTGTTGAGCTACGTGTGGTCAGCCCTGGAAGCCTGTGATCCCATCTTTTGTCGTCTCTCCTCACACACTACTTTTACCATACCTGTCTTGCAGTTCGCTGAACAGCTTTGATGAGTTTTGTTATAAGGCCTTTGTGCCTGCTCTTCTTCTGCTTGGTATTTCTTTTCTCAGTCACACAGTTCGCTCTCCTTTTCCCTCTCACTTTAATCAGGTGTTTGCTCAATTTTGGTTAGTTCTGATTAGTTCCCAATTATAAGCAGTAATAAAATTATTGTATTTCTAATTCCTTCTTATTCTTCTCCGTCTAATTTTGTCATTAGTCAGTGATATTGTTTTTCTTAATGTTAACTTTGTTCTGATAAATATAACTTATATTTCTGTTACTTGATTTTTCAGCTCTAAATAATATTCTTTGACTTATAGCTATTGTAGGGTAGACACTCATTATACTTTCTTTTCAGCCTTTTCCCACCCCCACCCCCCCATTTTTTATTAATTGTGCCAAATTTACATTCTTAGAACATATAACATTTCCATTCAGTTTGTCATTCTATTCATCACAATTGTTTCATGTTAGTTATACTGTTAAATATATTCAGTGCTCACTACCAATTCTTTTGAATGATTTTCAGGGGAAAATGCTAAGTAATGGAGCCCTGTTGATCATGGAATTCCCATAACCTTTTGATCTGGGCTTGTTAATTCTTCCTAATAGAGAATACTCATACGTCCAGGCTGAACTTGGAAAAGAAGTACCAAGTTTTAAATCCTGACCCAAAGAGAGAAAAGGTTGATTTTCATTTTTCTTTTAGTACTCTAGAGGTGTGGCATAGTTTTACATTTTTTATTTATTAACATTTTTAATACTGTCACTTTTTAAAAATGATAATGCAGAGACTTAGGACTAAGAAGATACTTAAACATAAGGATTTACATGTTTGTTTTAATTGGACATCAAATTTAGTTGAGCTTTCTTAAAACCAGGGCAGTAAAGGAAGTAAATCAGTGACAGTACTTGACTCTCATGTAAGAAGCAAGGGAGTTTGTCATTTCTTCAGATAAGTTTTTTTTTTTAAGATTTTTATTGGAAAAAAAAAGCCATGTATAATGTAAATATTGAGTGAGGTTACATGAAATATTCCCAGCAACACCTAGAATAAATTTAGAAATGGATTTGTAGTGATAAGGCACAACATTTAACTATAGTTTTCATGAGACAGACTAAAACTAGTGATGTCCAAGGAGGATACGTTATCACTTGTCAAGATAGTGGTTCTCGGCTTTTTTTCTCTTTACCTCAATATATTTGGACATTTGAGACATACTCCCATCAGTAAGAGTGGCTTACAGAGAACGGTACATAGAGTTATGAAGTGTTTCACAGTGCACTCACTGTAGCTGTGCTCTCTCCGCTGGGTGGTAGATTAGATAACATATGTTGGATAACAGCTGCGGGTTTGATGGAGTCCAGGAATGGGAGATGGGGATGGGACGAAGAGGAAACAGTTTTTATTGAATGTCTGTTATGTTCCAGGCTATAGGATTAGATTGGCTTACACGCATCATTCCATTAAATCATCACAGGGATCTTATGAAGCCATTATTTGTATTCACATTTGTGGATGGGGAAGCTGAGGTTCAGAGAATTAAAGTAATTTTGCCAATTTTACAGTTATTAAGTGGTGGAGCTAGGAATTCAAAATCATGTCTGTCTTGTTCTAACGCCCATGCCTTTCCCAAGCTTAGAAGAGTAGATAGGTAAACTTGTCTTTTCATTTAACAGATGGTTTTTGATTATTCTCCGTGCCCAGAAAAGTAGATACAAAGATGACTTTAAAACAATTTTGATCTTTAAAGAAGTCCTGTTCTAGTTAATGAGACAGATGCCTCAGGTACATAGCAGAATCAAGTCAAATTGATTGCTGGAGTGGGTCAAGAGAATTTTAGGGAAATGAAACGAATAGAATCCCTGATACATTAGCATGTCTTGAAAGAAGATTTAGATAACTTGAGAAGAGTTTGGGTTGAATAGGTTGTAGTTTTAATTCTAATTTGCTAAAAAGAAAAAAAGAACTAAGCAAAAGGGAGAAAAAAGAGTGCCAAGGAAAGCAAAAAGCTGGGTAGGAGAGGAAAAGTAATCATGGTTTCTACATAACTTTGTTGGGAATAGTATTCATATGTATTTATAATAATGTAAGTATCAAATATTTATAGAACCTGAATTACTATCTCTTCAGAGGAAGGAATAGGAAAGGTACATGTCTGTGATGGGGCAGTGAGAAGAAAGAGAGAATATGCCATTTTACATATTGAGGTTATGTAAAATATGGATATTGAGGATAATGCCTAAGACTGAAAAATCAAAAGGTGCCAATTCAGGTTTTTTATTTTAAGTATGTGGGAGTAAAAAGCACAACAAATAATGAGTTTTAAAAAAATGAAAATGGTAGGGAGTAAGACAGTGGATTGCTTTATTACCTTGCTTTTTTACCACAGACTTTGTAGAGTTAGTTAATTCTAAAAATATTTATGCATAGTGACATAGTGATAAAAAGCATTTTAAAACAAAGAACAAATTCAATAAATTTTAGTAGATTCAGAACATTTGACTCTTTTAAAATTTATTGAATTTATTCTTTGTTTTAAAATGGCTAGAAATAAACATGGCACCCCACTCCAGTACTCTTGCCTGGAAAACCCCATGGACGGAGGAGCCTGGTAGGCTGCAGTCCATGGGGTCCTTAAGAGTCAGACACGACTGAGCGACTTCACTTTCACTTTTCACTTTCATGCTTTGGAGAAGGAAATAGCAACCCACTCCAATGTTCTTGCCTGGAGAATCCCAGGGACGGTGGAGCCTGATGGGCTGCCGTCTATGGGGTCGCACAGAGTCGGACACGACTGAAGCGACTTAGCAGCAGCAGCAGAAATAAACAGGGTTTTATTATTCTCTCGTATCATGAATTAATATAAATAAGTTTTTCAGAGACATAAGTCATTTATTTAATCTATCCATTGTGGGTGAAAGATCAAGAGTAGGTCAGATCTTTAAAAGGCTGAGTGAAGCATCTTAAAAGAGAAAACTATAATTAGAAGTTAATTAAATATTAAGTATATGTTTATATTTATAAATAAGTAACTTATACAGATATTTATATCCATATTAATTTGAATGTTTAATAATAATAAATATTGAATAGTTTTATTTTAAAGTTAAAGAAAAAGTTTCATAAATCAACCTTGATTGACTGGTGTTATCATGTTGGCTTCTTTTGTGATGTGTAAATTATGTTTTTCTAAGTACATTTGGTAGGGACTTAGAAATTTTTACTGTCTGACTTTTTACTCTATCAGGATGTAGATATGATGGATCAGAATGGGATGACACCTTTAATGTGGGCAGCTTATAGAACACATAGGTATGTAACCATTATAAAATACTTATTCAGATCATCAGCATGATAAAATGTAAAACAAGTGATGAGAAAAAGCAATTAATGTTATACTTATTAATATTTAAAATTCTTACAATGAATACATAGTATATAACACAGATTATCTTTTTGGGTATTTTGAGTCTTTATGTTTACCTTTATGTTGGTAATTGTAGTATCCTTAAGGTAGTCTTAAGCAGTTTCCAAGAATGGAAGATGCTACCTTCTTATTAAAAGTATAACTCATTTTTTATATGACTTGCATATTGGCAAGTTTAACATTAATAAGTTGCCTTAAATCATTTTTGGAACAATCTAGATTTAAATTTAAAATTTTAATTGTTTAAGTATTTAAATATTAATGACATTAACTCCATGATGTAGAATATAAATATCAGGACCAAGTGTGCTCTCTCTTGGGACTAGTTTACGTTCTGTGATGTAGAACATACTTAATTCTTCATGTTAAAAATGTCTCATTACTCATTATAAAGTTGTTGAAAATAGGTTAGAATAGAAGCGTTCCAAGATGGAATATAACCAGTCAGTTTAGTGTTTGTAATGATTTCTATAATTGAAATTAGGGTTGTTGTTGTTGTTGTGTTTTTTTTTCCTTTTCAGTGTGGATCCAACTAGATTGCTTTTAACATTCAATGTTTCAGTTAACCTTGGTGACAAGTATCACAAAAACACTGCTCTGCACTGGGCAGTGCTAGCAGGGAATACCACAGTCATTAGTCTTCTTCTGGAAGCTGGAGCTAATGTTGATGCCCAGAATATCAAGGTAAAAACAGCCTTTATTGATTGTGCTTTGTGAAATGTGATTACCAACATTGGAATTCTTCAATAGAACTTAGGTGTTTTAATAGACTGTCAGAGGTGGAAGAAACTTACTTACCCTTAACCCTTTGCTTCCATGCAAGAATTTGTTTTGAAAAACTAATTTATTTATTTTCGTCTTTTAGTATTGAAGTATTTTTCATACTTTGCTGACCTTTTCATTAGTGAATTCTTACTGACTTTTATCTCTTTATAGCTGAATAGATAGTTTTCTGGTTTCTTTAAGAAGATTATTGCACTAAGATCCCACATGTGGCACCACGCAACCTAAATAAATAAATAAATAATATCATTGCAGAGAATCACAGGTTTTTATCCCAAGTATGCATAATAACTTTCAGTAATTTCTTGACTTGGTTATTAATTGTCTTATTTTTATAAAGGTCAAGACCTTTAAATTTGATAATCACCTTTATGATATTTATAGGAGAATTTCTCTCCCCTAAATGCTGGAGTGATCCAAGAAAAATGAACCCAAAAAGTATACAAAATGTTAACATTTACACTCTGAGCATTTTAGAAATTTATAGACATTTTTATGAATACCTACAAGACAATCTATTGATAATCTTAAATTTTGGTTAACCATTTTCAGTGTTAAAGCTTGTCTTTTAGCAACAGACTTTTTATGTGAAATGACTTCAAAATTTTAAACATCTTTTAATAATGTGCCTTCTTAAATAACTTTGTACTCATTAACAAATGTTGTTTAATTTTGACTATAAGCCATAGTATTTTCTTAGTCATGCCTCTTAAATTTCTGAGGAATATATGCTATTTAAATATGAAAGGAATTTGAACTGCATAATAATCTAAAATGGCAATCAAAAAGTTGGTTATCTCCTGCTGGATCAGGGCATCTTTTTATGTAGCAGTGAACAGTTCTTTCTCTGTTTGATTACTCTGAAAAGATTAAACTACTAAAATAAAATAGCTTAGACTAATTTATTTATGATTACAACCAATTTTTAGAAATGAGTCTCTGAAAGTACTTATTTAAAAGTTAATATCAAATATCTTATTGGAAGCGCTAAGAAATTGAGAAAAGCATGTATTTTCTTTTACCTTTTTTCAATTTCAAGTCTTTTTGTCTCTACCCAAAGTGATCAGAATGGTCTAGTTACCTGCTGGTAAATTTATGGAAGGAGGACAGTCAACTTACCCTCATGTCTGACGTGTGATGAGCACTCTTCTAAGTTTTGTTGACCGAATGAAGATTCTTGTCTTGAGCTTCCCCCCTAGGCTGGTTTTCATGACTGTGCTGGCATACCTCTCTGCCACTTGTGAAATCATAGAGAGAAATTTTTGCTTTTCGAAACATTTTAAAGTAGGAAGTTCTGAAAAGTTCGTAACATCGTAATCAGTAAATTAGGCTGATCTCAAGGCCTGTAGAAAAAGAAAGGAGGAGTTTGACTAAACCTAACCAGTATCCCTATGAGAAAAAATTAACGAGATGACCTTATGTTTTATGATCTGAATTGCTTTAGAGTGTTATTTTTCTTCTCTTAGCTACTGGATAGCCATTCCTAAAGATTTCCAGTATTTAGTGTTATATTTTAACCAGTTTCACTATGGCAAATAGTGTATGTCCATAGACTTTGCCAAGAATCATATAGGTATGTTGAAATTACAGTAGTACCAAAGAGTTATGACAAAGTGACGGCACAGCTTTATAATTTGAAACTAGTAGTATGTATTTTCAGAGTGTTTAAAATTATCTTTTCTTAGCCATATAAAAGTTTAGATAACTTCCCTTCGGTCATGAACTTTTAGTATTTGAGATGTGGTTTGTAAGTTTAATGTCTTTTCATCTTGTACTCAAAATTAACCATTGTATAAACTTTTGATAAGCTTTTGGCTTCCCAGGCAGCTCAGTGATTAAGAATCTGACCGCCAGTGCAGGAGACTGGTGGGCTACCATCCATGGGGTCACAAAGAGTCAGACATGACTGAGTGACTAACACTTTCACTTTCATACAATTCCCAGGTGTAGAACATAATGATTTGACATTTGTACACCTTGCAAAATGACCAACATGTCCAGTAAACATCTATCACCATCACAGCTGCAAATTTCTTTTTTCCTGTGATGTAAACCCCTCAAGATTTGGGCTTCCCAGATGGACATAGTGGTAAAGAACCTGCCTGTCAGTGCAGTGTGCCTAAGAGACACAGGTTTGATCCCTGGATCAAGAAGATCCCTTGGCAGTGAGGGAGGGCTTGGCAACCCACTCCAATATTCTTGCCTAGAGAATCCCATGGACAGAGGAGCCTGGTTTGCTACAGTCCAAAGGGTTGCAAAGAGTCTGGACACAACTAAAGTGACTTAGCACGCAGATGATGCAAACCCTCAAGATATTTACTCTTAGCAACTTCTGAATATGCACTAGGGCATTGTTAACTGTGGGCTTCGCTAGTGGCTCAGTTGTAAACAACCTGCCTACCAATGCAGGAGATGCGACTTCCATCCCTGGGTTGGGAAGATCCCTCTGGAGGAGGAAATGGCAACCCCCCCCAGAATTCTTGCCTGGAAAATCCCACGGACAGAGGAGCCTGGCAAGATGCAGTCCATGCAGCTGCAAAAGAGTTGGACTTGATTTAGCAGCTAAATAACAACAACAATTATTAACTATGGTGTCATGCATTATAGCCTCGTGACTTCTTTTTTTTTTTTTTAGAACTGGCAGTTTATACCTTTGACTCCCTTCGCTAATCTCCCCAACTTCCCACACTGTCTATCTCTGGCATTCAGCAGTCTGTTCTCTGTATCTATGAGCTTGCGTTTTGTTGATGTTTTGTTTTTAGATTCCACATGTAAGTGGTATCATAAGGTATTTGTCTTTTTCTGACTTATTTGAAGTGACACTGTTTTTAAAGGAAATAAAATCTAAGGAGTTGCTTCAGTTGCTCAGGGAGCATTTATACTTTCAGAGTAAAAGCAATCTTTTTAACCACACTGGTGAAAAAGTAGATTTTTGTTTAAAACTGTAATTTTAATGTGATTAAAAGGGTGAAATAAGTATCAAATACTTTTTCTACTAGAATCTGGCATTCCTATTATGTTGAAGTCTAGTCACCTGCTAGTGGAGCGCGTTCATTCATCCAACAAATGTTTGTTCAATGCTGGGCAGTCAGTGCTTAAGATAGACAAAGTCCCTATTCTCTCAGAAAATTACACTGTATTAAGGAAATGGACGATAAGTAAATTAACAGACACACACACAGAGGCAAATGTGGTCATGATGAGGGCTAAGGGGGCTGTGTCAGGTGAGAGTGATTTGTGAATGCCTCTGAGACACGTGATCAGTTAGATATATGAGAAAGTACGTTTCATGTAGAGGAACCTACAAGTGTGAGGCCCAAGGCCAGGAATAAGCTGGTCATGTTAGAGGTGTAGAAATGACAGCTTTGACCAAGCAAGAGTGGCTGAGAGAGATAGGTACCAGGCCATGATAAAGTACTTTAACTGTATTCGCAGTCATGAGAAGTAGTTGGAAAGATTTTTGTAGAATTGTTATGTAATCTTTGTGTTTAAAATATTTCTTAAAGATTATTTTGTTATTTGGAGAATATATTGAAGAATTAAGAAAATGAAAGGGGATGTATTAAGATCAGTTTGGTTCTTGTAATAAATCAGGCAAGTGATAATGTTACTTTTGCCTGAGATTGAAGTGATGGAGAAAAATGAATGGTTTTGGAAATGATAATTTAGAGCAGAAAAGAAAAGGTAGATTAAAAATGAAGGTGAAAGAAAAAACATCAATGATTCAGTTTTGGCTTGAATAACTGAGTGTCCTGTGATACATGTTGAAATTGTGAAAATGGAAGGAAATAAGCTTTTTTTGGGGCAATAGAACTTGGTTCTGCTTTAGTCATATATAATTTGAGATGGTACCTTTTAGCTATGTGGAATGTCACATAGCTATGTGAAAAATTTGTTAAATAAAAAACCAACCTAGATTATTTGTCCTGGAATTTGACAGATTAAGTTGATTTATAGCTGTTTATTTTTCCTTTTTTCATTTTAAGCCTTGAGAAAGTCTGGTTGATAAACATGAATTGTACCAAGATGGAGCCTGTAAATCTGGATATGGTTTTACTAGCTAATAAAGTTACATTCTTCAAAGAATATGAAAAATTATACTTTATGTTATAGTATTTAACTATTGATTGACTCTATTTCTTCTAAAATAGCTATTTCCTAAATAAAATAAAGCATAAGTTTCTTAGGAATCTGTCTTTATATCCTTGTAAATTAGTTATTTCACTGTTTCAGTTCTTTTAATATATAAACAAATGATTCTTTTATCAAAATAATAACTTATTTTGGAGATATTATTAAATGATAGGTAACTTTAAAATGACTAATTTTATCCTTAGAAGGATTAGGAATGACCATCTACCCTCAATTAGAGGTTCTTAATCTGGGGCCCACCAGTGGATTTTGGTTAAGGGGTAGGTCCATGAGCTCTAAAATTGTTAATGAATAAAATATCAGCATTTTTCTGGCGAGGAAGTTGCCAGACTTTCATCAGACATGCCTTAAAAGAGTTTAAAAACCATGTCCCTAATTAATGGTTACAAAGAATAAATCTTCTGAGGTAGTAACAATAGTGGGAGAAAGTGATTTGGGATACTTAAAGAAACATGACCTATGCAGTAATCCCTTTTCATGGTAGCATCTCATTTGTGGATTTAAAAATATGTTTCACCTCCTTACACATGTTTTTGGTTGATAAATTCAGATGAATTGAGTTTGGGGAGGGTAATTAATCTTGAGTGCTGCCTATATATTTATATTTTTTTCTTTCTAAAATTATCAAAGGACATAATTTTTAGCTTGTGCAAAATGTAAAATTCCTGAGCTTTGTTAATTAATCTATTGAAAGACTTTTGTATGGTTTCTTGAAAAGAGCTAAGAAACTATTTTCAGAAAATAGTTTTCATTACCTCTTAGGTACCCGACCTTGATGGTCTCCAAAGGAGAACTTTCCTTAGTTTTAATAATGAAATTCAACCTCACTTAGGCAAAAAGTGATCTTCCACCTTCCATAGTGTTTATCTCACCAAAACCCCTGAAGAATATCTTTTATTACTAGTTAGTTACATACTCTAATACTCCATGATGCTTGTTACTGCTCTTGTTACTATCACTTGCTATTTTGGCTAACACATGGAGTGTTCAAATATAGACTTGACTTGGAACCTTGGTTTTAGTAGAAGTTTTTAAATTAATTGCTTGTTTGTTTTGCCAGCTGAATAAAAGAACTGTACAAAAGTAGTCAGATGACTAGAGGAGTAGTTGAAAGATTTCTTAAAGCTCCCTCCATCTTTTTATCTAGGCAATCCTTAGGTGTCACATGGCCCTCTAGTGGAAGGGGTGCTCAGCTGGACCGAGGCAACTGCAGGATATTCTCTGGGAGTTGTTACCCAAGGGATTGCTTTTATTCAGGTAATCTTTCAGTTTGGATTAATTAGCTGGTTCTGACAACCTAGGTGATAGAATTTTGGAATAGGTAAGGAGACATTTTAAAGTAAATATCCCTGTTTGTGGAAGATTCACCTAAGTTAGCCCATTTCTTATTAAATACTATTGATCTTTTTATTAAAGGATTGGTTAGCCTTTTTGTTTTTATTGTTGTGTTGTTATTGCTGTTGCTCTTGGTGGTAGTGGTGTGTTTATTTTGTTGTTTGATTCTTTATTTTTCAGTGTTTTTTTTTTTAAATTGAATAAACTATATTCCATATTTGATTAATAATTATCCCTCTTAAGTAAGGCACCCAGGCCTCCTTATTTCTTTATTTTCATCCAGTTTTTAAAAATAAAATTTCAGTATTATTTCCCCCATTTTTAAAGCAATTTTGAATATTCATCCTTAATTCTTGAAATTTTGGCAAACAAAATTATTTTTTCTTTTTAAGGAAGTAGATAAAAGTGGAGACTATGAAATAGAATAAAAATGTAGGTATATAACTACCAAAAGGAGAAATATGATTTTTAATTAATAAAGGCCTAAAGAAGCATAAATTTAGAATTGGGGACACTCATTTCTTGTTTCTTACTTCCTTTAAAACATTTTAGTTTTGGTCATTTATACTTCCTGGCGTTCTTTTTCTTGCAATTAAAGGAAGCTGCAAGTCTCTAACATGAGATTAACTTTTTTGTTACTGCCCTAGTTCTCTTTGGAAGTTTCTGGATGGGTGAATGAATTTAACATGATCAAGAATACCAATATAATAGTAGTAGAAGTGGAAGTTTTCTCTTTTTCTTCTCTCTTCTCTTCTTTAGACTTCTTTCATCACTAAAATTAAACAGAGAGATTTCTGGCAGTTTGTTATTACAGCAGGATGGTTTGTAGCAATAACTATTACTAATGAAACCCTTAAAGAATTTAGAATAACTGCATAAACTTAGTGATAGCCTCTGATCCAGCAGGTGCTAAAATACCTACTTTTTGATTACTCTCTAAAATAAGTTAAAATGCAAGCCAGAAATAGTCTATAGAATAGGATGTGTAAATATATTTTCTGACTGTACCTTAAGTGGAAAAACATAAATATATCATTTAGAGTCTTTAGTAATTGACTTTGCCAGATGTAAAAAGAATGTTAATGAATTAATAGTGCTGTCCGTTTATCTTTGTGGAAGTGCTTTAATTTTAGCTAGTAGCTAAAATATTCTACTTTTTCTTTGTTTTCTTTTTTTTTAATGTGAATTTCTTCTGCTTATATCATCAGGGCGAATCAGCACTTGATTTGGCAAAGCAGAGAAAAAATGTGTGGATGATCAACCATTTGCAAGAGGCACGGCAGGCAAAGGGATATGACAATCCATCTTTCCTTAGAAAGCTGAAAGCTGATAAGGTAAATCCATGATTGAAGATTTTCAACAGATAGTCTTTTTAAGTAAAATTCATAAGCATATTTTCTTAGCATGTGTATAGGCTTTAGTTTTGGCATTGGCCAGTGTAGTTTTAAAATATTATTTCACCCAGCTGAATAAAGGTAGACACCGAAGTTTAAGAAGGATGGGTGCACGTGAAATTGTTTAGATGCCTGTTCAGTACTAACAAACTTTAATTCAGCGAGCTTTTGTTAAGTTTTTATAGAGAGATAATAAAACTTTTCCTTTTAAGTGTATTTGTTAGTATAATAATAAATTGTGAAAAATTTTAGTCCTT
Source organism: Bos taurus (assembly GCF_002263795.3). Classification (NCBI taxonomy): domain Eukaryota; kingdom Metazoa; phylum Chordata; class Mammalia; order Artiodactyla; family Bovidae; genus Bos; species Bos taurus. The sequence continues at coordinate 6,240,527 of NC_037332.1, forward strand.
ATATATTTTGAAACTACTTACGTCTCTATAGTTAATTTAAGCTTTCCATTCTTTTGTAGTATGTTGTAACTTTCATTGAGAGAGAGAAACTTACTATTCAGTTCTCTATAGAAAGCTCATTTTAAATCTTCCATAAAATCTTCAGTTTTAAGCTGTTTGATTTTTGCCTTAGTTGCCTAATTGTATGATTTCAAAACTAAGAACATTTTCCCCAAAAGAAGGATCTGTATTCCTTAAAAATTTATTTCCTTATAAGAAAAAATTAGCTGACTGATAGTTTTTTTGGTATATCTAAATAAATGATGAGATATTTGATAACTTGTCAGTAATCACAATTTGAATGGCATGGCACCCCACTCCAGTACTCTTGCCTGGAGAATCCCATGGACAGAGGAGCCTGGTAGGCTGCAGTCCATGGGGTCGTGAAGAGTCGGACATGACTGAGCTACTTCACTTTCACTTTTCACTTTCATGCATTCGAGAAGGAATTGGCAACCCACTCCAGTGTTCTTGCCTGGAGAATCCCAGGGACGGCGGAGCCTGGTGGGCTGCCGTCTGTGGGGTCACACAGAGTCGGACACGACTGAAGCGACTTAACAGCAGCAGCAGCAAGCCTTGGGTATCATATATGTCTTATTCAGGCGGTTCTAATGGTAATACTTTTTATATAAAGTTAACACTGATCTATTTGTTACCAAAACAAAATAAGTTTGGGGTAAAGGGAAACAGATTTGAAAGCATGCCTCATTGATACATAGGATTTAGACTTCCTTGATGTCCTAATGAGCTGAAAAGTCCATTGGTCCATTACTTAGACATCAGAAGAATTAGATTTGTAGTTTATAAACTTGGCCATTTTCAGCCCCATATTTGAGGCCAATGAGCAGTTTTTGCATGTCATACCATCTTTTCATTTTACTATTTAGGTATGATATTAAAATAGTTAATTATTTATTGAGTGGGCTCAAAAGTTTCTTCTGGTTTTTCCATACAGTGTTATAGAAAAACCACAACAAACTTTTTGGCCACCCCAATACTTTGATGTTGCTCTGTCCTCTAGGATTTAGAGCAGTTTTGCTCAACAGGGTAAAAAGTGGCTAATTTCTCATAATAACTAGGCCACTAATAAAAATGTCTTTTGTTACTCTGGAACATCTCATTATGTTTATGCTTTCATTTGCTTAGTTAAGTTTTAGATGTTTATAAAATTATTTATTACAGCAGTAATGAACTATATATCACTGTTACAGAAACTGAATACAGTTTCTTTTAAGAAGAGAGCTGAATACAGTTTCTTTTAAGAAGAAACTGAATACAGTTTCTTTTAAGAAGAGAGCTGCATTAAAAAGTTCTGCACAATTTTATTAACATTTGCATATATTATTGTGATCAGTTCAGAAGTTGTATATTCCTGGTTTTTTTGTTTTAGCTTTTTGCATTAGTAGCTTTAAAAATATTATGTAATCTAAAGCAATCACTAGATAAAAATTCATGATTTCATGAACTGGGGCTTTGTGAAATTAAATATTTGCATTTGTATAGACTATTCTCTTTCCATCTCACATTAGAAAAATTTAAATTATGAACATGACTTGATTTGCTAGTCTGTGAAGTATGTTCTGTATTTAAAACTAAACAAGAAAACGCCCAAGACTCAATAGCTTTTTACTAAAAATAAGTCAGCCCAAAAGGAAAAAAATTATTTTTGGACACTGATAGTAGACAGATATGAAAGGAATCTTGATGAGTTATAAGGAAATCTCTCAATTAGTGTTTCTCAACATTTAAAAACCCAGGATCCCTTCTGTTAGCAGTGAAAATCTCACAAGTATTACTCTCTAATGTTTTTTATTAATTATGTGAAAATAAATCTGGGAAGATGGAGTAGATGTAGTTTTCCCTATTCCTTCCTTCCAAGTACAACTAAAAAACCTGGATATTATGTACAAAACAAATATAGGAAGACTGAGGATGGAGAGAAGAAGCCAGAGAGTTAGGGAGCTAAGGATCCAAAGGGTAACGTGGTGGTGAGTTCCCTCCTTTTTCTTTTTTTGCTTCATATTTTCCAGAAGAGAAACTGACAAAGCCAACAACCCAGGATCATGAATGGGTACAGACAAAAACAGCTCCCCCAAAGGCTTGCCCTTAAGCCAGAGACCACAAAAGAGACAGCGTATTTGGCAAGGTAGAAATTTTTAGAAAATAAATTTCTGCTACAGCCAGAAACAACAGAAAAAGCTGTGGACCCACCCTGACTCATACCAGCAAAGACCCAGCTTTCCAACCTTACCACGCTATAATGATGGGCCCCAGCTTCTCTCCTGGGGTGGTGTCAGGGAAGGTCGAGTAGAGAGCCGGGATTTTTGTCCCCACTGGCTGTCAGTGAGGTCCCATCCCCTGCTGTGTTAGTGGCGATCACATAGGAAACAGGAATGAGGCACTCCCAGCCAGGGAGGGCACCCATGGAGGGGGACCGGGGACTTGGGAGCCCCACCTCTGCCCATAAATACTAAGGAAACCCCTCCTCAGTGTCAGTGAAGGCCCGCTCGGCATCCTGGACTTCACCTCACCTGCCAGTAATGAGAAGGTGTCCCCCTGCCTGCATCAGAGGAATCCACACGAAAGGCTTAAATACGACCCAGTGTCTCATAATACCCCAAACGTCTAGGTTTCAAACAGAAGTTGTTCATCAACACAAGAATCAAGATCTGACTGAATGAAAAGAGAATCATTAGATGCCAATGTAATATCGAAGATGTTAGAATTATGTGACAAAAGATTTTAAAACAATCATCATAAAAAGCCTTCGGTGAATATTTATGAACATACTTGAAACAAGTGAAAAATAGAGGCTTAGTGAAGAAATAGAGATATAGAAATAGACTGTAAATAAGAACCAAATGGAAATTGTAAAACTGAAAATTAAAATAATCAAAAATATTTTAAAAAGTCAGTGGATGAGTTCAACAGCAGAAGAGAAGAGAGAAGAATCAATGACCTTGAAGACAACAAAAGGAGATAAACTGATGAAAACAAACTAAAGAGAACCTTAGGGGCCTGTGTTTATAACAGTATATCTGACACTGATATGATTGGAGTTCCAGAAGAAAAGAGGGTGGGGCTGAAAACGTGCTCAAAGATACAATGGCCAAAAAGTCCCCAAATTTGGCAAAAGACAGACTTGTAGGTTAACAAGTAGAACAAACCCTGAACAGAGTAAACTCAATAAAATCCAAACCAAATGTATCATAGTGAAACTTCTGGAAAGTAAAGACCAAGAAATAAAAATCTTAAACACCCCTTAGCAGTAGGGATAAAACCAGTAACAGTGGATTTCTATTCAGACGCTGTACAGGCAGGAGCAGCTGCTGCACTTTCCAAATGCTGGATGGAAAGAATTATCAATTCAGAATCCTATGTCCAGTGAAAATATGTTTCAGGAGTGAAGGAGAAGAACACATTTTTAGATAAAAGAAAAGTCAGAATTTGTAGACCTCAGTCCTGCCCTGAAAGTGGCTAAGAGACATTCTTTAGAGAGACGGGAAGTGATAAAAGAAAGGCTCTTGGAACATAATATCAAGTAAGCAAAATTACAGGTAAATACAGTAGACTTTCCTTATTCTGCATCTTCCAAACTATGTTTGACAGTTGAAACAAACATCGCATTATTTTGCCGTGGATCTAAATGCATGTAGAGAACTGATTTGAGACAACCTATATTGTAAACGGGTGAGGACAGAGGAATAATAACGGAGGTAAGGTTGCCACACTTCACTTAGATTGGTGAAATGATGACACCAGTATACTGTGATAAGTTATATTTATATTGTACTTAGAATAGCCACTAAAAAAGCTATTCAAAGAGATACAAATTCTGAAAAGCTTTTATAGATAGTTATGAAAAGTTTTTCAGTAACTCACAAGAAGGTAGGAGAAAGAAAATGGAAACAAAAACAGAACAAATAGAAAACAAAACCGGAGAAGGCAATGGCACCCCACTCCAGTACTCTTGCCTGGAAAATCCCATGGGCGGAGGAGCCTGGTGGGCTGCAGTCCATGGGGTCGCTAAGAGTCGGACACAACTGAGCGACTTCACTTTCACTTTTCACTTTCATGCATTGGAGAAGGAAATGGCAACCCACTCCAGTGTTCTTGCCTGGAGAATCCCAGGGACGGGGGAGCTTGTTGGGCTGCCGTCTATGGGGTCGCACAGAGTCGGACACGACTGAAGCGACTTAACAGCAGCAGCATCCTAACATATCAGTAGTTAGAGTAACTGTTTGTTTGCTAAGTTGCTTCAGTCACATCAGGCTGTCTGTGACCCTCTGGACTGTAGCTCTCCTCCGCCCATGGGGTTCTCCGGGCAAGAATCCTGGAGTGGGTTGTCATGTCCTCCTCCAGGAGATATTCCTGACCCAGGGATCGAACCCTTATCTCTTAAGTCTCCTGTATTGGTTCTTTACTCCTAGCGCCACCCGGAAAGCCCAGAATAGCTATACATGGTCTAAATATACCAATTAAAAGATATCAGCAGTGTGGATTATCCATGACTCAACTATATGCTGTCTGTGGAAACTCACTTCACCTACAAGAATATTGGAAAGTTGCTTATATAGGCAAGTAGCAGAATAGAAATGACGTATGATTCCAAAAGCAGGCAAAGACAGTACACAAAGGAAAATTCCAGGCATATCTCATTTTATTGCGTTTCACAGATATTTCTTCTTTTTTTTTTAACAAGTGAAGTTTTGTGGCAAGCTGCATCAAGTAAGTCTTGTTGGTGCCAGTTTCAACAGCATTTGCTTATTTCATGTCACATTTTGGTAATTCTTGCAGTATTTCAAACCCTCCACCAGCAAAAAGATTATGACTTGATGAAGGCTCAGGTGATGGTTAGCACTTTTTAGCAATTTTTTAGCAATATTTTAAAATTAAAAGATATGCTTTTTTTTAGACATAAGGGTATTAATAGACTACAGTATAGTGTAAACATAACTTTTTAAAATTGAAATATAGTTGATGTCCAATATTATGTCAGTTTCAGATGTACTGCATAGTGATTTGACATTTGTATACATTATGAAATGATCACATTAAGTCACATTTATATATATAGGATATATCCTATATATAGGATATATATATAGGATCACATTTGTTCCTATATAAATGTGTTATAATATTATTGACTGTATACTTTATGCTGTGTATTACATCTCATGGCTTATTTATTTTATAACTGGAGATTTGTACCTCTTAATCTCTTTGAGCTGCAGCCCCTTCCCCTCTGGTATCTCTGAGTCTGTTTTTGTTTTGTTTGTATTTTTAGATTCCCCATGTAAGTGAGACCACGTGGTGGTAATATTTGTCTTTCTCTGATTTATTCCACCTAGCATAATACCTCTCAGTCCATCCATGTTATCACAAATAGCAAGACTTCATTCTCTTTAATGGCTGAGTAATATTCCATTATATATGTAGATCACGTCTTCTGTATCCATTCATACATCAATGGGCACTTAAGTTGCTTTTATATCATGGCTACAGTGAATAATACTGCAGTGAACACTGAGGTGTAAATATGTTTTCTGTTTAGTCCTTGGGTTTTCTTTGGGTAGATACCCAGAAGTAATATTTCTGGGATGTGCGGTAGTTCTGGTTTTAACTTTTTGCAGACCCTCCATAGTGCCTGTACCGATTTACAGTTACACCAGTAGTTGGCAAGGATTTCCTTTTCTCCCACTCCTCACCTGCATTTGTGCTTTTCTCGTCTTTTTGATGATACCCACTCTTACAGGTCTGAGGTGGCATCCTGTTTGGGTTTGGTTTGCATCTCTCCGGTGAGTGGCCGGCGTGCCCGTTTCTGTGAGCGCTGCACTGTTGTGGTGGTTGTACCTTCGCAGTATAGTATGAAAGCAAGGAAGGTGATGTTCTGGCTTTGTTCTTCTTTCTCAAGATTGCTTTGGCTATTCAGGTCATTTGTGTTTCCATACAAATTGTAGAATTGCTTGTTTTAGTTCTGTGAAAAGTGCCTTGGTATTTTGATAAGGAACACATTGAAACTGTAAATTGCCTTGGGTAATATGGTCATTTACAATTTTAGTTCTTCCAGTCTGTGAGAATGGTATGTTTCTCCATTTGTTGTGCCATCTTCAGTTTCTTTTATCAATGTCTTAACAGTTTTCAGAGTACAAATCTTTTACCTCTTTGGTTAGATTTATTACTAGGTATTGTATTCTTTTTGATGTACTTGTAGATGGGATTGTTTTCTTAATTTCTCTTTCTCATGGTTTGTTATTAGTATGTAAACCAACAGAGTTTAGTTTTAATTTTATATCTTGTAACTAAATTCACTTATTAGATCTAATAGATTTTTGGTGATGTCTTATATATAGTGTCATGTTATCTGCAAACATTGACAGTTTTACTTCTTCCTTTCCAATCTGGATTCTTTTTTTCTTGTCTCACTGCTGTGGCTAGGACTTCTAATACTGTGTTCAATAAAAGTAGAAGAGTGTGCATCTTTGTGTTCCTGATCTTAGAGGAAATGCTTTCAACTTTTTACTATTGAGTATGATGTTACCTGTGGGTTTGTCATATATAGCCTTTTTTATATTGAGATATGTTTCCTCTATACCCACTTCTGTTGAGATTTTTATCGTAAATGTTGAATTTTGTTAAAAACTTTTTATGTATCTACTGAGATAATCATATGATTTTTATTCTTCAGTTTGTTATTGTAGTGTATCATGCTGATTGGTTGGCTGTTTGGGTGGCCCCAGGTGGTGGTAGGGGCAGTGCTTGGGGTGTGCTGCCCGGATGGAGGGTGGGGCCAGGTTCTGGGGACCAATAGGCTAGAGGGAAGATTCTAAAACGCTGCTTTCCAACCCTAGTGTTAGTGAAAGTGAAAGTTGCTCAGTTGTGTCTGACTCTTTGTGACCTCTTGGACTATACAGTCCATGGAATTCTCCAGGCGAGAATACTATAGTAGGTAGCCTTTCCCTTCTCCAGGGCATCTTCCCAGCCCAGGGATTGAACCCAGGTCTCCCGCATTGCAGGTGGATTCTTTACCAGCTGAGCCACCAGGGAAACCTAGTGTTATTAGGGTAAAAGAAGTTCCCCAAAATAGCTGCCGCCAATTTTTGTATATGTAGGGGTCTTTTATTTGCTTTCTGCCACTCCAGAGGACTCTTCAAGCTCAGCTAGTACATCTGTTCCAGGCTTCTAACGATTGCCTCTTTGTGCTAGTACTTCGGAGCATCTGAATTTTGCCAGTGTCCTTTAAAACAGAATCTCTGTTTCCTGTGGACCTCCAGCTCTCCTGAAATGGATCCTGCTGGTTTTCAAAGCCAGATGTGTGGAAGCTTTTCTTCCTAGTGTAGGAGGGGACCCCTTGGCTGGGGAGCCCCACATAGGGCTTAAACCACTTCTTCCTTGGGGAAGACCTCTAGGATTGTGATTCTCCTTCCATTTGTAAGTCCACTGATCCTGGAGATGTGAGCTCGGATTATACTGTGTTCACCCCTTCCTGCCATCTCATTGTGGTTCCACCTTTATTTCTTTAGTTATGGTAAATCTTTTCTGCTAGTCTTCAGGTTATTTTCCTAGAGAGTTGATCTGTAAATGGTGATAAAGTACTTGTATGCTGAAAAATTTTAAATGCCAATGAAAGAAATCAAGGATGATCTAAGTAAGTGGGGAGACTTATTGTATTCATGAATTGGAAGATTCAATGTAGTAAATATATCAGTTGTTCTCGAATCCTGGCTTTTTTTTTTTTTTTTTTGGTGTAACCAAAACTTACTTGGAAAGGCAGTAGACTTAGAATACCTAAAACAATTCTGAAAAAGAAGAATCACTGCCTGCAGTTTTAACACCTGCTATATAGCTTCAGTTGTCAAGACTCGGTAGTCTTGTTGCTGGAGGAATAAAATAATCAGTGAAACAGAATAGAGAGCCTAGAATTAGAACCATGAACAGTGCCCGCAGATGTTTGACAGATGTGTAAAAACGATTCAGTGGAGGAAATATAGCCTTTATAACAATTCATATTGGAACATCTGGACATGCATAGGCAAAAAAATAAACCTCTACTCAGACCTCATACGGTATTAATAAATTAACTCAAAACTGTTGAAGACTTAAATGTAAAATGTAAAACCTAAAAATCTAGGGCTACACAGAGATTTGACATAAAACATGATCTGTAAAGGTAAAAATTGATCATTCAGATTTGAATCAAAATTAAAACTTATGTTCTGTGAAAGACCTTGTTATTAAAATGAAAATGAAGACTACAGACTGGGATAAAGAATTTACAAGCCACATATCCAGCAAAGGGACTAGTTTCCAAGATATATTAAGAGCTTTCAAAACTCAAAAGTGTAAAATCAAATAATCCAATTAGAACACAGTTTAAAGAAGAGACATTTTTACCAAAAAAGGTATAAAGTGACAGGCACATGAAAAAATATTCCAACATCATTTTAGTCATTTGGGAAATTCAAATGGAAACTGCAGTGACTTACTGTTATGTACCTATCTGAATAACTGCAGTAAAAAGTTACAGCACCACCAGATGCTGCTGAGGATGCTGAGAGACTCAGACATTGCTGGCAGACATGTAAAGCAGTACAGCACCCTGGAGAGCAGGTCAGAACACGCAGTACCATACAACCCAGAAATCACTCTTAAGCGCTTATCCCAGAAAAATGAAAACTGACGTTCACGCAAAGATTTGTATGTGAATGTTCATAGCATTCATACTCATATATTCATAATATTCATTCATATGTTCATAATAGACCCCAAATGGAAACAACCCCAAAGTCCTTCGGTGGGTGAATGATTAAACGAACTAACACATTCATTCTGTGAAATATTCCTCAGCAATAAAAAGGAATGAACTAAATGGTATGTGCAGTAACCCAATGAGTACCCAGAAAATTATGATGAATGAAAAGCCAATCCTGTAATATTACGTACTGTATAATTCCATTTATATAAAATTCTTGAAATGACAAAATTATGGAAATGTAAAACAGATTAGTGATTGGCAGGGGTTTATATGGGGATGAAGGGTAAGGGATGAGGGAAGTTGCTTTAAAGGATGGAAATATTCCTTGTAGTGAGGAAAATATTCTACATCTTAATTCTGTCAGTGTCAGTATCCTGGTTGTGATATTATAATACTGTTTTGCAAGATGGGAACTCTGGATAGTGAATACTTGGGATCTGCCTGCATTTTTTATTAAAACTGCCTGACCCACATCTCACATCATACTTAGTGATGAAAAGCTGAAAGTATTTCTTTTAAGATTGGAATGCCCACTCTTGCCAATTTTAATTCAACATTTTATTCCTGGACACAGCAGTTTAGAGAAGAAAAAGAAATTAAAAGAATCCAAATTGGAAAAGAAGTAAAGCTGCTACTGTTTGTAGGTGACATTATGCTATATGTGGAAAATCCTAAAGAGTCGGGCACGACTGAAGCGACTTAGCAGCAGCAGCAGCTAGTGGAAAACTGCTAGCGCTCATCAGTGAATTTGATAAGGTTACTGGATGCAAATCTAATATATAGAAATCTGTTGCATTTCTATACACTATCAATGAAATATCAAAATGGGAAATTAAGGAAACAATCTCATTTACCATTGCATCAAAAAGAATAAAGTACCTAGGAATAAACCTATCTAAGGAGATAAAACACCTGTACTCTTAAAAAAACTATAAGCTACTAATAAGAGAAATTGAAGATGACCCAAACAGATGGAAAGGTATATGATGTTCTTGAATTGAAAGAATCGGTATTGTTAAAATGACCATACTACCCAAGGCAACCTGCAGATTCAGCACAATCAACTATCAAATTACCAATGGCATTTTTCTTTGACCCAGAATAAAAAATTTTACAGTTTCTTTGGAAACACAAAAGACCTGGAATAGCCAAAACAATCTTGAGAAAGGAAAGGGGGAACTGGGAGAATCATGCTCCCTGACTTCAGACTATACTACAAAGCTATGGTAATCAAAACAGTATAGTACTGTACATGTACAGTCCAGATGTACATGGACCAGTGGAATAGGACAGAAAGCCCAGCAAGAAACCCATGCAGTTAGGGTCAGTTATCTACAACAGAGGAGGCAGAAATATACAACGAAAGAAAGACAGGCCCTTTGAGAAGTGGGTGCTGGGAAAACTAGACAGCTTCATGTGAAAGAATGAAATTAGAACTTTCTCTAACACCATGTATAAAAATAAGCTCAAAATAGATTAAAGACCTAAACGTAGAACTGGATACTGTGACGCTCCTAGAAGAAAACATAAGCAGAACACTCTTTGACATAAATCATGGTAATATTTTTCAGATCCATCTCTAAAGAGTAATGGAAATAAAAACAAAAAGAAACAAATGGGGCCTAATTAAACTTAAAAGTTTTTGCAAAGGAAAGCATAAACAAAACACAACCTGTGGGATGGGAGAAAATATTTGTAAATGATGCAAGGGATTAATTTCTAAAATAAAAAGCTCATAATAAATAGCTTAATATATTAAAAAAAAAACCCAATCAAAAAAATGGGTGAAAGACCTAAATAGACATTCCTCCAAAGAAGACATCCAGGTGGCCGTGAAAAGGTGCTATTTATCACTTATTATTAGAGAAATGCAGATCAAAACTACAGTGAGGTGCCACTTCACACCAGTCAGTATATATTTGCATGTTCCCAGATTGGCAGCAGAGCACCCTGTCGCCTAATCCCACTCCCACCTGTGTTCCTCTTTCTCCTGTGTGCTCAGTCATGTCCGGTTCTTTGTGACCCCATGGAACCTGTAGCCCACCAGGTTCTTCTGTCCATGGAATTTTCCAGGCAAGAATATGAAACAGGTTGCCATTTTCTCCTCCAAGGGATCTTCCCAACCCAGGGATTGAACCCATCTCTCTTACATCTCCTGCATTGGCAGGTGGATTCTTTGCCACCACTAGTCCCACCCGGGAAGCCCACTAATCAGAATGGGCATCATTAAAATGTCTACAAATAATATATGCTGGAGAGGGTGTGGAGAAAAGGGAACTCTCCTATGCTTTTGGTGGGAATGTAAATTGGTACAGTCACTATGGGGAACAGTGTGGAGGTTCCTAAAAAAACTGAAAATAGTTGCCATATGATCCAGCAATCCCACTCCTGGGCATATATCCAGATAAAACTCTATTTCAAAAAGATACATACACCCCAGTTTTCATAGCAGCACTATTTATAATAGCCAAGGCATGGAAGCAGCCTAAATAAGATAAGAACGGTATATATACACAGTAGAATATTACTCAGCCATAAAAAATGAACTAATGCCATTTGCTGCAACATGGATGAACCTAGAAACCACATTAAGTCAGAGAAAGACAAATATACAAGATCACTTATGTGTGGGATCTTAAAAAGTAATATAAATGCACATCTTTACCAAATAGAAATACACTCACAGACATAGAAAAGAAACTTACGTACTGTGACCAGAAAGGATAATAGCGGGTGGGGGGAGGTAAATTAGTTATTATATATATATTATATATAGTTATATAAATACACACTACTCTGTATAAAGTAGATAAACAACAAATGCCTACTCTATAGCACAGGGAAATATGTTCAGTGTCTTGTAATAATCTACAATGGTAAAGAATCTGAAAAAAAATATATATAAATATTCCTTTATATGTGTGACTGAAATTACTTTGCTGTGCCCCTGAAGCTAATGCAACACTGTAAATTAACTGTACATCAGTTTTTAAACCATATTAAAAATTGCAATTATTTAAAAATAAAAAGTGTAATTAAAGAACTGGATTGAATCTGGGTGGTAGAGTCACTTCAAAATCCCTTCAGATTTACTATATAATTGAAAAATTCTGTAATCAAATATAAAATAAAATTTTCTGTAGCTATAAAAGCAGCATATCACTGTTACATCTTTACAGTATTGTAATATGTGTATTAAATGGCAGCTTGAAAAACATCCAGGAATCAAACATGTAGGTTTTTCACCAGGTGAAATGAGCTGATGTTCATGCAAAAGATTATATGTAAATGTTATGATGGCTTCATTTACAGTCAGAAACTGGGGACCAGCATAGTCTCTCAGGTGGGGAGTGGATAGCCAGGCTGTGTTAAAGTCTGTAATGGAATACTGCTCAGCATTCAAAAGGAACTTACTACTGATACACGAAACAAATGGATGAATGTCAGATGCATTACCTAAGTGAAAGAAACCAGACTCAAAAGACTGCATTCAGTATGATCCCTTTTATGTGACATGCGTGCAAAGGAAAAAGTCAAAGGACAGATATCAGACTATGGGTGACCAGGGCTGCGCCTCGTGGCACAAGCTGTTGTGGGGCTTGCTGGGGCTGTGCTGTGTCTCGATATTCATGCTTGTTACGCAACTGTATGTTCATCAAAACTCACAGAAGTAGACACAGAAAAGGCTGAATTTCACTGTATATAAATTGTCTTAATTTTTAATAAGGACAAACATGTGCCCATTGCTGGGGTGAAACAAATGTCTTGACTAAAAACAAACCAGATTAAAGATAGTTTTAGAAAATACTTTTTCAAATGCCACGCGTTCACCTTCTGTCGCACCTTTATGCACCCTTACTCATATACTCTTCCCAATTATATGTTCTCTAATGTCTTGATACAAAATTCACACATAATAGAGATAAAAAAGAAATTGAAAGGATGACATTTCACAACAGCATAAAATTAAACTCTGAAGTTGATATGTTTACTTATTAGTCTAAGTTAAAATTACACAATTAGTTCACTATATGAATTACAGTGACTGAATTGGGGAAAATAGTCATTTATATGAAAAAAGTGTTTATTTCATTGAGGCCAATGGTATGAAAGGGGTGCTAAAAAAATCTTGGCCTTCAGAAAGGTAAATATTCGATGAGGAGAATAATATTTACACTCTGAGCTTTGTTAGATCACAACTGTAGTATCTAATTTTGTCTTCTAACATAACTCACTCATCTCACACGCTAGTAAAGTAATGCTCAAAATTCTCCAAGCCAGGCATCAGCAGTATGTGAACCATGAACTTCCAGATGTTCAAACTGGTTTTATAAAAGGCAGAGGAACCAGAGATCAAATTGCCAATATCCGCTGGATCATGGAAAAAGCAAGAGAGTTCCAGAAAAACATCTATTTCTGCTTTATTGACTATGCCAAAGCCTTTGACTGTGTGGATCACAATAACCTGTGGACAATTCTGAAAGAGATGGGAATACCAGACCACCTGACCTGGCTCTTGAGAAACCTGTATGCAGGTCAGGAAGCAAGAGTTAGAACTGGGCATGGAACAACAGACTGGTTCCAAATAGGAAAAGGAGTACATCAAGGCTGTATATTGTCACCCTGCTTATTTAACTTATATGCAGAGTACATCACGAGAAATGCTGGGCTGGATGAAGCACAAGCTGGAATCAAGATTGCCAGGAGAAATATCAATAACCTCAGATATGCAGATGACACCACCCTTATGGCAGAAAGTGAAGAGGAACTAAAAAGCGTCTTGATGAAAGTGAAAGAGGAGAGTGAAAAAGTTGGCTTAATGCTCAACATTCAGAAAACGAAGATCATGGCTTCTGGGTCCATCACTTCCTGGCAAATAGATGGGGAAACAGTGTCAGACTTTATTTTTCTGGGCTCCAAAATCACTGCAGATGGTGATTGCAGCCTTGAAATTAAAAGATGCTTACTCCTTGGAAGGAAAGTTATGACCAACCTAGACAGCATATTGAAAAGCAGAGATATTACTTTGCCAACAAAGGTCGTCTAGTCAAGGCTATGGTTTTTCCAGTGGTCACGTATGGATGTGAAAGTTGGACTGTCAAGAAAGCTGAGTGCCAAAGAATCGATGCTTTTGAACTGTGGTGTTGGAGAAGACTCTTGAGAGTGCCTTGGATTGCAAGGAGATCCAACCAGTCCCTCCTAAAGGAGATCATTCCTGGGTGTTCATTGGAAGGACTGATGCTGAAGCTGAAACTCCAGTACTTTGGCCACCTCATGGGAAGAGTTGACTCATTTGAAAAGACTCTGATGCTGGGAGTGATTGGGGGCAAAAGGAGAAGTGGACGACAGAAGATGAGATGGCTGGATGACATCACCGACTCGATGGACATGAGTCTGAGTGAATTCCGGGAGTTAGTGATGGACAGGGAGGCCTGGTGTGCTGTGATTCACGGGGTCGCAAAGAGTCGGACACGACCTAGTGACTGAACTGAACTGAACGTAACTCGAAAGACTTAATAGCTGCCTACAAGTCTGTGAAGGGCTGTTACGTAGGAGAGGCAATAGACTGTGTGTTGCTCCAAAGATATGGTTGTAATAGCTGTTAGAAGGAAGCAGACAGGTTTTATACTTACGAGTATTTCTAACAGACCAGTACAAATATAAAATGGTACTACAGCTGAAGTTTTAAGCCCTGTACTTTGATATGTGTTCAGAGGCACATCATCTCCATTCTATGATCTCTGGGACTCTGTAAATAAAATTGATTTTATTCTTTTACTTTGGTATTTTAATATACTATTTACATGTATCATTCAAAGTATCTTCTCCAGGTTAAACATACTGTTTTCCTTATCTGATACAGCTGTTGGACCTTCAGTCATTCTGGTTGCCCTTGTCTCCTTAGATGTCAATGCACTTGTTAAAATCGGGTAGGATTATCATAAACTGTTTTTTAGCCCATCCATGTGTTAGCAGGTGGGTATCTGACTGTATAAACCCACTCTTATAACTTCTGTTCTCATTTTCCACAACTTCAACCAAGTACTTTTAAATTGTTTATTTAATACCTCTTTCTAGAAGACAGACTAGCACCTTGAATACTTTCCGCACATAGTAGGTGTATTTGATAATCTCACCCCTGCTTTGTGTTTTCACAAAGGTGACAGTGATTCACACTGAGGTTACTTGAAACATGAAAAACTTTGTGTTTTTTTTTTGTTTGTTTTCTGTCCAGGAATTTCGGCAGAAAGTAATGCTGGGAACGCCTTTCCTAGTTATTTGGCTGGTTGGGTTTATAGCAGACCTAAATATTGATTCTTGGCTCATTAAAGGGCTAATGTATGGTGGTGTTTGGGCTACAGTACAGTTTCTTTCAAAGTAAGTGTGTTGTTTTTAACTGTATTTTTAACCAGAAAGGTAAAAATCATAATTTGCACCTGGCTATTAATGTTATATTAATAATATAAAATGTATATTTAGAACACTGCCTTCATGTAACATGTTTGATCTTAATGTTAAAGAATTTTTGGCAAATTTATATCTGACATCTTTAACGTTTTTAACATTGTTGTGAAAAATGACTGTAAAGGTACTTTTAGTGACTAAGTCTAACATTTTTAAGGCTAAAGTACAGTTTTAAAACATTTCAGTAGACATGAATGCGAGTTCGCTGAACTCTGCATGTAATATATTGCTTATTTCTGGATAAGTATAATGCCTGAGCTTACCTTTCCATAGAAATTAAATTTTCTTTGGTCATAGGCAGTATGCAAGAAAGAGGTGTAGTTGTAGCACAGGGGACATCTAAGCGTATGAAGAGTCTAAGCCTATGAAGTGGGCTCAGTTATTTTTTAAGATTTTCTCCTTTGTTCTCTAAACATTGTGTTTGTTCTGTTTGCTTCTTTTCCTTAGATCCTATCGCCCTAAAATTGCCCATCCAGCAAACTAGGAAGTTATTTATGATCCAGAATTTCCCACCTAATTTCCATTCCTTTAGTACTTTGTCTTTACCAGAATTTCACAAGAGAGTTCTGAAAATAATTCACAGAGATGAGAGTGAATGGTAGTGCACCAGTGTGGTAACTCTCAGGAAGAAACTTAATCTTATTTTAGTGTTTACTTTCACCAAGAGGTGTAAGTAAGAATTCACCAATTCTGCCTTCTTAGCAAGTACATGGATGGCTGATCCTGCTTAGTGTTTAATAAAATTTATCAGCGTTTATTTTTTCCTGAATTCTAAATGCTGTAAATAATGACCTTTAATTCCTCCAAACTAGCTTGTTCATTCTCTTTGAAAAGATGTGCTGAAAGCTTAGTGGGAATGTGAGGTGAGGAGAAATAATGATGCAGTGAAAAACTCAGGGATTGCTTTGGGCTTCCCTGGTGGCTCAGATGGTAAAGCATCTGCCTACAATGTGAGAACCCAGGTTCCATCCCCGGGTTGGGAACATCCCCTGGAGAAGGAAATGGCAACCCACTGCACTACTCACCCCACTCCAGTACTCTTGCCTGGAAGATCCCATGGACGGAGGAGCGTTGTAGGCTCCTCCATGGGGTTGCAAAGAGTCGGACACAACTGAGCGACTTCACTTCACTTTGCACTCATTTGTTAAAATTATAACATGCCTTTGGTGAGTAGTAAGTTGGATGATAGAGTTGCTATATATGCTAAAGTGGGTTTTTTATTTAAAAGAATAGGAATACAATGAAATTCTAAAGTTGGAAAGTATATAGAATAAAATTCTAATTCTTGATGAATTAAAAGTAGCTTCAGACTTGAGTCATTTAGCTGTGCCTTCATGTGTTACTGATCACCATGGAAAACAGCCTTCGTATTTAAGCATCCTGAATTTCTGGGTTTTGTTAAAAGTTTACTATGCGGAATAGATGTAATTTTCATTTAAATAAATAAATAGTCATTTCTACAATGAAATATAGAGTTCACATTTTATAAAACTTGTGTTTTACAGATCCTTTTTTGATCATTCAATGCATAGTGCATTGCCCCTTGGAATATATTTGGCAACCAAATTTTGGATGTATGTGACGTGGTTCTTCTGGTTTTGGAATGATATCCTTTGGTCATAAAGGTCTTATCTAAAACAATTTTTGTTTGTTATTTAAACAAATGTTTAATAATTTAACATAGCTGAGCTACTCACTATATACTAGAATAAAACAGTTTTATTAGAAAAATAAGTATGAACTAATGTATTTTTAAATGTTTCATATTTAATAAATTGCTTTTCAAAGCTGCTTTTAATAACATCAGTAGTAGTAATAATATCAATAGTAGTGACCATTAATTGAGTTTTTTAAGGGCATTTTCCTAAATACTGTGTGTTCCATTTACTACACATCCTATTACGTTTATATTGTTGTCTCAGTTTTATAGATGAGAAAACTTAGGTTTAAACAGGTTAATCTGTTGTTTTTTCCCAAGATCACACAGCTAGTCTCTAGTAAAGTAGAGTAGAAACACATATTTGTCTGATTCTCTAACACATTCTGCACCTTTGTCCTGAGTTGTGATTTTCATGTTTTAGTGTCATTTTCTCTGCATATTTTCTTACTGTCACACTTATTACTGTTCTGCCATGATAGATAGCAGTTAATTTTCTCTTTTGCTTATGAAAAGCCTTTAGTGGTGTATCTTCAGATGTTTGCTAAATTCAGCAAATTATTTCGATGTACTGTTTTTGTTTGCTTGTTTTTTTTGATGCACTTTTAAAAAATAGTATAATTTGACATTGTACATTTGTACGTGCACGTGTGTACATCTAAGAAATAAGGACAATGTCAGCTTTTGATGTTTTAATAGAAAAAATCAGTAAGACGGCCTGTTTCATTATAATTAGGGTACATGTTTGATGTCTTAAATCATTCTTCAGAACATTACTATCAATATAAAAAGTATATGATATTTTAAATGGTATGCAGTATTCAGTGACTTTTAACTGTTCTGAACAATATTAATTATTACTGATACCTGATTTCACTTCACAGTCTTGCATATTATAATATTGCATTCTTTTTGTTAAGTTGTCCTGTGTATTAGACAAAAACAAAATATGCTTATTTCTTTGTGAAACTGAGCCGCAGAATTATAACTGTGCTTCTAATTCTTAATTTTCACAGCATTATAGGATTACTTTTTAAAATACTTTCTTAGCATAGTGTCTATTGAAATGTTTTCACTTGCAGTTTTTACTAGCTCATTCTGGGCCTGTATTACACTTTGATATAAAAATTGTTCTTCAGAGATTCATTAAGCATTAGAATTATCTTATTGGATTATTTAATGAGTAAAACATAACTGCTCATTTTCAGTACCTCATCTATTTTAAATTTATAAAAAGCACTGACCTCTGAAATGACTACTATTCCAGACATATTTTCTAACTTGGCTTCCTAAATCGGACAGTAAGTTTAATATTCCAAAAAAATAATCCAATTCACATCTCAAAATATTTTAGACTGTTGCTGTACTGTTAATCTGTTTGCATATAAGTAGAGAAAAGCAGGATAATTAGTAAATTACAAATAGTGAAAACTTTATGCCAGAGAGTTTTATATAGTCCATATATCAACTTTTGCTTAGGAACTTCAGATGGCACGTAAGCACTATACTTGGAGACCATTTTAAACAGCAAAATCACCAACAAAAAGCACACAAATGCTAAACAAGAAGGCAAAGTATTGGCCTTGTTTAGCTCAACTGGAAATGTGTGCATAAGGCAACTCATGTTTATTGTTACTTTGCACATATTCACAAATGACTGCAGAAGCATTCTAAATATTGGTTTTGGGTTTACAAATAAATTTTAGTTAGTAGACATGAGGGTCAACTGTATATAAGTTATTTTAGTTTCTCATATGTTACTCATCTTCAGTGTTTTTGTGGTAATAATGAGTCATATTCATATAAACCATTTGTTATAATAAATTCTATTTGATTTATAGTTCTTCAGATATATTATTTTACTTGGTTCTCAGAACAGTTCTTTGAGATTAAAAAAAAAAAACTTACAAATCATAATGCTGTTTTCTAACTGATTGAAAAATTGAGGTTCGTAGAAGTTGTATGCTTTGCTCAAAGTTACATAGCCAGGTAATTATTGAGAGTCTGGTATAGAACCCAGTTCTTTGACCTGATACAGTGTATCTTCAAATGCCCTATATTATACACTGACCATAATTTTTACAAGGAAATAATAAGAGATCAGATCAAAGGTTTATTTACAAAGAAGTTTATCATTGTACCATTTATAGGGAAAAAATGGAAATAACCTGAATAGGAGGATAGATTTATCAGTTACCCGACATGTGGTAGACAATAAAATATCCGTTAAAATGCTTTTCTAAGACTTAGTGATGTGGGCTCATACTTGTAACAAATAAAAAATACAAAATTGTATTTACAGAGAGATTCTAATTTTAGAATGTGTGAATGATAAGAGCTGGAAGTGAGCACATGTAATTTTAGCTGTGGTTATTTCTGGTAGTGAGGTTTGTGATTTTCTTGCACTTTTATTTGAAAATTTTGTTCATACTTCTTCTATAATTATCATACAACTCTAAAATTCATTGTCATAAATAATATAGTCTACTGTTTATTGTGTTGACAAACTTTTGAAATAGGTTATTAGGAATTCTGTATCTAAAAATAAATTACTTTTCAATCAGGTCTTAAGCTTCTTAAATCAGAGGTGGATGTGATCATTGTTCCCATAATGTTTAATGACTCAGAATATTCTGTAGAGTACTTTGGAGAGGCAGGATAGCATATGTAGTAAGAGCCTAGGTTTAAATACCAGCTCCATCTCTAATCCATTCTTTAATCTTAGACTGCTTGATTAACCTTTGCCTCGGTTTTGCCATGGGGATGGCAGCAAGCTTTATCATTGGGTTTTTGTGCAGCCTAAATGGCATGTGGGCTTCCCAGGTGAGTCAGTTAGTAAGGAATCTGCCTGCCAATGCAGGAGACATGGGTTTAATCCCTGTGTTGGGACGGTCCCCTGAAGGAAATGGGAGCCCACTGCAGTATTCTTGCCTGGGAAATCCCATGGACAGAGGAGCCTGGCAGGCTTCAGATCATGGGGTCGCAAAGAGTCAAACATGGCTGAGCGACTGAACAACAAGAATCTGATAGATATATTTATTACATATGTTAGCAGTTTTTGAAACTGTTACAATAAAGATTCTGCACTGAAAAATGCCACCATTCAGCATTCTTGGCACATAACATTTATCCAGCTATATTCTTAGGCTTTATTTATTTTTTTATTTATTTATTTTTTGGCTGTTGAAAGAGCTGGAAATTTGGCTTTCTGTGTATTCTGTGCTGGCTGTTCCCATGGATTTTGGAGAATGAGGATGGTGGAAGGTGGAGGTAAACAGGGGACTGGAGCAAGAAAATCACTTTTATATGTGGCAGCTGGTATTAACTACTCTTTCTTCTTCCTTTTTCTTCCTCCTGTATTTTAAGTGGTTGGGTGGTGTTTTGGTATTTACCAAACAAAGACAGGTTTGTTTCATTCACGAAACTGTTCTTTCTTAACCTGTGCTTCCATGAGAAATGTAGAGAGTGTGTATACATAATAATGTCTAAAAATCTTACAGCATATTTATATGATACTTGTACTACATAAAAAAAATTTTTTTAAACACGAGAAAAGCATACACTTTTTTTCTTTGGTTGCATCCTGCAGTCTGTGGGATCTTAGTTCCCCCACCAGGGATTGAACCCAGGCCTTTGGCAAAGAGAGTGTGGAGTCCTAACCCCTGGACTACCAGGGAATTCCTAGCATACATGTTTTACTAAATCTTTTTTTTTTTTAACATGTACTTAGGGGTCTTCATAAATAATGAAGACCTAACAAATGAGCAGAGTAGGAATCTCCATGCCTTTTAGACCAATAGTACATTTGTGAAGAATAACAAGTCAAAGATCTGGGCTGCGGCAGTCAGTTGGTGGGAGTGTGGCCCGCAGACGTGTGGGAGGATGGGTGGGCGTGAACGGTTAGTGCAGTCAGCATGTGAACAGACGCCTGTCATCAGCGTCCATCCCAGACTTCTGTGAGAGGCCTTTCCTTTCTTTCCTGGTAGAGGGACGGCACCATTCTCACGGGCACTTTCGTGGACAGCTTTTATACCTGTGTTAAATCTTGGAAATGGTGTGTTTTGTGCCTCAAAAATGTGTTGCTCTAGCAACATTGCTTTATTTTTCCCAGTGTTATTGAAAATAGTCTTTGATTCTTCACTTAACATTTATAAATGCCTGGTACATTTATTATGTTTTTATTAGGAAGGAAAATGTAACCAAAGATAGTATTTCTGTTTTAAGCAAGTTTATAAATACTTTTTCTAAAATTAAAGTCAACTTGAATGTGGGAAAAAATGGCAATGAAGAGAATGTAAAAACAATCTTCTAAATATATGGGTATGATATCTAAATGTTTGGTAGATTTTAATGAATATAGATAAAGTGATATGCTAATTACTTTGGACATGAGACGTCCCTCGTTTTTGTCAAAAGAAGTAATGATCATTTAAAAATAATGTATTCACTGACTTTAAAAAAGTGTCAGATAAACTTACCCTACGTGATTTAAAATTTGTAAGCAGTTGACGTTTTTTGCGTTTACTTATGAGCACAATGGAAAATGTATTTGTTGTGATGTAATAGGCTAGCATGTATAGATGGAATTCATTTTGATGTAATAAACCATCTTGTACTTTTTTCTAGGTTTCTTTGTATGTGTGATAAAACCTTACAGATTATAAGTTTACCTATAGTAATAACTAGTTTTCATTGCTTCTTTAGATTCCTTAACTTTAGGCACATCTCAATTTTCTATTTATCCATCTTCCATTCCTTGCCAACAGTATTGCACTTTTCTACAATTTTGGGAAATCTTGGAAATCAGATCCAGGGATTATTAAAGCCACAGAAGAACAAAAGAAAAAGGTAGCAAGATACAACCTAACTAGTTACATGTGTTTTATTGCCAGATTATCAGTATTTTTAGCAGATACGAGAGTACAAAGAAACTGGGAATTTCAAACCAATCTGAGATTATGTATAGAGTTGGTGCTCTTGAGATGCCTGGCCTTACACTTCCATGACATTTTAAAATGGCACTTTAAAATTTCACGTTTCTCTCCTTTCTAAGGATTATGATTGTTTTGAGGGACTAATACAGTATTTTAAACATCTCTGTAAAGCTTCAGCAAATAAATTTGCATTCATTAAATAAATGCTTGTTAAAAGACCATGTAAACTAGAAGGCCAGAAAACTGGTTGATAGTATAGGTAAATTGTTCTAATAGCTAACATATTTGTATATATGATCCAGGGCACCCCTCATCTATGGCCCAGGTACTTAGGAAGCCGAATTTATAATCCAAAGAGGTCGTGTTAAGTAGAGAATTAGACCAGAGGCAGTTAAATTATTTTAAGAGTTGTTTAACCCAGTCCCTGAAAACAGAACAAATCCTGATGAGTTATTCTATCCACAGTTGATGAAAACACTAGCAGTTTCTTACAGTCTACCCCTCTCTATGCTGCATAAAGAACGCTGCTCTTACATTCCGGTATTCTTCAGACATTTACTGCTAATTGATTTGCCAGGTTTTCTTAAGTCATAGTCTAGCTCTGAAGAGTCGAGTCTTTTTTGGATTCAGGTTTACATTTATCTCTTAATCATCAAAACCCATGCAGACTAGTTCTTACATAATTTAGTTTTATTCCCGTTAAGTTTAGGGTTGCTTCATTCATATATCCAATAAAATTTCTGTATTCAAATTATAGTAAAATAACAGAAGTAAGTGAAGAAATTTATTATTTTCAGCTGAAAACCTTGGTTAAAACTAAATGTGTGTTTGTTGATACTCATATAAATATTCTTATTGAGTATAGTTGGTTTTCAGTGTTGTTTTCGTTTTGGGTGTACAGCACAATGATTGAGTTGTGTATAACCGAATCACTGAGTTTTATATATGTAATCTGAGAAATAAAATATTCTTTTTCAGATTCTTTTCCCTTATAGTTTATTACAAAATATGGAGTATACTTCCCTGTGCTGTGCAGTAGGTCCTTGTTGGTTATCTATATTTAGTAGTGTGTATTAATACTCATATTGATGGAACAGTAGTTGATGAATATTCTGTTTTGAATGAAGTTTTTGTGTTTTTTTTTTTTTTTTTAATTCACAGACAATAGTTGAACTTGCAGAGACAGGAAGTCTGGACCTCAGTATATTCTGCAGTACCTGTTTGGTAGTATTTTTTTCTTTTTCTTCCCTCTCTCCTTTTCCCTCAGCAGTGGCATAGCATAGAGAGTTTGGGAAACCAGGACAGTGTCTTTCACTGAGCACATTTCATGATCCCCCAGCCAGAAGGCTTTTAGATCATGGGACAGGAGGAAAGATGGTGAAAAGATACCTTCTTCCCAGTGTTCTTGTTCCCCCTGATGTTATACCTTAACTGCATTTCCGACTCAGTGTTGCCCTTCATTTGTATTCATTCTTTTTTTCTCAGGATGTAATTCAACAAAAAACTAATTAATAAAGTATTTAAATCAAAAGTTGACTGATTCCCTAATATGCTGTTATCCTAGTTTCTTATGTTTAAAGGCCATGATGGGAAATTAGGTAATCTGTAAGACAACATCAGAGCAGTTATCCATCTGTGTTAGAGTCTTTATGCAAATCAGAGCACTCTTTTATCATTGACAGTAAAAGTTATCATATTCAGCCAGGTCATAGGTAATAGTACGGTTTTGTGTTTTGGTGATTTTCTGCTAGATTTTTGTGATTAGTTCCTGTGGAAAATGTATGGACTGCCACAGCGTTTCTGTGGCATATAGTGTGCCTGAGTAAACCATGTTTCTCTGTACGGAGATGGGAATGTCCCCAAATCATTGCTTGAAACTATATGGTCTTTTATACCTGTAAGTTATACACTACAACTGAACTAACATCTTAATAATAATGAAATAATCGACTTAGTTGAGGATTCTGGAATGAGTTTTTGAAACTAAGCTCTAGTTCTAAAGATTCTTTTAAGTTTGACTTAACATTCTTTGACAAACAGTTATGATTTTGGATTTTCACTATACTGCTTTATTTTGGGTAACAACTTTAGAGTACTGATTCTTTTGTATTTTAAAACATGCTTTAAAAAGATTTTTGTTTCTGTGCTTTACAACGGGTGATTTGTAGAATTGTATTCTTAATGTTTAGAACATTTTTATATTCTACTATTCTATGAACATATTATTCTGTTCCACAAAGTCAAGTATACATTGCTGATGTTTTTGCCATATGTCAAACAGATTGTTTTACATAGAGTTGCTCAGTACAGTTTCATTGTTAAGTAAATACCTGATGGCAAGAACAAGACTACTTTTGTCATTATAGCATAAATGTTTTCATTATGTTTTATGTTAAGATAAGCTGTAGTTCTGGATAGATAATTTGGTATTGTAAAATCAAGAGCATGTTGTGTTATAAAATGATTCAAATTGACAGAGGTATTTGTAATTATATGGATATCCTTCACTTTGACAAATAGGTGAGAAGACATACGTAAATCAGAATTTCCTCAAAATGAATTGCTTGTGTCAGTTTTTGTGCAGAATCCCTTCATAACTGTTGCTCAAAGAGGAGACTTAGCTGAGAGCTGCAAGTTAGGGTAGAAGTTGTTTGATCTATCCTACTTCTTTCTGCTGATAGATTTAGTCTCACATCTGTGGTGAAGAATAACTTAGCCTTTTCTTGGGTCCACAGATTATTTTAGTACATGTAAGAGCCACATAATGCACCTATGCCTTTTTCTTAGTGCCCTCAGAATCATGTAGAACCTTATGGAGAGTGCTGGGGAAATGACAGTGCTTTTGTTGAACCACCAGTGAGGGGTATTATGAAATTTGCTTCTAGCAAGTGTTTTTCCTCTAGCTCTTGTCATGTATCCAGCGTTGGGACTAACAGCTCTTTGAAGATCACTAATGAGTTCTTATATTCACTTGACCGCTTTAGAGTAATGGAGAGAAAATCATTTCACAACATTTAAAACAGAAGGCATCATGAAAATGAATTCTTTATTGCCTGTCAGGAGCTGTATAATGTATTTTTTGTTTTTTAGAACAAACAGGGACTGCCTAAACTTCACAAGCATGTTGTATTTTCTTAGATAATGGTCTTGCAGTTCAGCAGGGAAAAATGCTGTACCTTAATCTGAGATCCAAGGAGGCTCTGAAAGATGCGAGCACTTACTGGGTTGTTTGTTTTGTTTTTTTGCTAGATATGTTAACTCTGGGAAGACATTAATGATTTGAATTTTAAGAGCTGCTTTTATTCACTTCTAACGACCTTCCTGTTACTAAGGAACAGTCATTTTATTAAGCAGCAACCAGTATCATTCACTATGATAGATTTTCATTAAGAAGCCAAAATAGTGATATTTGAGGAATTTCAGGGTTTTGAATTAAATATAGTAACATTCACTGCAATAACAGATTGGTATTTGATTCTTATTTTTGTAAATTGATGGTTCTGCCCCACCTTAGGAGTTTGTGTGTGTTTGTTTGACTGTCCACACAGCAGGTTTATATTTTAGTGTAGCCTTTGGCATCTTTGTTGTTGCAGTTGAAATTTTATTAAACAAGAATGATTTTTGATTGGATCTATTCTTTTGGAAACCTTGTCTTTTTCATAATTGTATTCTGAGAAAATGTTCAGCTTTTCTGTCTTAGGTCCAGTGCCTTTTGTAATCTTTTCACATGCCTGTTGACAGATACGGAAACCAGTAAGGTCCAAACACTGTGGTGTGTGCAACCGCTGTATAGCGAAATTCGACCATCATTGCCCATGGGTGGGGAACTGTGTAGGTAAGTTTTACTAGTGATTTCTAAATATATTGTTGATTTATATTGCTCTAGGTAACTAATGGAGTACAATATTAAAGTAGATGTAGAAGCTTCGTTCTTGCACCACACAACACCCCTCGTTCCCCTAATTATTTCCTTGTTGGCGGTACATCAGCTCAGCTGTGAGAGAGGGGAAAGACATCATAAAATCAGTGTCTAGGAAAGACTGATATAATTTCTTTATCAGTTCTCTGTGGTGCCTCCTCTTTCTTGTTTTCTCCATTGGACAACAGTGAAATCGGTCAAGAGGCAGCTTGTGTTGTCTTTTAGTTAAACTAGAGAAAGTTAGACAATTAAAAATTGCTACAAGATTGCTATGTACAGAGGCAAAGAAAAATGACAGATAAGAACTCTGCATACCTCAGTGTTGAGAACGGCACAGTCTAAGGAAGTGGACTAAGTGGCCTGAGAGATGACCATGGAGATTTTATGAGGGACAGTTGGGAGATGTTACAAAGATTGTATGACTCCTGGAGAGAAACCTTTAAAAAGCTGGATTATAAAGTTTATAAAAGTAAAGATAAAATAGGGTTGTTTAAACCTCAAAACACACAGTGGAATCAAAGCTCAATATTGTGATTGTTGGTTCATTAAGACTTTTGACTTCAGAATGCATTTCACTGCAGTCACTACATCTTTGTGTGTAATTGTGAGCATTCTTTTATTTAAAGCCTTTCATTAAAACAACTGTTTTCTCGATGATCATTTTATAAAATAACGTATGTGATTATTGTCCAATGTGTATCCACTTTTCATGGCATTTCCCCACCTCAACCTCATCTCTAAGTATGTGTCTGGTTGTTTCTTCTTAGCTGGAAGAAATTGCTTCTGTTTTGTTCTCTAGGTGCAGGCAACCATAGATACTTTATGGGCTACCTGTTCTTCTTGCTTTTTATGATCTGCTGGATGATTTATGGTTGTATTTCTTGTGAGTACAGTTAGTACCTTTTATCTTCTTAAAGCAAATGTTGCAAACTTATGCTTTACCATATTAATAAAAAATACGATAAAGACAAATGTCTTTTAACTGAGGCAATTCACTACAATGAAAAAATAGTAGAGAACTATCAAACATATTCAGTAGAGTATAAGCAACAGAAGTATCAGTTAATTATCTTTTAATAGGCTTTGAAAAGCTTCTGGGTAAAATACACCAAGATTTTTCACATTGCATGCTTGCTTTACTTTAGTAGTTTGTAAATTTTTTGATTATGCTAATTGCTCTTTCTTATCAAACAGCTGGGAAAATATAGTTGAAGTTCAGTTTTCACAGAACTTGAAATATTTTGAAGAGTAAGGTATAATTATTGTCTATTGGAGAATATTTAAAAGGTTAAAAATAAGTTATCATTCACTGATTATATGGTTTAGTATTTTAGAAGAAATAATAGGCTTTTATTGCACTGAGAACAGAAAGAATTTGAATGAAAATATTACTGTCCTTCAGGGCTTGTTGGTACTTAGCGTGAAGACGTATTAGATACTGACTTGAAAATAAGTCTTGGATGATTTCCTAGTCTTCCTACTCCCACAGATATTAAGAATATTTATTATTAATACCATAATGAAAAAGGAGGCTAGTTCCTCAAATAGAGATGAACAGAGAGAAAGTTTTGATCAGAGATCTTTACCTAATTTCTGGCAGTCCAACACCCCTAAGAAAGAGCATAGTCCAGCAATAACATCAGTTCTTTTTGGCAGCGGCTCTCTGAGTAAATTTTGTTTTGGAAAAAGCTCTCCTTCCCAAGGTGATCTTGTATTATATGCCTTCCCTCCAAAGAAGTCTCACATGTATATATCACCTTATCTTTGTATAAAGGACGTGTTTTTATATATTCTATGTATGCAGTACCAGTCAGATAAAAACTGTTGTTACAGGACAGGCTTGTTTGTTTTTAAGGTTGGCTGCTGCTTTCTGTTCTTTATGTTTTTTCATTAGGGGATAAGGGAATTATTTATGAGTACAAAAATACTTGCATTGAGAGTCATCAGTTAAATTAAATTAAATTTAATTTAATTCTTAGGTCATGTTTTCTAAGTGGTACCTACCACAAAATCACCCACAAGGGGCTTGGATGATTGTCAAGTAAATCTGAGTACCTGTGCTCTGATTTTAGACTGGGGACTGCACTGTGAGACCAGCTACACCAAGGATGGATTTTGGACATACATTACTCAAATTGCCACCTGCTCACCTTGGATGTTCTGGATGTTTCTGAACAGTGTTTTCCATTTCATGTGGGTGGCTGTATTACTCATGTGTCAAATGTATCAGGTATGTGCAAATGAGTTATTCTTTAGTGTGCCGAGAACTCTTAAAAATTCACTCCTTGCTTAAAAGACGATAGTGTATCCTCTTTATAACCACTCCTACTTTTCAATAATTAAAATTCTTTCAAGAGTTAAAATTTTCAGTTTGCTGTTCCTTTCTTCTTCCCTCTGTCTTTCCACCTCTCCTCCATCTCCATTAGGAACTTCTGACTCTCAGTACTACTCTTAACAAAGCTTATTGTTTCTGTCTTTGCTGATTTACATACTGTGAGCTTAGATTAATGGTGCCATTAATTTTGTATGTGTTTTAATAGTAATATTTTATTACCTGCAGATATCAGTATTTATTCAAGAGGTTTTTTTAACTTAATTTTTAAAGTTAATTTAATTAAGACTTTTTTTCTTAATTTAATTAATAAAACTGATACACATGGATTTTCTCTGTGTGTGCTCAGTCATATCTGACTCTTTGCAACCCCATGGACTGTAGCCCACCAGGTTACTTTACCCAATGGAATTTTCCAGGCAAGAGTATTGGAATGGGTAGCCATTTCCTTCTTCAGGGGATCTTCCTGACCAGGGTTCAAACCTGCATCTCTTGCATCTCCTGCATTGGCAGGTGGATTCTTTACCACTGAGCCACCTGGGAAGCCCTTTCCTTTTAATTAGGATTTTTAAAAAATCTCCTGCTTAAAGGAGCTGATGGAGTAGAAGTATGTACATAATGTCCATCTCTCCACATACACAATGCCAGGTAACCTGTTTAAAAATTATTTCTCTATTTAACTAGCTGCTTTTCATAGAGACAGATGATCTCTTGTACATTAGCTTGATGTCTCCTGACGGAAAACCAAAAACAGACTTCATCATTTTTTTTTCCATCCTAATCCTGGGAATTAATTTTCATTTATTTTATATTAAATATTCAGAGACTTAATGGTTTGCTTTCTTTTGCCTCTTAGATATCATGTTTAGGTATTACTACAAATGAAAGAATGAATGCCAGGAGGTACAAGCACTTTAAAGTCACAACAACATCTATTGAAAGTCCATTCAAGTACGTACATTTCTGTGGATTTAATATTTTCTCTTGAAGTTCCTTCAAGAAATTCCTTACTAACTAAACTAAGCAAATATCTAATGAGTACATCAAAGAGAAGTATTTTCTTTTAAAGTGGCAATAAGATAGGAAATAGGGAATATTTCTTTTACTTAGCCATGTATAAAATAGCTTGTAAAACATAAATACAAAGATTTCACCTTTCCCTTTAATTATACAATTCAAACTTCATTGACCTACTAACATTTAGTATTTGTTCTTTAACATTTCCATCAATTTATACATTTTCATTCAAAAATGAATGTATCAAGAAAATTGAAATAAGATTTTTAGAAATACAATTGCTTGAAATTCGTTCTTTAGGGAAATTTCTTAGACTCTCGGGCAGCTCCTTTTTGCTTCAGATTACATATTATTTTTTAATGTTTATTTGTTTATTTGCCTGTACTGGATCCTCAGGATCTTTAGTTGCACCATGTGAACTCTGAGTTGCAGCATGTGGGATCTGGTTCCCTGACCAGGGATCAAACCCAGGCCCCCTGCATTGGGAGCGTGTATTCTTAGCCACTGGACCACCAGGGAAGTCCCAGATTACTTATTTTATTTGCTGTTTGAATGACATAAAAATTTCCACACACCTAATTTTCTTTTTTCTTTTTAACTTTAAGTGTAATTGACATACAACATTATATTGGTTTGAAGTGTACAACATAATGGCTTGATGTTTGTGAACATTGCAAAGTGATCACCATTAAAATCTAGTTAACATCTGTCCCCATAAATAGTTGGAAAACTTTTTCTTGTCATGAGAACTTGTAAGATCTGTTCTCAGCGGTTTTCAAACGTGCAGTAGGACACAGACTGTCGTCAGCATGCTCTACGTTGCACTCCCAGGGCTCCTTATACAGAACTGGGAGTCTGTATGTTCTGAACCTCCTTACACATTTGCCTGCCCCCACTCCCAGTCTCTGGCCTCCACAGTCTGTTCTCTGTATCTCTGAGCTCAGGTTTGTTTATATTCAAAGTGAGTGAGATAATGTCATATTTGCTGACTTCACGTATAGTGCCCTCAGGGTCCATCCATGTCATTGCCAATGGCTGGATTTCCTTTTTCTTTACAGTGGCTGGATTTTGTTTGATTGTGTGTGTGTATCACATTTTTTAAAAAAACCATTCATCCATCGATGGATGCTTAGACTGTTACCATATCTTGACTGTTGTAAATAATGCTGCAGGGAACACGTTGGGTGCATATATATCTTTTCAAGCTAGTGTTTTCATTTTCTTTGGATAAGTACCCAGAAGTGGAATTGCTGAATCGTATGGTGGTCCTGTTTTTAATTCTTGAGGAACCTCCATACTGTTTTCTGTAGTAGCTGCACCGATTTATGTCCCCACCAGCAGTGCACAGGGTTCTCTGTATCCTCCCCGACTCTTGCTTTCCTATCTTTTTGATAATAGCCATTCTAACAAGTATGTGGCAGTATCTGTCTCATGGTGGTTTTGATTTGCATTTCTCTAACAATTAGTGTAACGTTGAATGTCTTCTCATGTCTCTTGGCCATCAGTCTATTCAGATTGTCTGTTTTTAGTTGGATTATTTGCTTTTTTCTTTTGAGTTGTGTGAGTTCTTTATATAATCTGGATATCAGCCTTTTATCAGATATATGATTTGCAGGTGTTTCCTCCCGTTCAGTAGGTTGCCTTTTCATTTTGTTGGTGGTTTTCTTTGCTGGGCGGAACCTTCTTAGTTCAATGTCGTCTCATCTATTTTTGCTTTTGTTACCTTTGCTGTTGGTGTCAGATTCAAAAATTCATCACCAAGACTAACGTCAAGGAGCTTACATCTCTGTTTTCTGTTTTCAGTTCATAAATTCAGGTCTTAACCCATTTGAGTTAATTTCTGTATATAGTGTAAGATAGTGGTTCAGTTTAGTTCTTTTGCATGTGACTGTTCAGTTTCCCCAACACCATTTATTGAAGAGATTGTACTATTCTTTTATTTATATATGTATATATTTTGAAATTTGCATTCGGTTTGGAGTTAAACAGTAGTTTCCTAATAATATGAAATATTTAAAACTTTTTGAGTTTTACTCAAACAAATTGTCTGCTACCTTCAAGCTTTTGTGGTGCTGTTAATTGTTGCATGCTTTTGGAAAGCACGCAGATCTTTAAAAGAAAAAATAATAGAGCCAGTTGAACAGTTTTGAGAATTCTCCCATTGGCATAATAATTACATAATGTGTAAAACTAACTGCTTTTCCAAAGGTATTCTTGAAGTTTCTAAAATTCTTGAATTCTAAAATTCCAGGAACTTCCCTTGACATTTCTTTTTTTAAATTGTTACTCTTAGGTACACTCTCACATTTATGCTATTTTATATTTATTTTGTCTTTTACTTTCTCAGTTTTGGATATAGTTTGTCTCCTTGCCAAAGAACTACCAGTCAAGGAAAGGTTTTATGAAAATTTTTATTTTACATAGGAATGAGAGATGGATGTTTGAATAACTTTAAAATATAATAGCGTAACCCATGTTATAAGCACAAGAGAAAAATCAGTGTTGTCAGAGCTCTGAAGAAACATGAATGTATACATATCTTAGAGTTATAAGCAGATTCTTTCTGACAAAAAATCTGAGTATTTAAGTTTGGAAAAAATATATTTAACATTAAAATTATGTTAAACTCATATTAAGTTACTATACTAATAGACTATTTTTTTCTTTTTCTGTTTTCTGTTTGTTTCTGTGTTTTGTTTTGTTTTGTTGCCGGGGGGTGTTTAGCCATGGATGTGTAAGGAATATTATAGACTTCTTTGAATTTCGATGCTGTGGCCTCTTTCGTCCTGTTATCGTGGACTGGACCAGGCAGTATACAATAGAATATGACCAAATATCAGGATCTGGGTACCAGCTCGTGTAGCAACATCTTTATCCTTTGAAGCATATTGCTGAGTGGTGCCTGAAAATTGTGTCTGTCCGTGTCTCTCTCACACTCGAATCCACATCCTTTGAACAAATAGCATGCTATATGTAGGGCTAACAGTGAACTTTACAGTCTTTTTTTCAACACTTTTATTAACGAAGGTAAACATGGACAGAACACACTGCCACTTCTGGGAAGAATAAAGATCTTAAAAAGAATTTCAATGGTTCTTAATGTGGGAATTCACAACATATACAGCTTTTTGGTTTTGTTCTCATAACATTTTTCATGAGGAAAGAACGAACTTACTCTGTTGACAGACGTGGTTTACTGATCAGAAATGTTCGAGTCTAGCTAAAACTAAATTTATGGTATACAGCTAAATTTTATAATGCAATCTACTATTAGTATTGCATTTAATTCCAAGAGAGTTGTCTTAAATTGATTCAGACTAGTATTATGTACGTGTTAGAATGTACATGTAAATACTGTGATGAAAATCATGTGGTTTTATTAGGGATCTACTGTAATGTGTCTTCAGAGGCACGGGAAAATAATGTTCACCAAAAAAATGTGCTAACAATATTTTATTGCTATCAGCTGTTGAAGTGCTGATATATTTCTAGTTCAGTGAAATAATTTGTAGTAACCTTGCTCTAAGGTTTTATGGTCTGATAATAAAGCACTTGCATGAGTATAGTAAGTCATGTTATTTTGTTCAACTTAAAAGCCCTACTAAGTGCATGATGCACCTCATAGAATGTATACTAGCACACACTATCCAGTAAAGCATAAATTAGAATTTAATTTGATGTGCAAATAGTCCAATTTTTAAGAGTTGAGCTATTTTCAAGTTAATGCAAAATTCTCAGTAATAGAGATAAACGGATATACTGCAAAAATAAATTATAGACAAAATAATGGGAGTCTAGCTAAAGTTGGAGCATGATTTCTGTACATAATAGACGTGAATAAAAGAAAAGCTAATGGTATATTCTGGTTTTTAAAAAATGACCTATCAAAGAATTTATCTCTAAGGTTGTTTCAGTTTTCCCAGCGTTGAATGTTTTGAAATTTGTTAATGCTGTCTGAAACAATTTCAGAAAGATTTTCTAATTGTTAAACATGATGCACTGATCAATTTTTGTTGCAGCATTTCCATACTCTCATGGTGAACTGTTAGTCACTGCTTCCACAAATATTGTTTACACAGTGAGACTTGGTGTAGTCCTCTTTAAGTGCTGTAGCAAACTGTGGTTCAAGCAACCTGTGGGAAACGTGTGAGAGGGGATAGGCCAGGGGAGAGTGGGAAGAGGGTGGCCAGACTGATGGCAGATCCTAGACCAGTGTAAAGCTTGTGTATCTGTATATAAATAATTTATCGAATAGTTTGCTCTTTGTGTCTCTATGTGTTCGTGTATTTAAAGCTGCTCATTTCATTTTATCCAACCAAAAAGAAAAGGGAGATAACTAATGAGCTTCTAGTGATGTTCAATACTGCTGTTAATAGGCATTATACCCTGCAAGTTCACTGCATGTCTGATGCTTGGTAAAATTAGTATTCTCTGTAAAATGCAGATTACAGGTATTAAAGCAATCTAGTGGTAAACCCGCCCCTTGCCTTAGTAAGAGGAGCAGCGAAATGTATATAGTTGACGTTCAGTATTTCCAAGTACCATTTTTATATAGTAGTTTCTTTGACCATAAGTCATACATCAAAAAGATCACTTAGTGTATGTGAGTGTTTTAATATTAGAAAATTGGCATACGTGCTTTATTTTTGAGAAGGGAAGAGATGGGTGTGGGGTGGCAATGGCACCGTGCCGTTTTGTCATAGAGTGCACACAATTGGATAACTTTACAAATGCCTCTGCTAGTTTTGACTACTGATTGGGGGAAATTTTAGATACTTTTTAAATTCAAAGTTATTTATAAAAGGCTAGAATTTGTTTTAATTTTTTGTATTTTGAGCCACTTCACATGAAGACTCAGTTGCAATTTTTATCGAAACATTTTTTATTAACAGTCAAATACAATGGTGGTTTTCTCAGAGTTTGAATGAGAGTGTTGTTACCATGTTCTTTCTTTATGGTACAATATTCTTTTAAGTGTGAAAGAAATGTCTTTCAGTTAAATAGAAAAAAAAACCTGTAGATGTATACATGGAAAATATTAGCAATGTTAATGCTTTAGCACTAAACCATCTCAGCACCAGTGAAATCTATAACTCAGAAATGGTCAGATGGTCAGGAGCCAACTATGCAGCAGCGTACCTTCTGAGGGTTTTATAGGTCCTAACGTTTGGAACCAGTTTAACCCCATTCTAAAGTTGTGTATAAGGGTGACCCTTTGAGGAATAGTTCATATCAGCTTAATTGGATACTTTTAGCAAATAAGAACTTACTTCTCAGCTCTAAACATGAATTACTTCTTTGGAATTTTTTTCCTTATTTCTCTTGTTCCCAGGAATTCATTTGAAATATTAATAGGCATAAAACAGCATCATTATTATACTTAAGCTATGAATATTTTTATTTTATATTCTTTATTTATAACTGTGCCAAGTATTATTTTGCTACTTAACGTGTTATTCTGTGGAAAGAAAAACCTGTAAAGTGTTTAATAAATTAGCTCTCCTTACATAAATTAAAATCTGTCAAAATTTTGTAAAATATTAATCAGAATAAATATTGACTCTTAAGTGTGTGTGTGTTTGTTATTTTGCTCAGTTCACTTCAAAAGATTGATGAACTGCTGATCCTGGTACCTGTGATACGAAAACGTTATTCTGTATGTTTATATCTGGGTCAACTAGGAATCAAGTGGCAAAACTAGAAATTGGCAAAAGTAGAAGGTGGTAGTATTGTTAAGACAAACACAACTTTCATTCTGTGCATGTGTGTATATGTGCGTGTTTGTAATTAATTCTTTTAAAATAAGAGAGTATATTTTTCTTTAAGAATTTTAGATTCCATAGAGTTAACTAGGATTCTCAGGAACTGTATGAATCCCCAAGATTTAAATGTAAGTGTGTCTAAAGACTCTAGTAAAATATGGGAAACCTATGAAACATTGCTCTCAGTTACTTGAGAAACTCTGCATGACAAGGAAAGCTTTATTTGGGAATTTACAAAGCAAAAAATATGGAACAATCCTTTCCTGCTGATCACATGATTGTTTACGGTTTAATTGAGAACCCCATGGTATTAAACAAATAGATTGGCCTAATACTCATTTCATAATTATTTTACTGTATCGAAAGTAATGCCTCCAGAGCTATTAGAACTCACGTAATAATATTTTAAACAAGTACAAATACAAAAGGAAGTTGTACAGTAAGCCCTCCCCTGTCACTCTGGTTAGGTCCTTTTCTCTTTATTATCTTCTTGAGTGGATCCCCTGGTCCTTCCCAGATTGGTAGCTTGCACCTGTGATGTGAATGTCTGGTTCTAAGAGTTTATGGAGATGATTAGAAACAAGTACATACCCGGGCAAGAAACATTAGCTTCAAGTCAGAAAGTAAACCTTAAATTTTATCAAATTTTTGGTATAAGAGTTTTAAATATCTTTATGTGGCTTTTAAAATAGAAAAATCTGTAATTCCAAGTGGAAAATTCATAATGTCCCTTGATCTAGGTCAGCTAAGTCACCAACTCAAGGAAATCATATGTGTCTCTTAGAAAAGGTTTTGCCTTTGAATTGAAGTATGAATGTTTTGCTTAGATAAATTTTACCAGAATATCTCTGTCATCAGATAATAGACTGGTATTGGGAAATACTTTTTTAAAAAATTAATATGTTTATTTTAATTGAAGGCTAATTACTTTACAGTATTGTGGTGGGTTTGCCATACACTGACATGAATCAGCCACGGGTGCACATGTGTCCCCCGTCCTGCACCCCCTCCCACCTCCCTCCACACCCCGTCCCTCTGGGTTGCCCCAGAGCACCAGCTTTGGGTGCCCCGCTTCATGCGTCAACTTGCACTGGTCATCTGTTTCACATATGGTAATATGCGTGTTTCAGTGCTATCCTCTCATTTCATCCTACCCTCGTCTTGGTAAGTGCTTTTTAATACATGGCAGTGTTTCTAGTACTAAAAAAGAGGGACTATTCCATCCAAAGCATTAGGAAGCCTCATTGCTACTAATGCTGTTTCTTGGATCTGTAGTTTTATAGTTTTCATCAACTTTGGAAAATTTTCAGTCATCATTTCAAATATTTTTCTTCCCCCGCATTCAGCAGACTGCAGTTACACATATTTGAGACTGTCCTATGGCTCAGTGATAATTCATTTATTAAAATTCTCTTAAGTTCGCTTAAGTTCTTTTCTGCACTGTCTAGTCTGTCATCAGGACTATTCAGTGTATTTTTTTTATCTGCTACATTATAGTTTTCACCTACAATGCTTTATTTGAACCGTTTTTACATCTTCCGTATTACTACTTAATGCTTTCCAAATAGAATACTGTTACAATTAGCTGTTTTAATATTGTTACCTGCTAATTATCACAGTGTATATCAGGTCTCAGTTGGTTCTGATAGATTTTATTATTCATCATTATGAACTATTTTCCTGCTTCTTTGCATGCTTGGTAAATTTAACTTTTTTAATTATTTTGGAACTTTTATGTTGGAGTATAGCCAATTAACAATGTTGTGATGGTTTCAGGTGGACAGCAAAGGGACTCATCCATACATATACAAGTACCCATTCTCCCCAAACCTCCCCCTCATCCAGGCTGTCACATAACATTGAGCAGAGTTCCCTCTGCTATACTGTACATTAGGCCCTCCTTGCTGGTTATCCATTTTAAATACGGCAGTGTGTACATGGGGATCCTGAACTCCCTAACTAGCCCTTCCTCCCACCCCCAGCAACTATAAGTTCTTTCTCTAAATCTATGAGTCTGTTTCTGTTTTGTAAATTTGAATCATTTCTTTCTAGATTCTGCATATAAGGGATGTCATATGATATTTTTCCTTGTCTGTCTGACTTATTCCACTCAGTATGACAAGCTCTGGATCCATCCATGTTGCTGCAAATGCCTGGTAATTTTTGATTGGATGCCAGACACTAGAAACTGAGTACTGGGTATTTTTTATTGCTGTAGAAATTCCAGAGCATTGCTCTGGGATGCAATTATTTGGAAACTTTGATCCTTTCAAGTTTTGCTGATAAGCAGGGGTTTTTAAGGCAGGGCCAGAGCAGTGTTCAGTTTAGGGTTAATTGTTCCCCATTACTGAAGCAAGACTGTGTGTTCCATCCAGAGTTCCGAGTCACACTTCCCGAGCTCACTGGTGAGAGCAGGCACTATCCCCAGCTCTGTATGAGCACCGTACGCTGTTCTGTCTAAACCTTTGAGATGGCTTTTCCATACTCTTGAGTATTACCTCACACGCAGGTTCAGTCCAGAACGCAGCTGGAGACTTCACGTTGGGGGCTAGGCGGGGCTTTACGAATGCCTGGGGTTCTTGCTCTGTGCAGCTCTCTGCAGCCCCTTCCACTCTAGCTACCTTGGTCCCTCGGACCCTCAGCTCTGCCTCCTCAACTTGGGGTGCCTTTCAGCTCCCTCATTATTCCCCCTCCTTGCACTATAGCCCAGAAGCTGTCAAAAGAGTAATAAGCTTGCTAATCTCAAGGCTGACCTCATTTTCCCCTTAACTATCCTTTGTTGCCTATTGTCAGTTCTCAAAATCGTATTTTTTTTTTCATGTAATTTGTCTTTATTTTTGATTGTTTGAGGTGAGGTGAATCTGGTTCCTGTCAGTCTCAACTTGACCATAAGTCTGAGCTAATGTATTTTTTAAATTTTTTAAAAATTTCCTAATATGCAAAGTAATGACAGATTTAACTGTCATAAACAAAAGCTCTTTGCAGAGGGGTGGGGGTGGGGGGCTCAGTAAATGAAGAATGTAAAGAGGTCCTGGGGTCAGAAAGTTGGAGAACCAGTGGTCCAAGCCATCATTTCCCAGTGTTGTTCCTTGAGATGTTAGTGGTTCCACCAACAGTTAATTCCATGCAAGGCTTTCTTTAAGTTAAAACAGACTTCTCACCTCAAGATCTCAAGACTTCAATATGCCGATGTGCACTGTGAATCTAAAGGAACATAGGTACAGACAGAGATGGCTGTAACGCTCCCTAAACTTGATCATGAAAACTTTTTAGGGATCGCACTCGGGTCTCATGCTTTGCAGGCAGATTCTTTACCATCTGAGCCACCAGGGAAGCCCTTCTGAGCTGGAGTTGTCAGCAGATGTACCAAAGCAGCACAGGGGCCTGAAAATATCCCAAGTGTGTCATTTTTAAAACAAAAAGATTGATATTTACCATGCAACACTTTAATACCACATTTGGATTAATTTGGGACTACCCTATTGCTCTACTTCCAAATGATGAAAGTGATGCCTCTCAGAACAGAGCCTGCTCAAAGCCAAATTTCTGTTTCTACTCCTGGAACCACTGGAACCTTTATAGTTTTGGAGTAGCTGTTTTGCCATGGCTCCCAATTTAAGAATAAGTTTAATTCTGAGTTGGGGGGGGGGGCGGCGTCTAAACTTTAAATTTCAAATTATCAGGTGCCTGACGACTTCATGTATTTTCCTCGTGAATATCTGTTCCCATCTGCAGTACAGATTGGGAAACCTAGTAGCATTGGGAATGTTGGTTCTGTGGTTAAATTCTGATCATCTCTAGCACCGAAACGTTTAGTGGCTTAAAAAGGCACTTTTGTTCACAGATCTGCAATTTAGTCAGAACTCAACAGGAATAACTCACTTTGCACCAGTTGGTATCCACAGGGATGGTTCAAAAAACTGGGCACTGGAACAGTCTGCAGGCTGTTGGTGATACTGTCTGACGAGGGAGATCTTAGCTGAGGTTATGGCTGTAACAGCTACACGTGGCCTCCCTGCCAAGAGTAAGCATCTCAAGAGAAAGAGGCAGGCAGCTGTGTTGTCTTTTCTAGCCTAGTCTGGTCCATTATATATACTGTTAAAAAGGAGTCACTAAAGTTGGGTAATTAATTAGACTCCCATCTTTTGATCCAGCTGTCAAAAGAATTTGTACACATTTGAAACTGCCACAGAATTTCAATTTATTACATAAGTCTTCATAATCCTATATCCTTTATTGTTTCGATTTTTACTTATTTCTTTTTGGCTGTGCTGGGTCTTGTTGCTGTGCAGACTTTCTCTAGTTGTGGCAAGCAGGGACTACTTGTTGCAGAGCACAGGCTCTAGACAAGCAGGCTTTAGCAGTTGAACACGCAGGCTTTTAGAGTACAGGCTCAGTAGTCGTGGTACATGGGCCTAGTTGTCCTGAGGCATGTGGAATTTTCCCAGACCAGGGATCAAACCCATGTTCCCTGCACTGGCGAGCAGGTTCTTAACCACTGGACCACCAGGGAAATCTGTCCCTTATTGTTAATTAACTTCCCCAGCCCGCTGTCCCCTTTCTCACAGTGAAACCTAACTTATGGAACATGCAAAGTGTTCAAGGCTGTGATGTAAATAATCATGAGTTGTTTTCACCTGGTACATCCTCAACTAGCCTTTTCCCAGTAAGTTTCTGACTTTTTCCCTTTTCTTGAGGTTATGTAAGATTAAGATATATTCACACACTAGGCTGGTTCAATTTTATAATTACACATTACAGAACAATTTCACACCCTGCTGCTGAAAAATAAAGGGTTGATTGAGTCTTTGATAATGAACTAAAAGTTTCTGGAGAAATAATGAAAATATACCACATATAGTCTAATATTCGTTTTCTCCTTGAGCCAGCTGAATGTGCCAGGACAATGTAACATTCTTTGCTGATTTTGCAGAACTGAAATTTGCAAGATAATCGCCCATTTCGTGGATTAGTAATTCACCATCTATCAGATGAGAGTGGGGAGTCTTAAAAAAAAGTCACACTAAGCCTCAGATTCTGTAGTTGTCTATAGGTAGCTATTTGTAATTACCTAGATAAATCCAAAGAATTTTTAAGTGTTTTGTTTAACAGTGTGCCCTCGCTGGGTCAGTGTGCCTTTCTGAGAAGCTTGTTCAGAAGGGCTTCTGTGGCCTCACTCCTGGAGGTTCTGCTGCTGTGGGCCCTCGGAACCTGCCTTCTGATACTCTCCGGTGACTGGTGCAGGTTGTCTAGGAGCCATGTTTTAGGAGATTGCATCCAGCAGCAGAAGTGCGCCCCCTGAGCTTGAGGGGGCGGGCAGGCAGGGGTTCTGCACTGCTAAACGCCAGCTCTGAGGCGCGGGCATGGTGGGCCTGTTGCCTAGCAACCCTCACTTCGGGCACACTTGCCGCTTGGAGAGCCATCCTTTCCAACAGCTGTAACGCAGAGATTAACCTGGTGAGTCAGCCACGTAATGGGGTAGGTAGATGCTTGTTAACCAATAAAAATGCAGGTGGGGACCCACTGGTTAGTTTTACACTAGCCAGCATCACAGCAGTCCTCCAAAAGGTTAACTGAAAGACACTGAATACCCAAATCAAGCTGGAGTTTTATTTAAAATGTAAAAGAAATAGTTCTTGAAATACTGATGAATAAAAGCAAAAAGATACAGTGCTGTCTTCCTACTAGTCAGCCAGCCTATCCAAGTACAGGGCAACATACAGTACTTCAGTACTGCAGAATTTCACAGTAGTTTAGTATTAGATTATCTGTGCCTAGATTGTGTAGAGATTCTCAGTGTGTGATCTTTCTTGGTTCTGGGTTTGCACCTCTACTGAGCATGAACAAGGGCCCCTGCTCCTTGGCCGTAGCCAAATCCCTTGGGCCCAAAGTTCTTCGCGTAGCATCCTACAAAAAGAAAAGGGAAGAATTAGTGCAAGTCCATTAAGCTTTGCTGCTGCTGCTAAGTCGCTTCAGTCGTGTCCAACTGTGCGACTCAGGCAAGAACACTGGAGTGGAGAATCCGAGGGACAAGGGAGCCTGGTGGGCTGTTGTCTCTGCTTTGCTAGCACTGCTTAAGACCCATGTATCAACAAACCTCTGTAAATTATAAAAACCTGCTGGCTCTGCCTTACAGTAACTATCTTAAAGCTGCAAATTTAAGTCTGAGTGTTCTAGTTCGC
Source organism: Bos taurus (assembly GCF_002263795.3). NCBI lineage: Eukaryota > Metazoa > Chordata > Mammalia > Artiodactyla > Bovidae > Bos > Bos taurus. The sequence goes on from NC_037332.1 coordinate 6,281,592, forward strand.
TAGGATTCAGCTCATAGTCGCAACTGAGTTGCAAGTTGGGACCAGACTAGTTATATATTTGTCTATTACCTTCATATATTCATATGTTTTGCTTAAAACATTTAAGTTGAAAGAAGACTGCTGTTTATGTAGAGGCGTTTTTAATGGCCGTGTCCTCAAGAATGTTCTGTGGTTTTCTGTTCTCTGTAAGCATCCCTAGATCTTTTCAAATTCCCAGTGGCACTATGCCCACCTTTTCCCCACTTTTAAAGTATTTCCCCCCTGCTGGTGACATTTCCTTCACTAATAGCCAGTACAGGATATTCATATGGACAGCAGTAACTGAAGTTAAATTATACCTTTACAATAGATTTCACCTTCTTTCTCAGTCAGAGTTGTTGACTCAAGACTCTTCCCGCACTTAGCACATCGGAAACAGTTTTTGTGCCAGGGCTGGAAGAGAAGAATGAGTAAGTTTAGGTGCTGGAAGATCAACCCCACATGGGCTCCTGACTGCTGTGGGTGAGCCCCAGCCAGGCTAAGACCAGACTCTCCACATGCTCGGCTGCCTGCAGAGGTGCTCAGTTCAAACTTCATCCACAGAAGACACGGAGCGGGAGCTGTGCCACAGAAGGGCCATTTCCCTAAGAGCTGTCCGAAGGCTGGCTGCAGGCACAGTGGGCTCCCTGTAAAGACCACCTCCTCCGTGGTTGAGAACACAGCAGCTTAGAGAGGAGATGTGCTCGAGCAACTCTTCCAAACTGCATTAGCATCAGGTGCCCTGATGCTTCCTTTCTTGTTTTTTCCCTTTCACCACACTGAAAAACCTGTGCAGTCCAGGTGTGTTAAAAGTCTTGTTTTATTCGTTAACACCTTCATAAGTGCCCCCCCATAAAAACAAGTTTCTGTTAAACATGGATGTGATCTGTCAAACAAGGGGATCACTTCAAAAAATTAATGATTCAGATGGAAATTTGATTAAGAAAAAGTTTAGTTCAAGGCATTTATTTATAAGGCAGAGTGCCTGAGTGGGCCTTGAAGGGACCTGGGGGAGAGAGGGAGCAGAGAGCGGGCTTACTGACTCTAGACAGCACCTCACCTTTCCAGCTCCAATGATCTTCTCGGCAGCGTATACGGAATCCCCACATCTGGAACACTTCTCAGCACCTCCATATTTCTGAGCAAATTTAGAAGTGTTTGGATTTGTTGTCGGCCTGTGAGGTTGAACACTTGTGGAAGGGGGAAGAAAGGAACTAGGTAAGATTTCCCAAAAGGCTCTCAGAAGCCACAAGGCAGACACAACAGAACTCGAATGTAACTGCTCTACTGTCCTTGGCTGGAGGCCTCCACAGGCCAGGACAGGGCAAGAAGGAAATCCCAGGGGCTAGCCGTCTATTTATAGGCTCATTATCGTTACCAAAAGTCAGACAAGGCTCCAGACGTAAGTATCTGTCCCTCTGAGTCTAAACTCATCAGAATTCATGGAATCCTCAGCACTAAACACTTAAGCTACCTACCATAGCATGTATGTGCACCCCACATTCATATTATTATTATTGTTCATATGACATTGGAATTAACAACTAGCTTCTTCACAAAAAATAGAAAAAAATCAGTGGTAGTTTAAGCAGTCAAGTTTCTGCATATAGGCAGAATTATGAAAATTAAGTATGTTTTATGGATTATTTAATTCCCCAATATATTGGGGGAAAGTATAAATAGCAGATAAGACAATAGTTAGCATTCAGCAAAGGGTAGCTAAGTGTCAGTTTTTCCACGTAGGAAAACAATCTTGTCCTAGTTATATTTTATTAACTTATGTTTATATTTTAAATGAAATGTTTATTGAGAAATACCGCCTTTTCATAAGACAGTTTATTCAAACTTCACATGTATTGTTAATATCTTCATCTCCAAGTTTCCTACATTTCCACCCACCTAAATTGTTTCATCGGAGAAGGCAATGGCACCCCACTCCAGTACTCTTGCCTGGAAAATCCCATGGACAGAGGAGCCTGGTGGGCTGCACTCCATGGGGTCGCTAAGAGTCGGACACGACTGAGCAACTTCACTTTCACTTTTCACTTTCATGCATTGGAGAAGGAAATGGCAACCCACTCCAGTGTTCTTGCCTGGAGAATCCCAGGGATGGGGGAGCCTGGTGGGCTGCTGTCTATGGGGTCGCACAGAGTTGGACACGACTGAAGCGACTTAGCAGCAGCAGCAGCAAATTGTTTCATGCACAGAATTTCTTGAATCATGTTTGATGTGGCCACTGGAAATTTTATTCTAAGCAACAAATACCAATTCACAGTACTAATTCACAGGATTGAACTGTCTGTAAATGGGCATATTTTTAAAACTCCACCACCCACTGTATGTATATATATATATATAGTCAGCCCTCTTTATCCACAAGTTGTGCATCCACAGACTGATGCAGCCTCAGACTGAAAATATTCAAGAAAAAAAATTCCAGGAAGTTCCAAAAAGTAAAACCTGAATTTACCACATAGCAGCAACTATTTACATAGCACTTACATTGTAATAGGTCTTGGGAGTCATCCAGAGGTGACTTAAAGGTACCTGGGAGGATGTGTGGGCGACATGCAAATACTACACCTTTTTGTGTAAAATCTGAGCGTTCTCGGGTCTTGGGATCTGTAAGGGTGCTGGAACCAACCCCCTGCAGATACCAAAGGACACCCCCACCTACTTTGTGATCTTTAAAAGCTATTCACTGTATCCAACACTTGTAGTTACGTGTTCTCCAAGAAAAATTTCCAGATCTGCCAGTCCTACTGAGAAGAACTTGACGTGGATTATCTTCCACCTTCCTTCCAACAACCTCGGAAGGGAAAGTCGCTTAGTCATGTCTGACTCTTTGCAACCCCATGGACTGCGACCCACCTCTGTCCATGGGATTCTCCAGGCAAGAATACTGGACTGGGTTGCCATGCCCTTCTCCAGGGGATCTTCCTGACTCAGGGATCAAACCTGGGTCTCCCACATTGCATGCAGTTTTGGCTTCTTCTTTTACCATCTGAGTCACCAGGGAACTAACAACCTCAGGTATGGTTAATTGTTACCTTGAATGTCAGATGAGGAAACATGGGCTTATGTGTTGAATAACCTGCTGAAGGGCTAGAGTATTAGTAAATTGGTGAGCCTGAACTAAAAAAATCCAGGTCTGCCCAATGAAGATGTCCCTGCCCCAAGTGCTGCCTCGTCAAGAAATTCTCCCGGAGCTGTGTGTGCCCCACACCTGTTGCGCTGACCACATGGGGGCCTTCCAGACCACAGGTGCTCCCAGAGTGCAGTCACTGAGAGAGGCTTCCAGAAAAGGAAAGCCTACACCTAGTCCTGCTGGATGCATGGCACAGGGCCAGGCTAACACAGGGAAGAGGGGAGGGCACAGATCACACAGGCCAGCTTGGAACATTGGCCAGTTACTGGAGGACGTGGGAAGAGCAGACACAGAGGAGGGAGGGGCCACTGGTCCTTGTGGCTTTACCACTATGGCCACAGTCACTGACTCACTCTGGGGTCATGGATGAGCTCTGTTTAGGGGGAAGCTGGACAGATCTGTGCTTGAAATAAAATCTTGGGGAACAAGAATGGATTTTAACAAGTTGGAAAAGAGCAGAACAAGAACAGTGAACATTAACGAAGTCAGAGGTAAGCTGGCCTTCCTGCAAGTGACGGCATGCAGCAGTGAATGAGTCAGTCCTGGTACAGCTGACGCCCAGCAAGGCACCATGGCTCAGAGAGCAGAAGAAACGAGAGAGAGGTGGGCTTCGATGCAGAAAGGAGCACAGGTTTGGGGCCAAGAGGACAAATGTTCAAATCCTGGCTCTGCTACTTATCTGTGTGAACTGAGCCTTAGTGCCCTGTCTATAAAACAGGGACAAAGTATCTAAACTCAGAGTTACTATGAAGATTATACAGAATGAACATACATGTTCAGCAGACATTATTTCAGGCATACCATAATGCCTTGTGCTTAAGAGTATAAGCTTTGGAGTTACACTGTTCCAGGCTCTACAGTTAACTAGCAGTGTGACTGTAGGCAAATCACTTAATTCTGTCTTACTTTGTTCCTAAGATGGGAAGCCCTACTTTATAGGACTGTGAGAAGTATATGAGTTACCATATATTATTGCATCGTGTCCAGTCTAGAGTAAGGGCACAATTAATGGCCTTGTCCAAGGGAAAGGCCATCTTACAGGATTATTACACCACTTTTGGCTTCTTCAGTATAAAAGTGGATGTGAAAAATACGAAGTTCAAATGAGGGAATTATTGGGTCAACAATAGGAATAAGTTTTATGTGAAGAAATTAGTCTCAACATGTATCACTAAAATTTAGCAGATTTATTAGCACTTGGCTTACTTGGGTACTGACACCTTTAATAGCAACTCATCTCATAGAATCAAACACGGGAAATAATTTCCAGTTTTAAGTAAGCTAAAGAAAAGTCACTTCTTGGTGAGGAAGCATTCTGGCATGGAGGGAGTGACTGAGGAATCGTCGCCGACTGCGTAACTGCACAGGAGAAACGCATCTTCTGATTCCGACACTACATCTGACATCTTTGAAGCGCTGTGAAAGTAGCACTTTTGAGAATATCATGACTCCTTGATACAGCTCAGAATGCTATAAACCGGGACTGCACATCACTAGAATAATTAATAAGAGCTTTGCCAGGTCCAAAACTGTCCATTATTTCAAGCTTAAAGAACAGCAGTAAATCTGAGTCATTGTCTTTGATTATTTCAAGCTAAAAACCTGGAAACACCCAGGTTCCGCTGCTCATCAAGCCACATGAATGGCCACTCCTCCTCCCTGCCGGTCAGAGGCCTGACTCACCTCTCGGGCTTGATGCCCAACCTCTCGCCCCGGTCCATGTTGAGGGTGCCTGCGCCCTGGCCGTACCCGTAGCCTTTTGGCCCGTACTTCTTTCCGTAGCAGGATTTGCAGTAGATTTCTTCATCATGAATTGCCACTGTTGTACTATCTAAATTCTTCCTGCAAACCACTGAGGGGGAAAAAGTTAGACTTAAAAAATGTGCCCCAAATGCCTTTTTCCTTAGAACAATGATAGGGCTGACACAAAACTTAGAAAAGGGAAAGGCACAGGCTCTCATTCCTGCTTTATTCTCCGACGGCGTCTGGACTGCTCAGTTATCTGTGAGAACGATCTGCCTTCCTCCACCTATATGATGGTTTGCATTAGAAATACATTAGAATGTTAACATCCTGAAGCCTCAAACTTTGTGGTAGGATCTGCCTCCCAGGCAGGAGGGAGAGAGGTTTCAGAGGTGACTGTGATTCGTGCACAAAAGCACCAGAGCTAGCGCTTTGTGCCTAGGCCTTTGCTCCTAGCCCTCAACACTCAGTCTTTTCATCCCCTTCATCCAAGTATTGTTAAAGAACAAAAGGGCAGGAGTGCCTTGACAGGGGGGAGGGGCTGCCTCTGCAGCTTCTCCTCCCCGAAAAGCACCTCCTGGGATGAAAACAGTTTTAAATCCAGAATTCTAGTTTTCATCACTAGTCTGGAAGGGAAAAAACAGTCTTCTCGCATCTCACCACCAGCTTCTCCAGCAGTGATAAGTAACGTCTGAAAATCGTCAAGTGGTTTCAAGTCTCCCTTCAGTCCCAGAGGGGAACACATTCTTTCTTGATGGATTTCTTAACCACAAGACATTTCCACGTATCCCACTTCATAAAACTGCCAAATGTCATCAAGTTTTATCCAGACATTATTTCACTTTCTAAAACTGCAATTAAGCTGGAGAAAAAAAACAAACTGTGAGAAAGCTCACTGGTAGCACAGCTGGGCAGCAGGAAAGCCCGCCCTAGTGCGATAGAGGAGGGGGTCCCCCCCTTTAAAGAAGAGATGGAAAGAGGAGAGACAGAGGGGCAGGGAGACGTGGCCAGCTGGCTGCTTCAGGGCAGAGCTGGATGGTGAAGTTTCTGTTCTCTTAGACTGAAGTCTTCTCTGGTAGAACAGAATGCTATCATCACCTTTGAACCTTGATGCTGAGGCTCAAGTACTGACATACATATGTCTGCCTAAAGACAGAGTGAACCTAAAATTGTACACTGCTAAAGAACAAACACCCTTCACAGAATACACAGAAAAAAACTTTAAACACGTATGTATGAACCAGAACAAGTTTAAGTATATGAAATTTTTACTGGAGAACCAGCCCCTCCCCCTAAGGCCTCATCTGCATTCTATGCAGTAAAATTCTAGGTCTATAAACTACTCTAAATTATTTCCTTAAAAGGCTTTAGTCAGCAGAGGCAAATATTAGGAAAGAGTAATAAAAATGACCAGTGATGACCTTGACATTTAATAAACACTGGCTTGATTATGGTGCAGACATCATGGCTTAACCTAGAGGAAACTAAGAACAATTTTTCAAGTATTTGCATTTCCTCTTTGTTCTTACACTCTCTTGGTACGAAGCTATGGAAAAATTAGATTCCTTTAAAAGAAAATTAACTTCTAAGAGACGAAATGGTTAAACCAAATCTGAGGAATGCGAGCTGCTATGGAGGCGCACAGAGCACACACTCATATGCTGTTTGTATTCTGTGTAGCTGCAACTCTCTCGTCTGTCTCTGACTGCCTGCAAAGCAGTTGCTGTATAAAAAGGTCCAGATGCCTTCAGTGTTGGTGCCTAGAAGGAAAAGGATGACTAAAATTTGTGAGGGAAGTTCTTTCTGATTATTCCTTATTCCTTAGTGTAACTAATTTTTTTTAAAAAACATACAGAACTCCTAACAGTAGTTTTCACTGCACGGTACTCTAGAGATGGCAGACAAGCTGCACGGATGGGAGGGTTCCTCATGTGACAAATCCTTCATTAAAGAAAATTTGTCATTTGAGTCAAGCTGATTAACGTTGAGTTTTCTGAAGCAGCTACTCTCCCGTTTTAAGACTGAAGACTTGGTGGTCCTCAGAAGGAGTCTGCAGCGTGGCGGGTGGGGGGCTTCTCTCCTATCCTCTTTCTCTCCTTATCAGGTACTGCTCCTCCATGGAGCAGCTGGGCATGTGCTGTTTCATGGGCTACTTCCTGTCTTCATCAGACACTCTGCTCATTCTCCATCCAGAAACAACAGGAATTCCCCACAGATTCTATGGTATTCTCATTTCCTTAGTTCCTTTCCCTCAAATTTAGGACATCATTAACAAGAGAGAACTGTATATATTCACTATCAGAGAAGTCAGGATCTGAGCTTCTAGACATGTGAATTTCAACGACTGACATGCTGAGAAACCCGCCAGTAGGTTTCAAAGAGGAGGAGGTCGGCCAGGACGAGAAAGCCGGAGCGGACAGGGAGTGAGCCGTTCATCCGGGGATTGGAGCCAAGCCCCGGGATGCGCCAGGGACTGTGCTGGACGCCAAACCACAGACACCCGCGCGCTCTGGGTGTGGCAGGGGAGACAGACGTGATAACTGATAACGTGCATGGGAGCCGAGTGGAGGGGAAGTGCTGTGGGGACGCAGGCTGAGTGTCTGGCTCGCTGTCCTTGCTGGGAGGCTGGGCGCATGCACTGTCCAGGAGGACAGACAGGCAGAAACCACTGGGACTGCTGGTGTCAGCTTTGTTAACAGAAGCAGCCTCTTCCTGAAGTAGGTGAATGGAAGCTCCCACACGCGAGTCCGAGCTCAGGGAGACTCACTGCACAGGAAGCAGCAGCGGTGGAAGCTCCGGCCGTCACACTGCACCTCCTCGGCGTGGTACACGGTCCTCCCACAGGCCCCGCACTTGTTGCCACCTCCCCAGACAGGCATCCTGCGGAAGAGAGCATCGTTAGGACGGGCCCCTACCCGACGAGACGCCGCACAGGTTCCCCGGAGGGCTGTTTAGACCCGGGGGACAGCGTTCATTTCTCTATAACCTGCCCCGACCACACCTTTCAAAGACGGGCGGGTCCTCCACATAACCTCATCTTGCCTCCCAAATTATAGCTCTTTCACTAGGAAACGGGGTTGTCACAAACAGGTTTTTTTCCTGCTACAGGACAAAGGACAATACATCAGTGCAGGTCGCCAGGCACAAAACAAACCGCCACCCGCATCCACAGGCTTTAAGAAAGCAGTGTAGGGAGCGGAAAGGCAAACACCCCACCAGCGCAGCCAGCTGTAATGAACTGTTTGAAAACTCAGCTGAAGGGCAGAGCTTTTTGTTACATGTTTACTTCATTGTAACACTGCCAAACTCTTAACCATTTAACATACACAAACTATGACACACTTTCTAGGGAGGAAGCAAGTGCTGAATTTGTGTATCTTCTGTAAAGTTACGGGAGTTCACAGCATAAACAGTTGTTTATCTGACTAGCACAACTGCGTGGGTGGAGCCCGGCTGTAACCACAACAGATCTCCATCCAGATGGCGACCATATAAGCTTCTGTGCCTCACTAATCCAGTGTCCTCCGGTCCAGCCAACAGCTGGCTATCCCTTTCTGATGGGTCTGTCCGTCCATACAAAATATGTTGCCAGTCCCCTTCCTGGTGAAGTGAATTCTCGTTGAGTGTGTCAGAAAAACCTCCTAAGTAGTGTGGCCTGATGGTGCTTCCCAGGCGACTCAGTGGTAAAGAATCCACCTGCCAAAGCAAGAGACTCCGGAGACCTGGGTTCGATCCCTGGGTCAGGAAGATCCCCCGGGGGAGGAAATGGTAACCCACTCCAGTATTCTTGCCTGGGCAGTCCCATGGACAGAGGAGCATGGCAGCGTCGCACAGAGTGAGACACGACTGAGCAACTGAGCACACACGCAGTGTGACTTGTGGCAGAGCAGCTGGAAGCTGAAATCCTTGGCTGTCCCGCTATGATGTAGGGCGGCGTGTTCTCGTCTCTCTCAATGACTTGGTCTGCTTGGACCCAGTTTAAAATGCCTAGTTCTGAATGGCCAACCTGCTCGACTGCCTTTGCCAGTTACAGTTGTCCTGTAAAGACAGCATGTTATGTCAGCCCTGCAGTACCTACAACACAGTATCTAAAAACACAGTACCAGGATCCCTTTGGCTTCCACCGTCATTTCCAGACTTCCCTTCAGTCAGTGGCGTTTGCAGCCCTTGTCTGTTGCGTCCCCTTGGATGAGCGGCTGGCCTCGGTACGAAGTGTTCACAGCTGGCTAAGAAAGCTGGGACATCCTGACTAACTCAAATCTGGCCAGAAAAAGAAGGGACAGGGACAGCTTCTTAAGCAAAACACTGAAGAACCTTCAGTCTTAAGATTAAAAAGGAGGATGGAGAAAATTCCCATCCCACTTACCATCCTACACCATTTAGACCATCCAGAACGCAAGGCTTCCTGAACACTGAGGTGAGGTCTTTCCACAAGAAAGCCTGACAGAATTAATCACCGTGTTGGGCACCCTGCTGGTACCCAGCCTTCTCTGACCCCTCTTCTGGGAATACTTTCCTCAGATTCTCTCCAGGGAAGCAGCCATCTCTTTCTTGGCACATGTGGTTTAAGAGACTTACTAAATGCAGTTTCCTGGAGACAGTCCACGGTGCTTGCTACCAATTCAAGACAACATGCAGGTAAGCATTTAGAAACCTTTCCGCAGTTTTATGCCACAACAATCAAGAGCACGGCCAGTGGACTCATCTTGTTGGACAGAGGACAGACAGTCAGTCTCTATTTGGAAATTAAAGAGAATGGTCCTTTATCACAGACGGTTTGAGAAGCCCTGGGTTAGAGGGGTTTGACTCTACCCTCCACTCCAGGGTTGGACATGCGACTCGTCATACCGGTCAGATCACTGCATCCCCTGTGATGACTGGTTTAGGACCAGGCACAGGACCCCAGGCCAGTTCAATGGAAGTGAAACCTGGTCTTTGGTTTACAACTAACTGGGCGAATGCAGGAGGGGCGTTGCTAGCAGCTGTCTGCAAGAAAACTTAAGAATGAAGCCAGCATAGAGGAAAACAGAGAAACTAGATGCTTTTCAGCTTCACCTTGTTGTATCCCGTGCTCTTCAGTTATATGAGCCAATAAATTCCCTTTGGGAGATAGAGCCCCTGGTCTCAGAAATAAACAGCAGCAGCAACACACAAAGAGACACACCAAGGCCTGACTGATGGGACCAGTTATCACTGTCTGTTGGCCTCAACTTGCAGAAAGCCTATTTCCCTTGTTCAGACAGGAAGAGATTAATTCCTGGGGTCCACACATGTTACCAGGCTCCTGTGAAGGCATCGTATAGGATCGATACCCAGCACCAATGGGATATATCTGCATGCTGTCCTTTGCTGCTAAGTCGCTTCAGTCGTGTCCGACTCTGTGCGACCCCATAGACGGCAGCCCACCAGGCTCCCCCGTCCCTGGGATTCTCCAGGCAAGAACACTGGAGTGGGTTGCCATTTCCTTCTCCAATGCATGAAACTGAAAAGTGAAGTTGCTCAGTCGTGTCCCGTGTCCAACTCTTTGCGACCCCATGGACTGCAGCCTACCAGGCTCCTCTGTCCATGGGAGTTTCCGGGCAAGAGTACTGGAGTGGGGTGCCATTTCCTTCTGTCCTTTAGTAGTTGCATAAATTCTCATTCCCGTCCCTGCAGACAGATGCTCCGTTGTTTAAATCCACAGTGAAACCTGAGCCCGACTGCAGAACTTGACACAGAGCTTGGCTCCAACAGCCCTCCCTGGCTTGAGCTTGGAGCAGAGTTAATGTAATGACCTTGCCCCATGGCTCCAAAGTTACCTGTGTTCTGGAATGCTCACAGATACAACAGACATCTGCTGGAAGTAACCCCATGATTCTGAGGTATCCAAACACCAAAGCCAGACTTGTAGGTAATGATGCTGTAGTGACTTAAAATCGGATCCCAAACATCAACAGCCTAGCTGGCTTTTAAAATACATTATTGGCAAGGCCCTTCTCTGGTACCACCAATGTGTATCATATTTACTTTGGAGCAATCACCTGTCAGGAGCTAGACTTCTATCAAGACTAACACTGTCCTGGGTTTTCTTTGAACAGCATCTAAAAATACATCAAAACTAACTTGTCACTCTATGTTTCTCTCTGCTGTAGAGCAACTCGGGACTTTTAAAAAAGGAAGAATATCCTCCCTTTTCTTATGCAATTCAGGGTTATATAAATTCACTTCTTATAAGTCAAGTCTGATTCCTGCTGTACACACCATGCCAGTCAAAGGTAAGTAGTCATCTTTTGGGGAAATACCTATCCAATAGCTATTCAGCTTAGCATTTTAAGAACTTCTTCCTTTGGGGGTGGGGATCACAGTTCTGTCTTCCCCCCACATCATCTACCAGAGTATTTGGCATATGTTAAAATACATAATTTCTATTGTTTTAAAAGAATCTTTCCGTTTTCAATTTGTTTGTACACTTCCCGATTCGATCTTTTGAAGACAGCGGTAGCACTGCCCTACTTTTCTCCGTCACATTCTTGGATTCTCAGCACAATTTCCAAATCATTAACTTTTTAAAAATTGCACTCAGCTTAAAGGCTTTGCTCAGGGTTTCTGAATAATGCTCCCTGTGGGCCAGGCTAATAGGGCATCCTCAGAGAGAGCCAGCTGGATTTATGTTTATTGGTTAAGCTGGATAGTGGGTAGCTGGGTGTATCTTATGTTATTCTCTGTTTCGTATATCTGAAATATTTTGTAATGGAAGGAAAGAAGGAGGGCAAAGAAGGAAGGGAGAGATGAAGGAAAACATTGATTTAGACAGACCTGGGTTAATTTCACTATTATAATGGTTGTGCAATCTTTGGCTTTCTTATCTGCAAAAGAAGGGGGGAAGGTAACCCTCTACCTCACAGAGATATTGTGAAGATAAAACACAAATACATAAATTTTTTTCTTGGCAGATATCCAGTAACTGGCAGCTTGAGGATGGGGGAGCATCTCATACTGTCCACCCTGCCAGGAGTCTTCCTAGAGGAAACCCCCTGACCAGGACCCATAGGACACAGCTCAGAGCAACAGCCGTAAAGAAAAGTCACCTGATCAGTCACTCATAAACCTTCTGGGACGTTACAATGCACCACAAGTAAATGGCAGTTGGCACTCGTGGGGACTATGAAATTAAGTTTGAATTTACACCTTTGGGTGTACCCCTCTGCACATTTGCTAAATCTGGCAGAGGGAATGGGACCATCTTCCATTCCTGTCACTCTTGGCACTGCTATGCATATATTAAAACACACACAGACGCAAAGCTTCATTTTTCCTACAAGCTCCCGGCTGCACTGCTCCACAACAGCTGACATTAATCACAGCAGACTGGATTTGCACTGAGCAGTCTGCATGCCTTTCCCTGATCCTGTGCATTAATTTACAGAATGGTAAGAAAATCCCACGTTACACACACCTTGCAAAAGAGGCCACACTGGGGCTAATTCCGGTTTTTCATCTTGTTCTTTGGTTCTCATTACCAGAAAGAGTTCCAGCACTAGGATTTATCCACTGTGCTGGATGAAAAAAACTTGATCTTCATCCAAATACCTATGTGCAGTTTCTCTTTGCTGCTTCTCGCTAGTCTAAAGGCACCACACCCAGAACCCATAAGACTTAGCCCAAGAAGAAACTTACTGTCTAAATCTGAGTCACCTTGTGGTAAAGTTAGCTCATTCTCTAGATAGCCAGTGGCCAGAGGCATCATTCTCCCCACCTGTGCTGCGCTAACTGCCTTATTTTAGGATCTGAATGACGCAAACCCATGAATTTCAAGTCTCCATGTCACCACTTGCAATTTAAGTTAATTGCTCTGATGCCGAGTGAATTGTTCATAAACCTAGATTCTAAATGCTTCCAGAAGATCTGCCATTTTACGACTACATGCAGGTCTTTGTTATTATACTAGAATCTTTGTTATCATACTATAATAACTTCCCAAGAGGACAATCTACTATAAACCAGTTTCATTTTGAGCCACATCCAGACAGGGTCACTTGTTAAAGAATATGTAACTGTCCCCAAACACAGTGGTTTTTAAAGAGGCCAGAGTTTGAGAGCTGTAAATAATTGGAAATTAAGCTTCACGAGCATTCATGTATGAATGCCCATTCTAAAATTTTCTTCTTCGACCCAAACTACCTTCTTATTAGTCTACATCCCTTATCTGAGTGAGACTGCATCTGAGTGATGGGCTCCTTCTACCAAGGCCAGATCCTCAAGCTGGGCTTCAGGAGAGCTCAGCCTCAGGGTGAACTAAGAAAATGGATTTTGGAGTCAACAGTCTCACTTCCCTCATGTGCAAAAGGAGGACAGCAGTGCCTTTCATATAGAGTTGTTAAGAGAATCAGATGAGAAAATGTCCTTCTAGTCAGCATCTAATCACTGGTAGCCTTTACCATCGGTATTTAGTCATGTTCAGTCTTTGTTATCAATACTCATCTCCTACCCATCTCAGAGTCCATCCATTCCTTCATTACACCCCTAATCCCTCTAAAACATCAGGAAAACTGACTTCCCTCCCTCATCCAGTTAACTCCTGACTTCATTTCTGAATCTCGAGTAATTCTGGCAGCACAGGAGCAGCTGATAAAGACTAACGCTGCACTGTTTATGCAGCTCTCCTGCAGACCTATTAACTCAGCATCTTACAAGCTGTATCCTGGGTCGGGAGCAGAGGATAGAAGGGTAAAGGGAGAGTGCCAGTTTCTCAGGGAGTTCTACTTTGGTGGTAGAGGTATATAAACAAGTAACAGCAAAATAACATAACCCAAAGCCCAGACACACGCAGAAGGGGTTTGGGAAGTCTGCTGATAGAGGGATGCCAGGATAGTTTCATCTTGTTCACTGATACGGGTTCCTGCAACTATGTTGAAAAAAGATTCCAGAGATCAGTCAAGGTTCTGAATTCAAGATTATTATTTTATGTCGGCCATAGAAATTGCAGTGCACATGCTGCCTCTACGTCATTCCTGGAGGAAGAGAAAGTGTGGGACTCAGAATCAGACACTTGTAAGCCTGAAAGTCGGTGATCAGCTCTGCTATCTTAACCAAGTTCCTGATCCCCTGAGCCTTTATGTCTTCAGCTACAACTTGGAAATGGATGAGCAGTCTCTCGTAGGACGACTGTTAAGGATTTAACAAGATATTAATAACATTAGTAAAGTTCCTGGCAGAGAGCCTGTGCTCCATAAACGTGGGCCTCCTTTTCCTTCAGGAGCACCAGTGGGCCTGAAATATGGTTAGCAGATGTTCTGGGGTTAAGTGACTTGCTCAGATCAGTGACCTCCAAAGATGCAAATCTAGGTTCAACCACTCATGTCTGACTCCAGAACCACAAGCTGTCCCCCAAACTCTAGTGTCTGATTTAAGGATGGAGAACATTCAGATCACTGGAGCGTGAATTGTAACTTACACCCAGGGATGCCTTCCATTCTGCCCAGTGTCTTCATCCAGCCAACTGGCAGTTAAGTGTCCTCTCTGCTAATCTCACACCCAAATGGCTGCTCTCAGCCAAAAAGCACTCTACCACTCCTCAATGCTCTCCCAAGTCCATCCTCCTCCTGAGGGAAACCTCCCTTCTGTCTAAAAGCACTCCTGTGTTCACCTCACCCTCACCATTCATTACTGCTTCTATATCTTGTTGCCACTCATGTCTTCAACTCGGAGGACAGCAAAATCCTTGACACAGATTTGGAGACAAGCTGCCAAATCACCCATTAGAATACAACTACGCTCTCAGCTTGGTCACTCTGACCTCCGTCTGCCAGACCTCCATCTGTCCAGAATCTGTGCAAACGATAAGATATTTAATTACTCAGACAATTTAATGTTTGTGTGGTTTTTACATACAGTCAGACTGAGATTGATCTGCCAAGACTACTGTTTATTTGCCAAAAGATCTTAGGTTGGTTATCTGATCTGCTCATTTTCTCATTTTAAAAATGGAGATACTGCTTATTTACATCATAAGGCAGTTTTGAGATTGGACAATATTTGTAAAGCACTTAGAATAATGTCTGCCATGTGATAAGTAACAATAATTAGAAATAGTTATGTAAAGGTTGGGGCTTCCCAGGTGGTAAAGAACCCGCCTGCCAGAAGATGCAGGAAACACGGGTTCAGTCCCTGGGTGGGGAATATCCCCTGGAAAAGGGAATGGCTACCCACCCCAGTATTCTTGCCTGGAAAATTCCATGGACAGAGGCATCTAGTGGGCTACAGTCCATGGGGTCACAAAGAGTTGTGGATGCGACTAAGAAAAATCAATCAAATGTAAAGCTTACTATACTTATGTTAAGTAGTTTACTTATATTAACTTACTTAATCCTTGTAACAGCTGAGGATTATCATTATCATTATCCTCATTGTATGAGTGGGAAAGCTGAGGTATAGATTATTAAGTGGCTCATAACTGTGAAACCAAAAATTACCAATTCAAGTTAAAAATACCAATGAAATTTAAATAGACTGTATTGAGTTTACTTGACTGATGTTTCACTAAAAGTAAACCACGGCTAGCAACACAAAACAGTAGTGACTGACATGGCCTATTAGCACAAGTTCTTTTTTTTTTTTTTAGATTAATGTATTTTTATTAAAAAAATTTTTTATTGGAGTATACTTGGTTTACAATGTTGTATTACTTTCTGCTGTAGAACAAAGTGAATTAGTCATAGATGTATACAGACAGATGTATCTCCTCCCCCCCCCCACCCCCCACCTCTCTAGGTCATCACAGAGCACCCAGCTGAGCTCCCTGTGCTATAGCGCAGCTTCCCACTAGTTGTTTGATACGTGGTAGCGTATATATGTCAATGCTACACTCTCAACAAGTTCTTTTAAATTGGGTGTTTTCTGTCCTGCTGTGGGAGGGGTGAGGATTTGATTCTGTTTTTCTCTTCTGGAAAAGACGCCACAATGAAACCTTACTGGGAAGACATCCGGCTGAAATGTATTCAATGGTATGTGTCATCTTCTTGTTAGTCGAGGACAATTAGTAGCAGTGTTGGCACAATGAGATGAGTAACAAAGGAACCTGATGTCCTTTGCGAATGGTTTACAATACACAGCTTTTGGTTCTTCCTCTAAGACTTACATTAAAATGTTCAACAATCAGAACTTGTGCCTGGCTCCTCCACAATCCATTTTGAGAAAACTCCCCTAAGTCAAGGTTCTTAACCCGAGGTCCACAGAGTCCCTGAAATTCTGAGGATTGGTGAACTTAGTACCATGTACTTTATGTACTTAAAAAGTTTAAGAAGGGGTCCAGAGACTTCACTAGACTGCCAAACTGTTCCAAGACACAAAGAAGTTAGGTAGTACCATCCTGAGTAATCGAGAACCCAGGTGCAGGGAACCCCATCCAAGAGAACACAAGGGATGCCAGGCAATACCAGCCCAGGAAATGACACAGTTGAGGAAACCTGCAAAAGGGAAGAAAGCTGGCCTCCAAGCAAGGCCTAGGCAATACTGTCCAAGTCAGCACTCTCCCAGAGGAGGCTTTCGCTGATAGCCATTTACCCCTGTGTTCAACAAAGTACAGAATGGTACAAGGAACGGCATGCCTTCTGAGAACCCCTGCAAGGTAAGTGCTACAACACCCATTTTATAAGATGAAGTAACAGACCCAAGAGTAAACTAACTTGCCTAAGGTCATCAAAGCAGTGGGTGCTGAAGCTGGGATGTGCATTTGGGCCCAACTGGTCAGTCCTGTCCTTCTCACCATGCTATGCCTCCTCTCCTGCAGTGGGCGTGCTCATCCTGCTCATCTGATTTCCCTGATTTTTGACAGAGAAGAAAAATTGGAGGCCCAGATCCCCACATTCAGTGGCACTGAGGTTTCTCAAGCTCTTCCTTTATTACTGCCAACTTTTACTCTATGCCATCATTCTTGCTGTTTTAATGTAAAATAGAGTTTCCTCAAGATCCAAGTGAGTTGGCGGTTTCATCAGGACAGACTTCCAAAGAGTATGGCTTTCAGCTCAGGATTTGGCACATACCAGTATTAATCAGTATTTGTGAATACATTTAGAGGAATCCATTAAAAAATTCAAGATAGAAACTGTAGCTCCAAGCTGCTAATACTTACGTGGCTTGAGTCCAATTAAATCTTTGTTCTCTATAATTGCAATCTTACTCAAACTTTCATTCATTCATTCAGCTAACCAGTACTGGTTCTGGTCCAACAGTGTTTAAGATACCCAAGCAAAGTTCTGTGAATTTCAAAGACTCGTGAGATGCAGACCCTGTCTCTACCTAACTTCACTCTGAAAGAGAAAAGGAAACTAGAATTCAGAGTAGAAAGAACCTTGAGAAATACTGGTAAAGTATCAGAGGAAATCAGTTTTAGAGGGCAATGACCAATGAGATAGTGGGGGGAGACCACAGAGGACTTATTAAAATTTGTTCTAGTTTGGTATGCAGTTTTTAAAGTATGTCTTAAATACATACAGTTTTAAAGTATGTCAGTCTGTAACCTTCTGAGACAGTCTGTGGAGTGTGTTTCTCTCTAAATACTCCACTTCTTACCTAATACTTTCTCAGTGAATTCTGAGATGAGGCATCAAGAACCTGAGTTTCATTAAGTCCTGAGACTAGTAACTAAGGCCCTCCCACCCTGGTGGAGATGAAATAATGATGTTGACCGCCCTCCCTCCGCCCCCCCTCCCCGCCCCTCGCCCCTAGCCCCTCGCCCCCAACTTCAATAGACTAAGGCTTGGACTCTGTTGACCTATGTCCCAATTCTATGCTGAATTCTCCTTTGCTCAAGCCCCCTCATGAATATGCATGTGCCCTTAGCTTAAAACTTCCCCAGTTTTGCTTGTTGGGGAGACACTGCTTTAGGAAAGTATTCTCCTTCCTTGCTACAAGTAACAATAAACCTTCTCTCTCTCTCTCTCTCTCTCTCTCTCTCTCTCTCTCTCACACACACACACACACACATACACATAGAGTATGTGAAATTTACCCTTTTAGAATCTATTGCCCAGCTCTTTCCTGAAAATCTGAGTCAAATTATAACCAACTCTGTGGCTGTCCTATTTGAATTCTTGGCATTTTTATAAGTAGAGCTTTAAAACAGGTTAATTAGAAAAGTTAAGAATTATAGAGGCCATTTTTACTGCTCGAGTTAAAAAATTACCCAAAATAAAAAGTATTTATAAAATGAAAATGAAAAACAAGTCTGGTCTCTGGACCGCGAATAAAGCAGCTTAAACATTTTGAGTAACCATTTAAACAGATACCGTTCTACAAAAGTCCAGGCTGGGAGGTGGGGGTGGGGCAGACGTGGGTGTCTCCTGACTCAGAAAAGCCCCCTCCCCCCTCCCCCCTGGGGGCTGCCTACGTGGAGTTCTGGAACCGCGGTTGTGATTTTCAGAACCTGTTGCAGAATTTACAAGCATTCTTGCTTTCCCGGTTTGTACCTGAATTGTAGAAAGTTCCGAAAAAAGCTGGGACAGATCGATATGACGTTTCACTCCCGTTCCTTCAACATTTAAGGTTCGGAGCTCGGTGGGCAGAGGCCACCGAACAACAGGGCTACCAGGAGCTCTGTACCGCAACAGAGGAAGCATTCTGGGTTCAACCGGCTATGGGAGCCCCCTGCTCACCCCCAGGGCTCCGAACCAACCCCTGGGAAGGTCGTCCTCAGCGCACAGCACACTCGGGGCACAGGAGACCCCAGGACTCGGATTCCGCCCTCCTCTTCGCGGAGAGAGAATGCGCCACTGGAGGAGCGGGCCCAAGACTACTAAACGGCGGATTAGCAGCCACGCGAAACTCTCGACCCTACCTCTCTCTCCCGGAAAAACCGGTATGGAGATAACGCACCATTATTTCTCTGCCCAGGGGACCCGGGATCCGAGAGCAGGTCTCGGGCGGCCGCGGGGACCAGGGCAGGTGTGTGGAGGGGTATGGCGGGGATCGGGGCGCAGGAGTGAGGAGGATGAAGGGGGTACCAAATGGGGATCGCGATGGTAACATCAGAGGAGATGGGAGGGGGCGCCCGCAGGGCGGCCTGAGGGTCCCGGGGGGCTAAGGGGGACCTCCATCCCCAGGATCGGCGAAACACCCCCATCGCCTTACTCCGGTTACTCACTCAAATCGGAAGGAGGACCACGCTGAGCGTTCGAGAACAGGTCGCAGAAACCGCGGCGGGAGTCTGGCAACCCGGCGGAGAGCGCGGGTACCTTTTAAAGCCCCCGTGGGCGTGGCCTCTGTGCACCCCGCCCCCACCCCACAGCGCCCTGACGCACCGCGCCGGTACCTCTTAAAGCCCAAAGGGTGTGGCCTGTGTGCACCACCCCCGCCTCGCGGCGCCCCGCCCCGCCCCCCCGGGCGGCCTCCCGGGCACGCTGCTAGGACTGGGGGCGTCTGGCGGGAGGGCTGCGCGTGGCGGGTCCCCGGGGTGAGGCCGGAGAGACAAAGGCAGAATCCCGCCTTTTCCTGCTGCATCCCGCGCGCCCGGTGTCCCCCACCGCACTGGGACCGTTCCCGCCGGTTTCCTCTTCACCCTAGCCCCTGAAGCCCGCGGTTTCCAGAGGCGCTCAGGAGTTGGGAAAGGAGACCGCCTCACCCTGACGCGAGGCCGGACGCCGGGACGGTCCCGTCGGGAAACAGCTCTTGCGACGTGCCGTTCCTACCGCGGGCGCCGGTTCTCCTTCAGGACGGAGCACTCCAAGGTCGAGGGGTTTCCAGCAGTAGAAAATCGGCCAGATCGGGGGTTTCCACCACCCCCTCCCTTGCCTTATCGTTATAAGTAAACTCAAAGTGATCAACTTCCCCAATGGACAAGTATCCTGTGGCCCGATTTCCAGCTTCTGGGAATTCGCGCAGCCTTCCTGTTCTTAAAGAGCAAAATTTCTCATCTAGACTAAATAAATGACGTTACACAAAACGCCTCATTACCCAAGTGTTTTGCTTTTCCCACCACGGTTGCACACACTGCTGCGGGGGTCGGGGGGGCAAACCCAGCCCGCAAATCCGGGCGCCAAAGGACCCTGCTGCGTCGGTGTCGGAAAACCCCAGGGACGGCAGTGACAACCGAGGCGACCTGATACCGGACCTTACAGTCTGCTTTATTGTTTCAGGTGGAAAGAAAAATAAACAATGGCATCTCTACCTTGTTCACAATTCTAGGCTACTAGAGACCTCTGTGCCGGCAGCGATGATCCCTGAGAGTTGGTGTTTGGGAAAGTGGAGAACTCCAAGAGGCAGTGACCAAGGCTTTCCCTCAGGTCACAAATGCAATAGCCTCCTCTAGTGCAAAGCTTCTCCAACTCCACACTGTAGGCATTTGGGATTGCATGATTCGTAGCTGTGGGGGCTTGCTGCACATTGTAGAATGTCTCCACCGACATGTCAATAACACCCTTCCTTACACACTGTAATAATCAAAAAGTCCCCAGACAGTGGTAAGTCAGAGGGCATTAGTTGAGAACGCCACCATGGTATATATCTGCATGTCAAAGTGGCTTATAGTATTATTATTGTTTTATTTTATGTGCTGGGACCAATCCAGGATAAACCCATTAAAACAGCAGCGTTATTCTCTGTCCACCCAGTACTGTGCAAAAACACGTAGTGGTGATTGACATCTCCTGATATTGTCTTGGGAGTCTGGAAGTATTCCTGCCTGCTGTGAGTGTTGCTAAATATGGTCAGCCCCTATTTTCATGACATCATCTAATGTAACAGTGACTTGACTCCTGGGGCCAACATGAAGAATCTGTTTTTCAGATTCTATATACCCTTTAACTCTGCTGCTTACAGTATTTATTTTTTCTTGCACTGGTTTATGTCGTGTTTCTAACTGAATGAAGCCATAAGTGAATTTTGATGCCACACTGGTTTTCAGTAAATTGTTGTCCTTTCTCAGTTCTTTTGGGTTCTTTTTGTTACCTCCAGGCCTGAGCTATTTGCTTTCTGATATGCTCATGTCATCCCTAAACTTGTCAGTTACCTCCTAGCATTTGAAGTTGAGGGCTTCTCTGATAGCTCAGCTGGCAAAGAATCCACCCACAATGCAGGAGACCTGGGCTTGATGTTGGGAAGCTCCCCTGGAGAAGGGAAAGGCTACCCATTCCAGTATTCTGGCCTGGAGAATTCCACAGACTGAAGTCCATGGGGTCGCAAAGAGTTGGACACAACTGAGTGACTTTCACTTTGCTTCTGACCTTAAAAAGTATTTCTGCTATCTGTCTATGTATTTGTCTGAGTGTATTTTACAGTGAGTTTGGGGATAAAGTGCAACATTTGATTTTTAATCTATATTTGTACTGAACTATCCACATTTAAAAAATATTTTATTTCTCTTATATTAAACATTTCCTTAAACTGTTGACTCTTTTCAATATAAATGCTGGGAATTCTTTCCATTAATTTAGACAGAGTGGCACAAAGGAAATAGTGTGAGCTTCAGAAACAGATGTGGTTTCAACATACAGCTCTGACACCTACTAACCCTGTGAGCTTGACCGAATGCTTGTCTTCTCTGTATCTGTTTCTTTACCTGTCAAATGATGATAGTACACGCCTTGTAGCATTGTTGGGAGAGTTACATCAGATGATGTATGTAAAATGCCAAGTATCGCATGTGGCGCCTGGTGAACACTCAGTAAATGATGATAGTTATGTGAAGCAAGGATATCTTGATGTCCTCTTCTGTCTTCAGAAAGAAATAGAAGCCAGGCTTTGCTGATGGTTCATCTTATGTTGCCCACAAAGGGTTTGGTAGTAAGAAAGTATGAAGTATCTTCCAAAACCATTAAGAGACTGCCAGTAGAAAGTAAATTGTCAGCCTGGGAAAGAGCTAGTGGGAGAAATGTGCCCTCACAGAGAAGAATAGGCCTTTCTTAATTTCCATATGGTCCTAGTCTGCTTGACTCCTTCCACCTTATTATAAGAGGCAAAATTGAAGGTTAAATGTATCCAGCAGGGTGTTTCTTTTTCCCAAGAAAGGCAGGTTATACTTGTATAACAGCTCCTTCAGTCTCTGGAACCCATTAACCAATTTTGAATCAAAGACCTTTATCAAGGTCGCTGTCCTAAGGCAAGTTGAACCTAGGCTGCCTTTCTTCATGACCTTGTGCTTCAAGGTCAGATTTTTCAAATATTTTTATTCTTTTTATTTCATGCTACTTTTTCTTAACAAAACTCTGAGCCAGATGAGTGTGTGAATATAAACATAAGGCTTCTTTCTTTTAAGGCAAGGATTCCTTCCCAGAAGCCAGCTAGGTGGAAAGGAATCTTTTAGTATTTGTTAAATGAAGGAAAAAAATATACATTCTCTCATTTTGCTTATCTACATGCTTAATAATAAAAAAGAAGCAGATATTCCCACCTCATTTTGTTGCCAAGATTTAGAAGCCATGGTAAGAATTAAAAATTACCCATACTCAAAAATTACCCCTATACTCTGTGAGGCACTGTCTGGCAGAGACTAAATAATGTAAGTTTTATATGCTTAAAATCTGAAAGGTAGATTAAAATATGATTTTTGACACTTACCATATTTGCTTTTTTTAAAACTTTCTTCAAACTCCCACTTTCTTTAATTTGGTTATTTCTTAACCTTTTCCTTAATGAATACTACAGTATTTCCCTTCACTGCTGTTACCTTCTGTTGCAGCATTATTTAAGTTTTCTTTTCTACAAGAGCATTCTTGCTTTTCTAGCTCTGCTTGTGTGTGTGTGCATGCATGTATGTATGCGCACTCAGTCAGGTCTGACTCTTTGAGACTCCATGGACTGTAGTTCACCAGGCTCCTCTGGTTTAGACTTTCTTACTGCAGCAGAGTTTTTCTAGCTCTTCTAGTATGAAAACTACCATTAAATTTAGCCTTTGAGTCTGTCCATTTCAACCATCTTAACCCCTGAGATGTCCCATTATAGTGTTCTCCTCTTTCAGGGGGTGACATCACCTTCTCCCTCGTTCTAATTCCCATTCACCAGCCAGCACTGCCTGAGCCTTCCTCCACTTTGCCTCGAATCACCATATTTCCCCCCATGTTTATACTTGCTGTCCCTAATCTCAGAAGATCAGGTGCTTCTCCCATCTTATCAAGAATATCCATTCTGCCTGAGCTTTTCATTCTTTGGCATGCTTATATTACTTTGCTCTTCAATTTCTCTATTTCTACTGCTTCCTTCCCTTTCTATCAATAATTACAAAAATGCTCTCTACCCCATTTTTAAAAGTTGACAGAAACTTCCTTGAGTTTTGTAGGAGGTTTTGGTGGCTGTCTCACTAGCATCCATTCCCCTTTTCCCAGAGGCCCAGGTTTCTGTTTGGAGGTCCCTGTGCTTTCAGGGAACAGCCTCCACAGCCCTGACTTGGGGTGGCGCTCTGGAGCCAATCTAAGCCTTCCAACCCCTGGTTTGCATGGCAAGTCACGTGACCTCAGCCCATCCAGTCAGAGGGAGTCTCTGAACTCTGTTGGGATGTTGAGAGGGAGCCATGCTCTTCAGTCTGGCAAGTTCTATGCACACACATGGGGCCTAGAGTTTCTACAGTCATATTTTTCTGGTAGGAAACCAGCCTGAGGATTCAACACAAAGAGAATCAGAGAAATAGAGCCAGAGCTCTGAACAAACGACTCACAGAGTTTGTCTACCTGCAGGGTCTTTTCATTTGGCGAACAAATGAGTTCCCATTGATGTTTGTTTCATTTTGAGGTGGGATTTCTGTAACTTGCAGTTAGGACTCTCAACTGATTGTGGTGGTTTGAAACTATGTCCACACATTCTTTGATTTTTCATTCGGTGGCATTTAATTTCCCCTCTCCTTGAGTGTGTGGTGGTTTTAGTGACTCACTTCTAGAAAATAGCATAAAGTCTATGATTCTCAGCCTACATCCTGAAAGGCATTGTAATTTACTCCTATGTCCTGCCACTCCCGTCCCTCTCTCTCTCTGCATCTCTGTCTCTGTCAGATGGATCACTGCTCTGGGGAAGCCAGCAGCCATGTCAGGAGGACACGCAAGCAGCCCGTGGAGGGCCCACATGGTGCAGAACAGAGGCCTGCAGCCAACAGACTCCGAGGAGTTGAAGCCTTTTGCCAACAAAAACATGAGTGAGCTTGGAAGGAGATTCTACAGTCTGTCAAGCTTGAAATGACTCCAGCCCTTGTTGCAACTTTGACAGCACCCTCTTGAGAGACCCTGGGCCTCTCACTGTGGTCACGGAGAGTCCCCGATTGCCAAACCAGTTACCATCTTTCAGTGCTGACCCTGTTTGACCTCTCAGTTATGAGACAATGTTGAATGAATATGTGATTGTGTGTACACTCACAAAATGGAATTTTCTAAGAAAGGTCACAGTTCTAAAGTTTCACACAAATGTTAACGTCTGTCTTAAGAGCTTGTTTTGGTGAGAAATGGGAATGAATTCTCAAAGCCACAACCACTAGGAAACCTATTTCTTTCCCCCCAAAAGAATTATCTCATGCTTGATAAGAAACACTAGATAATTTCAGGAAAATAAAATGTGTATATATATATATATATATATATATATATTCTAACTTTCATATAAATTTTTCTATTGCTACAGATTGTATAAAAGTAAGTGTATATTTATCCAGTAAATTTCAATAAAAAATTTTAGAATCTGCAGTAGTGCTTATCAAAGTATTTTGATTTTTTTCCCTTCTGTTCAGAAAAAGACTAAGTAGAAGATTAGTCTAGTTTGGGATTTAAGAGTGAGCATTTGGGTATATATTTCATTTCAAATATCATTAAACAAGATTTCCATATGTATTTTTATCGTTGAATAAAGCTTCAGAGAAAGCCTCATAAAAATTTCCAGTTAAAACATTATATATATATATATATATGTAATGCTTCTCTGGGAAATGATGTAAGGAAAGTTAACAGGATTCTGGAAACAATGCACAGCGCTATAATTGACCGGCGCTTAATTACTTACTTACGGCATATGCCTGCTAGGACTTTTGTGTAATCTTCATATATGGGATTAAATGTCATTTGTAAAATGAACCGTTTCTTGCAAAACAAAATAAAAATTGTCATGTTCCTGCAGCTCTCACCTCATAAGAAAAATGTTGAGCTGTAGAAAAAAGGTTAATATCTGAAAACACCCCAACTCCTATAAATTCTATATTTATATGTCTATAGGGAAAACTGACTTACCTTTTACTTTAAATATTATTGACTCACACCGTTCCAAAGACTGTGGGAATACCTAATTTCCATTCCTAATTCTTAAATAATGTCATATGTTCAAAGACTCAAGCTTTGATTTATTTGTCCCTATGTTTACTTAGTGGAAGACTTGTAGGGCTGCAGCAGAAACAAACCCCACTGACCTGTTAATGGCTGTGTATGAGCTCAGATATGAATGTTTATATGGACTCAAGAAACTGTCTAAATCCTTTGTAAAATGGCAGTGGGCTACCCTGGAGTTATCTTACTCTTCTGTTCAAATTCAGCTATAAAATCATAAATAGGGAAGGGCCAACACATACTCCATTGGCTGGTCTTCAGGTTAACAGCATATATTGCAACCCAATAAAAATAACTATTTATTGTGTGTGTCAGTCACTCATTCACGTCCGACTCTTTGTGACCCCTCCAGGCTCCTCTGTCCCTGGGATTTTTCAGGCAAAAATACTGGAGTGGTTTGCCATTTCCTCCTCCAGGGGATCTTCCCAACCCAGGGGTCGAACTGGAGTCTCCTGCATTGGCAGGTGGACTTTTACCACTGAGCCACCTGAGAATGTCCCTTACATGTCAAACATTACAGAAATATTTCTTCTGGTCCAAAGAACAGCCTTGTAAAAGCCATTATCTTTCTTTCCACTTTACAATTAAGTAAAGTGAGAGACTTGTGGAAATTGAATAACTTTTCCCACAGTCACATAGCTAGTAAGTGGCAGAGCTGGGATTCAAATCCAGTCTGGATCCGAAGCTCTTTCCATTACCAAATGGAGCCTTTCGACAATGGTTCTTTGCTGTCATAAGAGAAGAGCAAAAAGAACTGTCCCTCTTTGATGGCATTACAGACTGCTAGCTCCCTGGGAGCAAGTCTTCATTCATACAAACCAAACAGAAACCTCTGTCGCCTGAGGAGATGCTCCACCCCATAGCCAACTGGAGTGAAGGCTACAGTGTTTGGTCATGGCACCATGACTAAGTCAGCAGGTCTTCACCCAGGGGAGCATCTCTGGGGATGGGCCTGCTCTGGGGGATGGAAGTGGATGGAAAGAAGAGGCAACACATTAAAAAGACATCACACTGTGGCTCTTTCTTGGGCTAAAGCCTCCCAGATGATGGATGAGTGTGTTATGCAACCATGAAGTTTAACTTGGAGCACTGCCATTTTTGTCCATCTTCTCATTGGGATGCAAGCGTGGAGTAAATTCCTTATATGGAGTGGGGATAAGGAGATTGACATGTGGTCTTGCCTCCACTGCTCTCCATCTGGGGAAACGAGTGAGTTATTTAACTTCTTTGAGCATATTTTCCCAAGTCTAATTGATTGCTCGGTTCCCACTGAGCTCTAGAATTCTCTGATTCTACTAGTAGCAATTATATAATATTTCTTGACTTGTATTTTTTGACATGAAAAGGCCTTCACAGGTATTAATTAGGGTTCTTAGTTGCAGACCACAGAATTTCTGAGAGGAGCAGGGTTGCAAGTGTTGCCAACAGAACCCAGAACAATAGCTGAGCCCAGCACAGTGTGAAAGGAGACGCCATGTCTGCCCATGCTCGCCTCTCAATGGCTATCATCCTAGAGACTGAGAGTAGATCTGCCATCCCTGAGCATGATCATCACTTCATGTCACTCACTTGCCTTCCAAATCTGGCTCAGGGAATGTATCTTCCATCTGGGTTTGGTGGAAACTCAGTTATTTGTGGAAGCCAGGCTGCAAGGGGGTCTTGGAAATGTTTGGCTTTCTAGCCTTTGGGCTTCTCAGGTGGTGCAGGGGTAGAGAATCTGCCTGCAATGTGGGAGACCCAGGTTTGATCCTTGGGTAGAGATCACTCCAGTATCCTTGCCTGGAGAATCCCATGGGCAGAGGAGCCTGGCGGGCTGCAGTCCATGGCGTCACAAATAGTCGGACACGACTGAGTGACTAACAGTACTACTACCAGTAGTCTCTGGAGGATGGAAGGCTGGGTTAGAACTTGAGTGGGTGTCGAGTGAGCCTGTGTGGAGTGCCTGGCTCGGCCTGTTCCATGACTGAGTGCAAAAAGAGGAGAAAAAAGCATGCACATACCATGAGCCCGTTAAATATCTATGTTAAAAATACCATACCAAAAAAGTCTGAAGCGGTATGCACTAAAATTTTGGTAGTATTTTGCTTTAATCAGAAATATTGCTGTGTTTTTACTGCCTTTTCATTTCTCTCTGTTGGCTGATACTTCTAGCAAGAATGAGTATTTCTTGTGTTTTTTCTTAAAAGAATGATGCTTATTGTTTATGGTCTTTTGATTCTATGTGACATAGAGGTGGTATCCTTTTTGTGTCCTGTAGATATGGGTCTTCAGGATACTGGCCACGGAATTACACCTGGGAAATGACTTTGAAAGGCGTGTAAATCATTATTCAAATTTAGGTCATGTCAAATTCCTAGCTACTTGAACATATGTTAATAAAGACTCAAAGACAACATAGTAATGATAGGGAAGCAAAAGTGGGATCTCAAGAAGGATTATCATTTGGAGTATTTTTTTTTTTGTCCTCATCACACTGTCATTGCCATTTTTCATTGCCATGTATCATATCTTTCATTGCCATTCTTCAAATGATAATTTTTCTTATGAAGCGATATCTTCATAAGAACATTATCACTTTATAAGAACACTGCATTGTTGTAGAACATTGTATAGTTGTTATCTGTGCATTAACAACAACACAGTGTTGTTAACAAGCAAAGATAAGTATGAACCACTAATCTTTTGCATGAAGATCCCACAGCTGTATGTATAGGAATGGTGGCAAGAGTATGGAAGATAAAATTGAGAAAGGCAGTGGAGGTTAGACCATGTGGGTTTCTGAATGCTGTGTTAAGCAACACAGAGAATTTCCTCGTGGTCCAGTGGTTAGGACTCTGAGCTTCCACTGCAGGGAGTTCAGGGTTAGATCCCTGGTCAGGGAATTAAGATCCCACAAGCCATATGGTACAGCCAAAAAAAAAAAAAAAATACAGACTCAATTCAGATCTTATCCCCTCTATTTCCCTCAGTGGATGCTGAGTTTTTTCAATCAGGAAATGTTAAAATATACTCAACATAAAACACAAAGCCGAACTCTGACCTTGAAACAATAATTATAAGATTTTCAAATCAATAACTGTGATTCATAAAAACTTGCTTAAGTTATTCCATTGATTAAATGCCACAGAGAATGCTGTGAACTATTTAGGTGTTAGATATCTACAGTGCTTGTCTTCTAAAAATACTCAATTTGATTAATGTAGTTAATCTAGTTTTTTAAAAACACTTTCTGTATGCAAGATACTTTGTTAGCCTCTGGGAAATACAGTATTTAAAGCTTTCTGTTCTCAAACAGTTTTGCAGGTTACAAGAGCCAAGGCAGTCACAAAACCTCCCACTAAAGAGCATAATGTGAGACACGTTACATACAGCAACACAGGGGCCCCGATGGGGAGCAGCTACTTCTCCAGCCTTCTGGCCCGCCAAGCAAGGGCACACAGCAGCGTTCCCCAGGTTTGGAGAAGGCTGCCAACTAAAGACACACTGCTACTAGCAGTCGGAAATCCACTTGTCAACACTGGAGGTAAAACACGAGGTGTGTGGGTAAGGACCACCAGCATCTTCTAGGAGGTTAATTCTGAGGGTGGGGGGATGCAGGAGTCTTGCTACCTGAGGGGGGATGTGGTGCTTCAGCTGAGCCTTAAAGAGGTAGGGCATCTACAGATGTGGGCAGGGAAGAGTTAGAGCACAAACCTAGACAAGGCAAAGTTCAGGATACTTTAATAACTCACTGGTATAACTCTATCCTATTTGTTTTCCCCCTCTGACACTATTTCTTATTTTTATTACTGCCTAGAATTTCACTGTGTTAACTCTTTGCTTCACCCAATTCTCTAAATACCTAAGTTGTTTTCAAGCTTTATTATAAGGGATACTCATTTTATCAATTAAAGTATATTCCACAAATACAGTGATGGATCAAATATCTTCCCTTACAGAGTTGACATTTTAGTGAGGGAGCCTGTAGGAACACAACAGTGGTGGATCAGTCAGGCTGCAGTAATTCACACGTCCTCCACCCTTGAGGTCCCTGCAGGCAGGGCACTGGTTTCTTTATACTTAAAACTCCTATAACTATCATACCACCTAGTCCTTAATAAATACTGGTAACATTGGTGAAGTTAATGGAGAAAAGCCCTAAGTAGAGTATGAAAGGGGTAAGAAGAACACGAATTTAAGTTCTTATAAAAGAACCATTGTGATTAGCAGCATTTTTTTCCCTCTACAACTTTATGTCCTGAGGCATGAAATTTATTTCTCAGGCTTCTGTAAAGTCTTTAGCATAGGATGAAACATATTCCATTTCCTTAAGATATAGTCAGCTAAGGTCATATCTCCTTTACTGACATTATAATATACAAAATAAAATTCCTCTTTAAATTCTAGAAGCCAACTTCATGTCTTCACCTCCTGCGGCTTCACAGAAACACCTGCCCAGGCTTTTTGGCTTTCTCTGGAGTTATATTCCGGTCAGCAATGGCTTGTGTAACATTTTATCTTGCTAGGTTTTGTCTCTCACTAAAGCGATTCATGAATCATTCTTGTTGGTTTCCGAGTAGGTTACAGTATGAGCTTATTTGCATACAGAGCTAAGTCCCCGACAAATTTAGGAGATGGCCTTTAAAATTTATCCCCAAACTTCTATTTCATTGCTAAGATGCCGTTTTTAATATCACTTCCAACACTACCAATTCCTTTTTTTTTTCTCTTCCACCAAAACTTTGACTTTTTTTTTTCCAGGGTCATTTTCACAAAGCAAACAAATTTTTATTACTACAAAAGCTACTGAGTGATGAGCAGCAAAGCAAATTAGGGTGTGGATTATGGGCAGTGGTTTGGGTTCATTCATTAGCTGAGTGACTCACTTCCTGGGAATGGACACTTACTCCAGCAGAACCACAAATTATTACAGCAATGAAATATCTTCTGAGAAATAGCTAACATTAATAATAAACTTACAAAAGCCAAGGGTCTGCTCCAGTATTTCCCAAACTAGCTTCCAAGGAGCAATAAAGTTTCTCAAGTTACTAATAGATGTTTTAAAAAATAAATGGCTCTGTGGTCAAATCAGTTTGGAAAACACTTCTTATTTTTATCTTCCCCTTGGAAGAGTCATAAAATACATTAACATGTTATAGGTCCGTCCCTTGGACTGCAAGGAGATCCAACCAGTCCATTCTGAAGGAGATCAGCCCTGGGATTTCTTTGGAAGGAATGATGCTAAAGCTGAAACTCCAGTACTTTGGCCACCTCATGCGAAGAGTTGACTCATTGGAAAAGACTCTGATGCTGGGAGGGATTGGGGGCAGGAGGAGAAGGGGACGACAGAGGATGAGATGGCTGGATGGCATCACTGACTCGATGGATGTGAGTCTGAGTGAACTCCGGGAGTTGGTGATGGACAGGGAGGCCTGGCGTGCTGCAATTCATGGGGTGGAAAAGAGTTGGACACGACTGAGCAACTGATCTGATCTGATCTGAACCTTATTTGACTATAAACATCTTTCACACACCACCTATTAACAGCTCAAATGATGAATGACAAATGTTTGTGTGCTCAGTTGTGTCTGACTCTTTGTGACCCCATAGACTGTAGCCCGCTGCGCTCCTCTGTCCATGAGATTTCCCAGGCAAGAATACCAGACTGGGTTGCCATTTTCTTCTCCAAGAAATCTTCCCAACCCAGGGATCAAACCCCTGTCTCTTTTGTCTCCTGCATTGGCAGGCAGATTCTTCACCACTGTACCACCTGAGTACTAATGGTCTAAGAAATATCACTTGGGAAAGATTCACCTACATGGTTTCTATGGAGTTTATTACCTGGATTTACCAGATAAAAGGGCACAAACAGGTTTGTAGTTCTTGTACATGTCTTCCAATGGATTCAAACAACACTATATAAGGACCTTGACTGCATTTCTGTGACTGACAGGTTTTGTCTTGATTATCGGTGTGATTAACATTGTATTGCTGATTTGTAGATGAACATCATCTGGGATTTAGTTGAATAGTATAACACAGCTGTTCTCAAAGTGTGATCCCTGAACCAATATTTCAGGATTATTGGAGAATTTGTTAGAGATGCGGATTCTCAGGTCCCATACCTACTGACCTAGGAGCTCTAGGGGAGGGTCCAACAACCTGTGTTTTAACGTGTGTTTTAATGTGCTCGATTGCTCAGTCATGTCCGACTCTTTGTGACCCTAATGGACTGTAGCCCGCCAGGCTCCTCTGTCATAGGAATTCCCCAGGCAAGAATACCAGAGTGGTTTGCCATTCCTTTCTTCAGGGGATCTTCCCCACCAAGGGATCAAACCCATGTCTCTCATGTCTCTGCATTGGCATATGGATGCTTTACCACTGTGCCCTGTGTTTTAATAAGCCTACCAGTTAACGCTTGCATACAAAAGTTTGAGAATCACTTTTTCACACAGTTTAAAACTTTCGCTTTCAGCATATAACATGGAACAGGGACCAGATTTATCTATCCTCTTACCTGAAAAAAAAAAAGGAAATACTGGACAAAATGTATGAAACAATGGTTTTCAGACATTGGACATCAGGCAGCTCAGGACGTCATCCTGAGAAGTGGAAAACAAATAAAATGATCCCTACAACTGTTCCAGCTTAGCATGTAGAGAGAGATTCTAGATGAAAGGAAGAGGAGGACCCCAGAAAGGGCCTGCTTCTCTCACTGAGTAACGGAGATGGAGTTGAGAGTCCAGGGAGACCAAGGTGCCTAGATTTTCCTAGTAGAACAGCAGATAAAACTACACAGAAAGAAAAGTCTAGAGAACTGCAGATGCTCCTCCTGAAATCTTCAGCTGAATATTGACAAAAGCAAGAGCGTGAGGAAAAAAATTAGTAGATCATTGGTGAGCTTCAGGACAACCTTGAGTGATCAAATACACTGATCAGGGACTGATCAAGTCCCTGAAAGAGAAGGGCAGAAAGAATATTTTAAAATATTGACCAGAAATTTTCCAAATTTCATGAAAACCATGAATCTATAAATCCAAGAAATTCAACAAACTCTAAGAATAAGAAACATGAAAGCCATACCAAGGCATATTGTAATCAAAATATTTAAAATTAATGATAATGAAAAACATCTTAAAAGCAGTCAGAGGGGAAACATCACAATCTATGCAGAGGGGAAACAAAAGGAAGAATGATCACAGATTTCTTATGGAAAGCAATGCAAGCCACAAGATGGTGGGTCAACATCTTTAAAGTACTGAAAGGAAAAAAAATCTGCCAAGCTAGAATTCAAAAACAAACAAACAAAAAATCTTTCAAAAAGGAAAGTTAAATAAAGTTACTTTCAGGCATATAAAAGCTGAAAGAATTCATCACAGAAGACTTGAACCAAAAGAAATGTTAAAAAACATTTTTGTTAAAATGTTAAAAAAATGTTAAAATGTTTAAAAATGTTTTAAAAATGTTAAAAAAAAAAAAAAAAAAAACATGTTCAAACAGAAGGAAAATGATACTAGAAGGAAATCTGGAGCTACTTAAAGGAATGAAGAGCTCTAGAAACAGTACATAGGTAAGTAGAAAAGACCATTTTTTTCCTTATTTTGAAAATCTGTCTAAAAGATAATCAGTTGCTTAACAAGAAAATAGTGCAATGTATATGATGTATTATAGGGCTTATAATGTAAGTAGAAGTAACATGCATGACAATAGCATACACAGAGGTAGGAAAAGGAGTGTCCTATTGTAAGGTTTTTATACTCTGATCAGATCAGATCAGTTGCTCAGTCGTGTCCGACTCTTTGCAACCCCATGAATCGCAGCACGCCAGGCCTCCCTGTCCATCACCAACTCCTGGAGTTCACTGAGACTCACTTCCATCGAGTCAGTGATGCCATCCAGCCATCTCATCCTCTGTCTTCCCCTTCTCCTCCTGCCCCCAGTCCCTCCCAGCATCAGAGTCTTTTCCAATGAGTCAACTCTTCGCATGAGGTGGCCAAAGCTTAGCATCATTCCTTCCAGAGAAATCCCAGGGCTGATCTCCTTCAGAATGGACTGGTTGGATCTCCTTGCAGTCCAAGGGACTCTCAAGAGTCTTCTCCAACACCACAGTTCAAAAGCATCAATTCTTCGGCGCTCAGCTTTCTTCACAGTCCAACTCTCACATCCATACATGACCACAGGAAAAACCATAGCCTTGACTAGACGGACCTCTGTTGGTTTATACTCTGAAGTGGTACATTATTTCTTGAAAGTTGACTGTAATAGACATATACTGTAAACCCTAAAGTAACAAAAGGAAATAACCTTAACAAGCTACCAAAGGAAATAAAATGGAACCATAAAAACACTCAACTCAAAAGAAAGTAGAAAAATATTTTTTAAAAAAGGAACAAAGAATAGATAAGTCAACTAGAAAACAAATTGCAAGATGGCAGATTTAAACCCATCCATATCTGTAAACACTTGGGCAAATAAACCAGGTTTTTTGCCCCCCTGTACTCTTCAGCAAATAAACAAGTTAACTTTTTATCCCCTATTAGCATTAAATTTCTCTCCAAAAGCAGGGCAGTGAAAGATTAGAAACTTGAACTAATCATAACAGCAAAATGATTTTGGCAGTGATTCCTCTTCTGACTTAGCGTATCACAGAAAGATGACTAACAAGTTCAGCCAAGAGACACTGAGCTGAAGGCACTTTTCATTTCTTTCTTCTCAGAGCGCTTACATAACTCAGATCGCTATAGCATAGCAACCCAGGCACAGAGTATTCAAAAAGGGATTTCTTTCTTTCAAGCCTGGGGCTTAGCAACACTATTAAAAGTACTCTCCTTTGTCTGCCTGGGACTGAAGGACACTCTGCAGACCTTTCGGGCCACTCTCCTGTTGGGTCCTTGGTGTTGCTCCTTTGCTGTCCACTGTTTGGGGATTACCTGGATATGGCCCTTGGCCTTATCCCGCGTCCTGCTTCCTCATCTGAACACTCTTGCTGCTTTTCGGTTCTACCTTCCCCAGGCTTATCCTGTCCAACGATGTGTCTCCTTTGCAGAACACTGTCTCACCTGCTGAACTCATTCACTTAGTTCATTCGTGTTCATTCTTTAGATCTTAATCCATAAGTCCGCCAATGTGTCCTCTACCTGCTTTCCAGATTCTTGTCACAGTTTGAAATTATGTACTGTGGAATGTGATTGTTTGGATGGCAGAGACAGAAGAAAAGACATTAAAAGTGCTCATATTCTTCGCTTCTTCAGCTGAAAATAGTCCAATCTTTCATAACTAATGGGTTCATCCCTTCCCCCCATCCCCCACTGTGTAATGGTATTCTGACCTTTATTATGCAGATGAGGGTGATACGTGGAGAGAAAACTTGAGAAACAGGTAAGCCTGGAAGATCTAGGCTGGGGGGTGGAAAATACTAGAGGAGAGGGGAAAGTGGATCCCAGACAAAGCGAGCTGAGGCTGGAAAACTGAGGGATAGGCTGCAGGGGCATGAGTTCGGGTTGAGAGGACTTTGGGGAGGAGCTGGAGAGCAGGGTTGCCGAGAGGCAGTGGGGTGATGTTGGATATGAGAGACAGGGAGAGGGAAGGGAAAAGGGATCGTCAGGGTGTGCGTCAGGACTGCGAATCGAATCACACTAGGCAAGCTTTGAGAGGCATCAGTAAATGGCAACCCACTCCAGTGTTCTTGCCTGGAGAATCCCAGGGACGGCGGAGCCTAGTGGGCTGCCGTCTATGGGGTCGCACAGAGTCGGACACGACTGAAGCGACTTAGCAGCAGCAGCAGTAAGGATAGAAATCGCTTTTGGTGGAATTTTGGCTGCTGTGTTTGTCCCCAGGAGTAGGACAGCACATGGAGACTGGACTGGACGGGAAACTGCCGTGGAGCGTGGCTAGAGGGCTTTGGCCGCCAGTGTCCAGACTCCCTGGGGTAAGGCAGCCCCTCTTTCCTCTGGGGCCTGACCTGCCTCCCCTCTCTCACTGCGCAGGCGTCTCCGGGAAGCTGCCTAGCCCCACCGCTAAGGCCTCACGTGTGACGCTGGCCCCGCCCACCAGGCACCCATGTGCCCTGACCAGGAGCCGCTTAGGGAAGGTGGCCTGGTGAGCTTCGTGCCCAGGGTATTTGTTGCAAGAAGAGAAACACTCTTCTTTTACTAATGGATTTCAGTGTGAGGATGAAACCAAACACAGGTAAAAGCAGGGCTGAAATAAGGGGAGGTACCAGGTACCAGTCTTATTTTTTGAGCCCCTATACCAATCCCCCGGAGAAGGCAATGGCACCCCACTCCAGTACTCCTGCCTGGAAAATCCCATGGATGGAGGAGCCTGGTAGGCTGCAGTCCATGGGGTCGCTAAGAGTCAGGCACGACTGAGCAACTTCACTTTCACTTTCCACTTTCATGCAATGGAGAAGGAAATGGCAACCCACTCCAGCGTTCTTGCCTGGAGAATCCCAGGGATGGGGAAGCCTGGTGGGCTGCCGTCTATGGGGTCGCACAGAGTCGGACACGACTGAAGCGACTTAGCTTAGCTTAGCTTATACCAATCCCCACCTCAACTAGCCTTTGGCTTGTATATTACATGAATCAATAAACACCCTTTTTTTGCTTACGCCAGTGTAAGTTGGGTTTTTGGCTACTTGGAGTTGAAAGGGTTCTAAATTATATAATATTCGACTTGTATCTGTATTACATCTGATTCAGGCCTATCTCCTTGACTGAAGTTCATAGGGACAGTGTTTGTGTCTTTTTGGTTGTTGTTATCTGTTCTATTCCTACCACCTTGTACAGTGTCTGGAATGTTTGTGGCATAAACCATTCTTTTAAGTGCATCCTGTATAAACACATTGTTTTGTGACTGGTTATTGTCTGTTTCCCTGCTAAATTGTAAACTCTCTGAGGACCAGGAATTGTGTTTGTTTCACTTGTCTTGAGCTCCCAGCCTAATGCACAAGGCTTGGAATATATTAGGTACCTCATGAATATTGGCAGAGTGAATGAACAAAATATGGGAAAAAATATGAAGTCAAACCAGAGTAAGGCCCATCATGAAAAGGCCGATTTACTCGGGTTTTAGAAATTGGTTTCCCAGATATAAGTATTGAATGCCTATGAAGTGAAACCTTGATACTTTATGACAGATTTGGAAAACTGAGAATGAATCAATCTAACTAATATTCTTTCTTCTCCCCTATTTTATATCATCAGAAGAAATGATGACTTTTGTCTCGCTAAACCATTATGCTTCTGTGACCTAAGAAGGCCTAAGCAGATGTATGACTTAAAAAACAAAAGAGTGGTTAATATATGATTATCATGTAGTTTAAAAAAAAAAAGTATCTGGAGGAAAACAACTGGTCACTATGGTAGTTACAATATCAGACATTAAGGCAAAAATTCAAGCTTCATGAGCTCTCCTAGATCATTTGAAATTCTAAATAATAAAAGACAAAGCCATAAGTATTCACTAAAGACCCTAGAAAGCCCACAAGGGATTCTAATCCCCACACATGGACCCATAGAAGCAATCAGTCTATTCTGAGAAGAGGAAGAAAACTTTTTCATCATTTCCTCTCCCTGTGTAAGTGTATGATTCAACAAAGAAAATGGAGTTTTCTGGAAAGAAACCTGGGTGGTGTGAGTTCCCTAAACTGTCGTTAGTGATGGGGAGGAAAGGCTGCGATTCCAGGAAAATAGGGTTTTGGCCCGGGTATCTTTTTGTCGGGGCAGTGATGGTGAACAAGCTCCTGATACGTATGTCCTTTCACCAGCAAGACCAAACCAAACCAAACCCAAACCTCTGAACCAGAGAACAGTAGAGGACAAAATTTCACAAGTTTGTGATAGTTTTCTCTCATCTGTTTTTCCCCCTTGTTAGATGAAATGGCCCATTAAGTTCATAAAGTTGAGCACACCATGCACAAAATCTCAGATTTCTTAGGTTGATTTTATCAACTAATTAATGCAGAATGTTCTTAGAGATCACAGGAGTCAACCTGCATTCTAATGCGCTCTAGAGAATAAAAAAAAATTTAAAACAAGAACTTCAGTTTTAATGAACTCATGATTAGAAACAGGTTTGAAAGAAACAATTAATATTCATTGTGGGGCTTCCTTGGTGGCTCAGTGGTAAAGAATCTGCCTGCCAATGCAGGGAACACAGATTTAATCCCTGATCTGGAAAGATCCTTCATGTCACGGAGCGACTAAGTCCGTGCTCTGCAACCATTGAGCCTGTGTTCTAGACCCCGGGAGCTGAAACTCCTGAGCAACAAAGACCCAGCACAGCCATAAATAAATAAGTGAAATCATAAAAAAAAAATTCACTGTGGTGAATTAATAGGGAAAAAGGACTGAACTCAGAAAGAAAGCGCGTTTCCTTCTTTATGTTGACTTTTAAAGTGAGGATTTGAGAATTCACATGACATGGGAAGAAGTCAGTGCTGCTTGACATCCGGACAAAAGAAATGAGTGGCGTTTAGCTACCATCCAGCTTGATTCTGCCCTCCACAGGAATCAGTTATGAACCTGTAAAGTCACTCTTTTGGCTAAGCAACAGGAAAAGTGTGTTGAGATTAGATCAATAATGCAGTGATGTAGTGGATAGTCTACTATAGTATCATAGTATAAATACCTGCTACAGAGTATACTTCTTCATAATGGTATTTACTATAATAGGATTTTATTTGTACTATTAAACTGATAAGAGTATCGATTATTTTAATATTACTTTATTTCCTAAATAGCTAGTATGACATGAATACATAGTATTTGAACCAGATATATCATAGGTGTTCATTAAGAATTGAAATAAAAGGGTAAAATGCTGATTCATTATAGCAAGTATTTTTTCTTTATTTTTTCCTTTCTTTATATATTGAAGTATAGTTGATTTACAATGTCATGTTAGTTTCAGGTATATAGCACAGTGATTCAGTTATACACATATATATTCTTTTTCAGATTCTTTTCCCGTATAGATTATTACAAAATATTGAGTAGAGTTCCCTGTGCTATATATCAGGCCCTTGTTGATTATCTGTTTTGTATCTACTAATGTGTATATCTGTTAATCCCAACCTCCTAATTTATCCCTCTCCCCCTTTCTCTTTGGTAATCATAAATTTGTTTTCTCTGTCTCTGGGTCTGTTTCTGTTTTGTATCTTTTTTTTTTAGATTCCACATATAAGTGATATTATATTTTCTTTGTCTTTCTGCCTTACTTCACTTAGTATGCTAATTTCTAGGTCCATCCATGTGGCTGCAAATGGCAATATTTCATTCTTTTCATGCTGCAGTCCATGGGGTTGCAAAGAGTTGGACATGACTGAGTGAACTGAACTGAATGGCTAAGTAAAATTCCATTTTATATATATTCCATATATATATATATATTTCCATATATATATATATATACACACACATATACAGGCTTCCCAGATGGCACTAGTGGTAAAGAGCCTGCCTGCCAATTCAGGAGACTTAAGAGATGCAGGTTCGATCCCTGGGTTGGGAAGATCCCCTGGAGGAGGGCACAGCAGCCCTCTCCAGTATTCTTGCCTGGAGAATCCCATGGACAGAGGAGCCTGGTGAGCTACGGTCCATAGGGTCACAAAGAGTTGGACACGACTGAAGTGACTTAGCATGCACCACATCATCTTTATCTTTTCCTTTGTTAGTAGACATTTCATGTCTTGGGCTATTGTAAATAGTTGTTTTACCAAGTACTAATTATTTCTCTAAATTCTTATCTGGCTTTTTAGGTAAGAGTAATCTGATTTATTTAATGTGTTTATCTTTTCACAGTGATGTACATGGAGATCCCAAAGATGTCTGGAACCCATTTAAGAGCTTTCTTAAATTAACTTACTTTATAATTTTAATAGCCATGGATGACGAATTTAGCTCATGATTCTTCCCATGTTTCATACATAGGAAAGATTATTTCTCTATGTGTCACTTTCTCAAGGTGAGTTTTGCAAATTAAAGACAAAAAAAAATCTGATCAAGTCATTTTATCATCAGTTAATACTCTTAATGGAGAAGGAAATGGCAATCCACTTTTATTCTTGCCAGGAAAATCCTATGGAGCCTGGCAGGCTACAGTCCATAGGGTCACAAAGATTCAGTCATAACTGAAGCGACTTAGCACATAAGTAACAATACTCTTAAGTGTGGATGCATAAGATAAATATAGGGAACAGTAGACTAGTTGG
Source organism: Bos taurus (assembly GCF_002263795.3). NCBI lineage: Eukaryota > Metazoa > Chordata > Mammalia > Artiodactyla > Bovidae > Bos > Bos taurus. Next base: position 6,320,956 of record NC_037332.1, read on the forward strand.
TTATCCAATTATTGGAATTCTTTTTTTTACCAGAATGAATCTTTGAGTTGCATTTTTTAGAGAGCCTTGAGAGTGATAGCACTTTTCCTCTTAAACTTACAGTGATCCTGCAAGTTTGGTATCCCTGATTTTAATCACATGAGTGAGTGGTGTAAGACACTTGAGACCTGTGGCAGATTGCATTCTCCAAAGATGCTCGCCACAATCCACCCCTTACAATGGGATGCTGATGCTCCTCCTGTTAAGAAATGGCATCTCTGTTTCTTCTTGAATCTGATGGGCCTGTAACTATGAAGGAAGTGACCCTATGTGACTTGTGAGGCTACCTCATAAAAGGCTATGATACAGCTTCCACCACCTTGTTCAAAGAAGGCAGGCCACACAGAGAGGCTGTGTGTTGGTGCTCCAGACCACAGCTTTGGCTGACATCCTAGCCAACGGCCATCAGCAACGGGCCATGTGAATGAAGAAAGATAAAAGGTGACTCCAGTACCCAAAATTGTCAGGCTGCATGAAAAACAAGCTCCAAGAGGGAACTTGCCCCTTGAGTTGAGTAAACCTTGAGAATTATGAGAGTTAATAATAGTAAAATGATTGCTGTTCTCCTAAGGTACTAAGCTTTAGGAAGACACATAGTGTGACAATAGATAACTGGAAGCAGACAGAATGAAGTTCTCTTCAGTTCCCTAGGTTAGCTTTTGTGGTGTAAGATTTCACAGCATTCTCTGTGGGAGGTTTCTTCCCAATCACAGACCATCAAATCTTATAAAGAGGAGTCAAGACTGAACGAGTGAACTGCTAATTACATAATTAGCAATCCATGATCATCCTGTCTCAGGGTGATCAAGACTGTTGGGAAAACTACAAAAGCCTGACAAAATTAGAGGAATAGTTTAAAGAAAAAAACAAGCATATCAAAAAAGTGAGTTACAAACAATTTGAAAAATATAGTATCGTTTTTGGTATAATTTTTTTTCCCTGTACATAACTGAGCTCATTGAGGGAATAAATTTTTGTGTTTATTTTTTTTCCATAATATACACTTAAAGGTCCATATGGACCTTTCCATATGGTTTTTCGAGTAGTCATGTATGGATGAGAGTTGGATCATAAAGAAGGCTGAACACCGAAGAACTGATGCTTTCAATTGTGGTGTTGGAGAAGACTCTTAGAGTCCCTTGGACTGCAAGGAGATCAAACCAGTCAATCCTAAGGGAAATCAACCCTGAATACTCATTGGAAGGACTGCTGCTGAAGCTCCAATACTTTGGCCGCCTGATGTGAAGAGCTGACTCACTGGAAAAGACGCTGATGAAAGATTGAAGGCAAAAGGAAAAGAGGGCAGCAGAGGGTGAGATGGCTGGATGGCATCACTGACTCTATGGACATGAATTTGGGCAAACTCCAGGAGATGGTGATGGACAGGGAGGCCTGGCGTGCTGCAGTCCATGTGGTTGCAGAGTTGGACAAGACGCAGCGACTGAACAACAACAAAACCTAGAATAGTGCGTGGCACCAAGGCTCAATAAAAATGTGTTGAATGAATAAATGAATGTAAACATATCTGGCAGAATGAAAACCAGACTGTACTTCTGACAGAATTCTGTGTGGTTTTTCTTTTTTGTTTCTTCTTTGTTTTTCCAAAATTCACTACCACAATTACGGATTGCATGTAAAAGATCATAATGTTCTATTTTAGAAATAATAAAAGCTTTCAAATACCTACATATAAGCATACCGTCAAATATTTAAGCAAAATATCCTCTTAGGAAAGAAAAAAAATTCATCATCAGAAAAATCTCAAGAGAAGGCTTTGCATTGTGTGGGCAGGGCCAGTTATAAATACAGACTTCTTTAGTTACTATTTGAGTGCTCCACAAAGTATCATAGAAAGAGACTTCTGTCAAGGATTGAATAAATTATTCCATTTATTTACTGTCATATTATGATCTCTTTATTTAGGCCAGCTGGGACTCCTTTTGTCTGCCAATGTAAAAACATCAGATCAGCAAGTTATACCAAAAAAGGCCCCGAGAGAAAGTCTCTTTCCACTACGTTTGTTCAGTTTTAGTATGGAAAACAGATTTCAGTTTGCTTGCCAAGTCTGATTGACTGTACTGGTGATTACCTATTATGCTGTGTGGAGAAAGATCCTGAGGGTGTGCTTAGCAACATCTGCCGTGGATCAGGTATAGAGGAGAAGGGGCCTGATTGTCCTGTCAGCAAGACGACTTGGTCGGTTACTGTTATGGAACCCATCTTGCACCAGGACCTACTTCTTTATAAACTCTTGGGCCTAATTAACTCCTCAGGATGAGTTCAAAATGGGACAGGCAGAACAGTGCTCCCCAAAGAGGTCTACCTCCTACCCCGAGAGCTGGGGTAACAGTCATGTTTGACTGAACGGAGCGAGAAAATGATTGCTGATGGCAACCTATCTGGCAGTCCAGTTGGACATCTCTTCCCATCAGATCAGATCAGTCGCTCAGTTGTGTCCGACTCTTTGCAACCCCATGAATCGCAGCACACCAGGCCTCCCTGTCCATCACCATCTCCCGGAGTTCACTCAGACTCACGTCCATCGAGTCAGTGATGCCATCCAGCCATCTCACCCTCTGTCGTCCCCTTCTCCTCCTGCCCTAATCCCTCCCAGCATCAGAGTGTTTTCCAATGAGTCAACTCTTCGCATGAGGTGGCCAAAGTACTGGAGTTTCAGCTTTAACATTCCTTCCAGAGAAATCCCAGGGCTGATGTCCTTCAGAATGGACTGGTTGGATCTCCTTGCACTCCAAGGGACTCTCAAGAGTCTTCTCCAGCACCACAGTTCAAAAGCATCAATTCTTCGGTGCTCAGCCTTCTTCACAGTCCAACTCTCACATCCATACATGACCACAGGAAAAACCATAGCCTTGACTGGACGGACCTTTGTTGGCAAAGTCATGTCTCTGCTTTTGAACATGCTATCTAGGTTGGTCATAACTTTCCTTCCAGGGAGGAAGCGTCTTAATCTCACGGCTGCAGTCACCACCTGCAGTGCACTGCTACGTGAATGTTATGTTACGTGGCAAAGGGGCAGATGGAGTAAATCACTAATCAGCTAGCCTTCAAATAGGGAATGGACTGTGAATTATATCCAGGTGGGCCCATTCTAATCACAAGCGTCCTTCAAAGCTTGTGAGAGACAGAGGAGACAAAGAGGGAGCTGCGGCTCTGGAGATGAGAATCAGAGAATCGGCAGCATGGCGAAGGACCCTGCTTCACCTTGTCAGCTTTGAAAAAGCAGAAAGGGAGCCAAGAGCGAAGGAAAGCGGACTCAAGAAACTGGAAAAAACAAGGCAAAGGAGGCCCCTCTTGAGTTCCCAGAAAGTAATGCGCCTGCCAGCATCTCGCTCTTAAACAGGTGGGATCCATGTCCTATTTCTAACTGTAGAGAAGAAAAAATAATTTTTCTTCTAACTTTCTGAGACCTGTATTAAAAGACATTAACAGGAGAAAAACAAGCAGAAGTTTATTAACATGTATACCTCAGGAGATGGGCTTCCCAGTTGGCACTAGTGGTAAAATGTATGTTTAAAATAGTGACAAAATTATAAAAAGAAATTTACAAACCTATAATCATAGTGGATGACATTAACATCCCTCTCTCAGCAATTTATAAAGTATATTGGTAGTAAGAATATCAAGAATTTAAAGGTAGTAAGAATATCAAGAATTTAAACAAAATGATGATGAAACTGGGTCTAATGGAAATATACATGTCCATCCAGTCAGTGATGCCATCCAACCACCTCATCCTCTGTCATCCCCTTCTCCTCCCACCTTCAATCTTTCCCAGCATCAGGGTCTTTTCCAATGAGTTAGCGCTTTGCATCAGGTGGCCAAAGTATCGGAGTTTCAGCTTCAGCATCAGTCCTTCCAATGAACATTCAGGACTGATTTCCTTTAGGATTGACTGGTTTGATCTCCTTGCAGTCCAAGGACTCTCGAGAGTCTTCTCCAACACCACAGTTCAAAAGCATCAATTCTTCGGTGCTCAGCTTTTCTTTTCTAGTCCACCTCTCACATCCATACATGGCTACTGGAAAAACCATAGCTTTGATGTGATAGACCTTTGTTGGCAAAGTAATGTCTCTGCTTTTTAATTTGCTGTCTAGGTTGGTCATAGCTTTTCTTCCAAGGAGCAAGCATCTTTTAACTTCATGGCTGCAGTCACCATCTACAGTGATTTTGGAACCCCCCACAATAAAATCTCTCATTGTTTCACCATCTATTTGCCATGAAGTGATGGGACTGGATGTGATGATCTTAGTTTTCTGAATGTTGAGCTTTAAGTCAACTTTTTCGCTCTCCTCTTTCACTTTCATCAAGAAGCTCTTTAGTTCTTCACTTTCTGCCATAAGGGCGGTGTCATCTGTGTATCTGAGGTTATTGATATTTCTCCTGGCAATCTTGATTTCAGTTTGTGCTTCATCCAGCCTGGCATTTTGCATGATATACTCTGCATGTAAGTTGAATAAGCAGGGTGACAATATACAGCCTTGACGTACTCCTTTCCTGATTTGAAACCAGTCTTGTTCCATGTCCAGTTCTAACTGTTGCTTCTTGACCTGCATACAGATTTCTCAGGAGGCAGGAAATGAACTGATTTAGCATGCACATATCTCAGAAGATAGCCAGGAAAATGAGTAATTAAAAGAGGCAGCTTTATGATTCAGGATCAAATACCATTTTAATAGGGAAAGGGGAGGTGGGGTGTATACCTCTTAGGGGAGAGCAAAGAATTCTTATGAACCATAAATAGGCCCTTGGGAGTACAGATGGGAGACAGGACATTTTGTGACAAAGTCTGTCTGAGTATGACGTCAGCCACTAGTCTCCTCCCCGGCTAAGGAAACTCCTGGGGAGGGGAATTTGTAACAGTTGAGTTCCTTTTGGAGGTTCTGTCCTTAAGCAGATAAGAAAAAAGGGGAGATCAGAAAAAAGCCTCTCCCTGCCTTTGCTGTTTTGCAAGTACCTACAGCTCAAAATAATAAGTACGCCAAAGTAGCATATTTGGGGGAGGCATATTCTGTTACCTTTCATAACATCCAGAACGGTGAGATGAATTTGTGTTGTATAAGAGACCAAGTTTCTGGTAATTTGTTACAGCTGCAGCAAAAAAGTCATATACAAAATACGGGTTAGTCTGCCTTTGAAAAGGAAAATGCATATCCACAGTCTCTCTCCCCAACTCGTGACTCACTGGTTGTCTGGACACCACCTTACAACTCATGGCCAGTTTCCTTGAAGAACTTTAGGGTCAAGTCTCTCAACTTAATCTGTTGTATTCAATTGTGTGAGAAGCACACAGGTTTTATCATTGCTGTTAAATGATCAGTTTAATTTCCCTTTCTTGCAAATAAGTCTTGTCTATCCGGTAAGACCACATTCATTGAACAGTTGTAGAGCAATACAAAGTCATTTGAGATTGCTGTGCTTTGTAATGTAAGGGGGGAGAGATTAAAACTAGCTAGAATTATTGGCAATGGCTTTGGAAACAACTAAAATCACTAATATTGAATTTTTAAAAAATAGTTACTATTTATTAAGAACCAAATATTACTTCACATACATGATCTCATTTACCTTTAGAACAACCTTCAAAAGGAGGAACTGCTGTTTCCATTTTACAAATGGGGATAGCAAGCCTCAGTTCAGGAATTAACTTGTCAGAGTTTTGGTAGGGCTGTGGAAATTCTCTTATTGGTCAGATAGTTCCTTTGGGGTAAAACGATTTGCCCTGAGGCCGGCTATTCTCTCAAATCCTGAGCTTAGTGACATATTGCACCTTTTTGGAGGAGTTGCCTCTCCCTTCAGGTTTGGGAATATGCAGATGATTTTAATTTCAACAAATAGGACTGGCTTTATGAAGCAGCAGCACTAAGATTTAATTATAACCAAAGCAACGGCTACAGCGGCGCTTCTAAAATTTTCTCACATTTTAGAAGCACCTGGGAAACTTTAAAATCCCAATGTCCAGGCCACAGTGCACGCCAGTTAAATCCTAAACTGTTGGAGTGGAGTTAGACTTTTTTTTCCTTTAAAACATCCAAGGTGATTCCAAGTTTAGGAGCTCCTGATCTACAACCAGGGACTTCATTTGTGGTACTGATAGCCCCACCACATAACTGGTTTACAATATGCAATATTCAGTTACATAAGCACACCCTTAAAAAAAAAACTATAGTTTATTATGCTCTATCACTATAAAATGAGGTCCTCCAAGTTAGAAGCTTAATAAAATCAGGTTCTCTTATCTACAGATTCATTTGAATGGACCTCTGAGTTTGGTGAAATTTGCTAACTTTTTTCTTAGTATATATATTTTCCATTCACAATTCTAATGCCTTTGTTCTATTTACACAAAGCAAAGGCATTCTGTATTTGCATCACTGAAATATGTTTAAATAAATTCTGTCTTCCCTAGTCTTTTACTATTAAGGTGGTCATATTATATTGACATTAAGACAAAAACTCAGAAGCAGGAAAACCTTTTAAAATGTAGTGTAAACAAAGGAAATCCAAACAAAGACACTATCCGCCTCATGGTCTGGGGTAAAAAATTCAGGAGTCAACGGGGCCAGGCAGGAAATCTAAATAAATAAGATGGACTCAGGTTTTTAATGAGAGAACAGGAGAGACAGTGAGAGACAGCAAGGAGAGGGGAGAGAAAGTGGGGTAGAGACTTTCCCCAGCACAGAAAAGGGGAGAGAAGAGGGAGGACAGGAGAGGAGAGGGAAGGAAGGAGGGGTGGAGAACAGAACCCTGGATGTCCATTGTTGCCACACGTTTCAATTTTTTGAGAAACTAGAAATCAGGCCTTTTGAAGTGTGTGTGTGTGTGTGTGTGTGTGTGTGTATATAATTTAGTGTCTGGTCAAGAAAATTTAAACTCTGTGTTGCAGGACAGGTTGTAAGAGCGAGCGAAGGGGTGAGAACCCAGGGAAAAAACCAAGTTCGTTATCTATTTGAGGAAAACTGGTGAAATTATTTACTTAGGAGGTTTTGAAGAGAGCGGACATTTTAATAAATACTTCTGCCTCTTGCTTTATTCTAGTCCTTGTCAAACTCAAAACAGACATTCCTTTTTTCCCCTTTTATTATTTGATAAGCACATGCAGACCAAATTGACTTTCTTTGACCTACCGCCCCCCCCCCCCGCCGCCCCCGCCCCCGCCCCCGCCCCCGCAGCCTGCCCCAACCCCTCTTCCATTCTCCTTCTTTTGTGTCAGATGCTTTCAATTGCTTGTGATAATAGACTGGCTACAGCTGACTAGCTCTGAGGAGCACAGAGATGAGGCCTCACCTGTGATCCACAGTGCCTAGAAGCATGAAGACTTTTTTTTTTTTTTAATTCACTGGCCATTGACTTTGAAAAAACGCCGATTTCTCAGCGAACACGCTGCCTTTTCCTTTTAGCTCCACCCTCTGTTCATTTCCCTGGAGTTAGTGGTGAGCTCTTAACTCCGTAAAATAAGTGACAGTCAAACAGACCAGTTTATTTCAGCCCCTTCTGTTGCAAAGATGGCTACCAAGGGTGAAAAAACAGTGGCCATAGTAGCTATCATTTCTAACATCTCGGAATTGGATAGCTGGTGGCCATAAGAACACAGCGGGACACGCACTTTTTGCTCCGCAGGCGGATGGCTCCGCCCAGGCCCGGAGCTGCCGTGGGAGGCGGGCCGCCTCCACCCCCCGCCCCACCCCCGGGCCGCCTACCCCCCTCCCCCCCCCCCCCCACCCGCCCGTGTTCTGGTCCTCCCACCGAAGCTCCTCCCAGGGACACTCCTCACAGCTTTCCGGGCCTTTCCAAATTTGCTCCTCTGAACAGTATGGTGCAATAGGCGGGGTAGAGATTATGATTCCATTTTATAAATTATTAATCTAGGTGGCCATAAGGGTGGTGTCATCTGCATATCTGCTGCTGCTAAGTCGCTTCAGTCGTGTCCGACTCTGTGCGACCCCAGAGACCGCAGCCCACCAGGCTCCCCCGTCCCTGGGATTCTCCAGGCAAGAACACTGGAGTGGGTTACCATTTCCTTCTCCAATGCATGAAAGTGAAAAGTGAAAGTAAAGTCGCTCAGTCATGTCCGACTCTTAGCGACCCCATGGACTGCAGCCTACCAGGCTCCTCCATCCATGGGATTTTCCAGGCAAGAGTACTGGAGTGGGTTGCCATTGCCTTCTCCTCTGCATATCTGAGGTTATTGATATTTCTCCTGGCAATCTTGATTCCAGCTTGTGCTTCTTCCATCCCAGCGTTTCTCATGATGTACTCTGCATAGAAGTTAAATAAGCAGGGTGATAATATACAGCCTTGATGTACTCCTTTTCCTATTTGGAACCAGTCTGTTGTTCCATGTCCAGTTTGAACTGTTACTTCCTGACCTGCATATAGGTTTCTAAAGAGGCAGGTCAGGTGGTCTGGTATTCCCATCTCTTTCAGAATTTTCCACAGTTTATTGTGGTCCACACGGTCAAAGGCTTTGGCATAGTCAATAAAGCAGAAATAGATGTTTTTCTGGAAATCTCTTGCTTTTTCCATGATCCAGTGGATGTTGGCAATTTGATCTCTGGTTCCTCTGCCTTTTGGAAAACCAGCTTTAACATCAGGAAGTTCGTGGTTCACGTACTGCTGAAGCCTGGCTTGGAGAATTTTGAGCATTACTTTACTAGTGTGTGAGATGAGTGCAATTGTGGCAGAAAGTGAAGAGGAACTCAAAAGCCTCTTGATGAAAGTGAGAGAGGAGAGTGAAAAAGTTGGCTTAAAGTTCAACATTCAGAAAATGAAGATCATGGCATCTGGTCCCATCACTTTATGGGAAATAGATGGGGAAACAGTGGAAACAGTGTCAGACTTTATTTGTTTGGGCTCCAAAATCACTGCAGATGGTGATTGCAGCCATGAAATTAAAAGATGCTTACTCCTTGGAAGGAAAGTTATGACCAACCTAGATAGCATGTTGAAAAGCAGAGACATTACTTTGCCAACAAAGGTCCGTCTAGTCAAGGCTATGGTTTTTTCAGTGGTCATGTATGGATGTGAGAGTTGGACTGTGAAGAAAGCTGAGCACTGAAGAATTGATGCTTTTGAACTGTGATGTTGGAGAAGACTCTTGAGAGTCCTTGGACTGCAAGGAGATCCAACCAGTCCATTCTGAAGGAGATCAGCCCTGGGATTTCTTTGGAAGGAATGATGCTAAAGCTGAAACTCCAGTACTTTGGCCACCTCATGCGAAGAGTTGACTCATTGGAAAAGACTATGATGCTGGGAGGGATTAGGGCAGGAGGAGAAGGGGACGACAGAGGGTGAGATGGCTGGATGGCATCACCGACTCGATGGACATGAGTCTGAGTAAACTCCGGGAGATGGTGATGGACAGGGAGGCCTGGTGTGCTGCAATTCATGGGATCGCAAAGAGTCGGACAAGACTGAGCGACTGAACTGAACTGGATCTCTGTGGCCAAAGTTTCAAAATATATTCAAGGTCAAGTAGCTAGAAGCTAGAATTTTCCATCTTGTTCAGGACCTTTTTGAGGTAGAGAGTGCACAAGGCAGTTCCATTTCTTGGGACTCCCAATATCTTTAAAAATGGAGAAATGTCCAAACCAGATCACATTTAATTTTAAACGTTTACAGTTAGCAAGCCATTTTTAACATGATTCCCCACCCCCAAAGGTGACTGTAAGTATAAGCTAACTTGGAGGTAGTGGCTAATGTCTACACTTCAGACTTAGCCCTCTCTCTCTCCTGAATAGTTTAAACTTTTTTTATGTTGCGGGCGTTGGGCTCTGGAACAGAGTAGGACCCAGAAAATCCTACTCAAGTGGAGCTTAGAGTCTTAATAGGGAGAAGGAGCAACAAACAGAGAATTAAGATAATCTGAGATAAATAGTGATATGATGAGTATGAAGACTGAGCAAGGAATTTGCAGCAACAAGGAGGGACCTAGAGATTGTCATACTAAGTGAAGTAAGTCAGACCAAGACGGAGAAATAGCATATGACATCTCTTATATGTGGAATGTACAGAGACTCACAGACTTCAGAAAGGGGACTTTGGGAAGGTCATGCACATTGCTATATTTGAAATGGATAACCAACAGACTTATTGTATAGCATATGAAACTCTGTTCAATGTTATGCGCCAGCCTGGATGGGAGGGGGCTTTGGGGGAGAATGGATACATGTATATGTATGGCTGAGTCCCTCCACTGTTCACCTGAAATGATCACAATATTGTTAGTTGGCTGTACCCCAGTACAAAATCATTTTGGTGTTTAAAAAAATTTTAAAAAAACAGGGCAATAAGAAAGAGGAATTCAGTTCAGTTCAGTTGCTCAGTAGTGTCTGACTCTTTGTGACCCCATGAATCGCAGCATGCCAGGCCTCTCTGTCCATCACCAACTCCCGGAGTTCACCCAAACTCATGTCCATCGAGTCAGTGATGCCATCCAGCCATCTCATCCTCTCTTGTCCCCTTCTCCTCTGCCCCCAATCCCTCCCAGCATCAGGGTCTTTCCAATGAGTCAACTCTTCGCATGAGGTGGCCAAAGTACTGGAGTTTCAGCTTCAGCATCAGTCCTTCCAATGAACACCCAGGATTACCAGTAGGTAAAGCCAGTTTTTCACTCTAATAAAGCATTGGCTTGAGGGTCAAATTTTTATGAGCTGTTTCAGGTCATCTAGCAGTCTCAAGGATATTAAAGAATGCCAGTTGCCACTGATCGACACAAGCTCGCAAATGCAGATCTGCACACCTGAGGGTACAGACGTGGATGTGGGCAGTGTCACTGTGATGTAACATGACCGATTAACAGTAGAACAAAACAGGAATTTGTTGGATCTCTCCAAGGAAGTTATCTGTACAGCTATAGGTGTGCTTAGTCACTTAGTCGTGTCAGACTCTTACAACCCCATAGACTGTAGCCTGCCAGGCTCCTCTGTCCATGGAATTCTCCAGGCAAAAACACTGGAGTGGGTTGCCATTTCCTTCTCAAAATTATACAAATATTAACATTGAAGTTGCCATTGCTAAAGCAGTTTGAACATTGACTTTTGTGATAACCTATGATTGAAGCCTGTGGCCCCTACTATTGAATAATCCCCAATGAAAGCAAGATGTCAGTCTTTAAGGACAGATTTTATTTTTGGCAGGAGCCAAATCTCTTTCAGGGTGGGGTGGGCAATTCTGGATAATACTATTTTGGTTTACAAATAAAATTTGAAGCAGATCTAAAAGTGTTTCGAACAGTGAAAAAGGGGAGGTGTCTGTTTTGAAAAAAGTGTGGTTATTTTGAGGGCAACAACACTTTGTTTAAATATATTCAGATATATTTTTCATAAGTCTTTCGTGTATGCAATATGATGCTTTTTTATAGTGGCTTTTAAAAAAATACATAGGATTTTAGAAATTGAAGTATAGTTAATTTACAATGTTGTGTTAATTTCAGGTGTACTGCAAATGATTCAGTTACGTGTATATAGTCTTCAGATTATTTTCCATTAAAGGTTATCACAAGATTTTGAATATAGTTTCCTGTGCTATAGAGTAAGTCCTTGTTGTTTATCTGTTTTATATATAGTAGTGTGTATCTGTTAATCCCAATCTCCTAATTTTTCCCTCTCTTCCCCTGCAACATAACACTTATTAATTTTTGACTAGACAGAGATTTCTGGTAACCAGGAGCTGGTTGCTAACAGGTTAATACTCATTAATTTTAGTTCTTTTTTGTGTTATTTCTAACAAAGCCCACTAATGAGGATTCTGTCCCTTTATTATTCATTATAGCCTTAAATGAAGGATTTTTTTAGGTTTTCCCCTGCTCACCACCTCTGACTTTTTCCAGACAAGATTCCAGAATCTTAGATCATAATGAATCGTAATGAAAACTGGAAGAAATAATGTCTCCCTGTAAACACCTCATTGTTTTCAAGACATTTTCACACTCAGTTTTTTTAAAGCACCATGCAGTGGGCAGAGGAGAGGTTATTATCCTATTTTACAAATGCTTAAATGGAATTTTTCAAAATATAGAAATATATACAAGGCTACATAACTGTGTCCCAGAAACAAAGCCTGCACAGTTCCACTTAGGTTCTACAGATTCTCTAGAAAGAAACTTTGCTATAAAGATTGAAGAGATGGCTTGGGAAAATTCATATCTGATTTGAAAATTCAGGATATTTTTGTCATGTTTATCAGAATTTACCCAAATAACTTGAAGAATTTTGTGTGTTTGTATTTTAGTGTTTTCGAAATCATGCAGCTATTTTTAAACAATTTGGTATTTATTTTGGATTCTAATCCAGAGTGTGTTCACCACTGCAGTTTTCCATTGGTCAGCTACTTCTGTGTTAGCTGTTTATCATGACTGTGCTCAGTTTAGGAGAGATTTGAGAAGGACATCTCAGTAATTACTGGTATTTTTGCTATTCAGCATTTGACAGATACTTTTTAAAGAATGCTTCAGGAGATAATACTACTGATGATCACTCCACTGAAATTATAGCCTTTGTTAAATCACAGGAAAACCATTCTCTCTTTCTCTTTTTTAACATAAAGCAGCTCTTCTAGGTGCTGGAATGTATAATTTAAGGCTCTGACTACTTGTTATTTTTCCAAAGCCCTTTCACATATGTTATCTCTATATAATCCTGTGAGTGGGAAGACTATCTAAGCTACAATTCCTCCAGTTTTCAGATTAGGAAAAAAAGAGGCTACATTTCCCTGTGTCAAGTAGACAATTAGTGGCAGACCAAGGACCTTAAGTCCCACTTGGCCTATCAACAGTGCTTTCTGTATGTTGACCTAAGGGAAGAGTGATGATTATGGCCAACCATATAGCATTTTAATATTTGAGGAAAAGAACAGTCGATACTGCTTCCTTCTCTGCCCGCTACCAGCTCCTTTCCATCTTGATCCGTAAGAAAAATTCCTTGAATCTTAGATCTTAGGAACTCCTCTTTGATTTAAACCATTGGCTCCTTTCTCATCAGAGTCCTTGTTGTCTATAGTATATATTTGCCTCTTGGTTTATATTTAATTTAGCTCTCAAGTAAGACTTTTCATCTGGTTTTGTTTTATGTATTTAACTCGTGTTGCCAGTTAACAAGGTATTTATAGGTAGGGACTGTATTTTTCCATGTGCATTCTTGAATTCAACCATTAGTTCTATTTCTTTTTCAAGGTATTGAGTTTGACTTTGTAAGATGTATGTTTAAAGAAAGACTTTTTCTTTCCTTCATCTTTCTCATCAGTTAGTCATCTTCTCCTACCAGAAGGATGGGCAGCAAGGACCACTGCCAGACGCTGGATTCCGTTCACATGCCACACTTACTTTTCTTCATAGTGAAAGGATCTCCTTTTGTTTCCAATTAATGTCCAGATTCAAATGGTGAAGTTTCAAATGACTATTAGCAGGACCAGCTGCATTATTTGTAGAGTCCAGTGCTGAATGAAAATGTGGGTCTCTCTGTTCAAAAAGGAGGGGCAGTGCCATTAAAGGTACTAAAATATGAAGTTTTCTTTAAAAAGATTTTATTATTATAAAGCATAATAATGATAAATGATGTATAAGTAACAACATAAACTTATAAATTGCAAAAAGTATTTTTTGGTGTCAAATTTTGCATATTAAAACAGTACATTATTTTTTTCAGATTTTTCAAAATCTATTTATTTTTACCACATTTACTTCAGATTGTTGAAATAAATAGAAAATTGCAAGTAACATGGCAGCTCCTTTTGTATCTCTTTCCAGTAATTCCCTTCCATCTCAGATGTGAACATTATCCTGAGTTTGGTGTTTGTTGTCATCATGTTTTTATGTTGTCTTTATAAACTTAGAAGGTTGTGAATAACTTTTTGTAGGTGTTCATAATTCAAATTAACTGGTTATTACATTTTAAAAAATGTAGTCTTCGTTTGAAATTTCTAACTGTGATGGTGTGTTTTTTTAATTTCTGTTTTTCTTTGAGTTTTTGTTTTATGCCCTTTGAAGCTTTGTCATCAGTGCACGTTATTATGTTTTCTGAGGGACTTGATTCTCTTTTATTATGATGCAGTGATCCTATTTTTCTTTCTAGTACTTCTTGTTTCAAAGTCTGCCTTGTCTGATGTTAATATAATCAGTTCTGTTTTATCTTAGTATTTTCATGTTTTGTTTTCCTTCATCCTTTTATCTTTAACCTATCTGTGTCTTTATACATAAAGTAGGTTTCCCACAGCAATCATATAGTAGGATCTTGTTTTTTCTGCAGTGTGACAGTCTTTGTCTTTTAATTGGAATATTTAGCACCATTTACATGCAATTATTGAAATGAAACTGAAAGCGTTAGTTGCTAAGTCATGTCCAGCTCTTTGAGACCCCATGGACTGTAGCCCACCAGGCTAGTGTGTCCATGGATTCTCCATGCAAGAATACTGGAGTGGGTTGCCATTTCCTTCTCCAGGGACCTTCCTGATTCAGGGATCGAACCCACGTCTCCTGCATTGCAGGTGGATTCTTTAGCATTGAGCCACCAAACAGTCGTTATTGATACTTATATCTTATATTTATATTATATATATAAATTATATGTTTTTAAAAACTTTATATAAAGTAAAAAGATATTTATATCTTGCTATTTGGTTTCTATTTTTTACATTTGTTAAAACCGTACTTTATTAATGTGATATCTTGATTGCTCATACAATTTTTCTGGCTCAGTTCAGTTCAGTTCAGTCACTCAGTTGTGTCCGACTATTTATGACTCCATGAATTGCAGCATGCCAGGCCTCCCTGTCCATCACCAACTCCCGGAGTTCACTCAGACTCACATTCATCGAGTCAGTGATGCCATCCAGCCATCTCATCCTCTGTCGTCCCCTTCTCCTCCTGCCCCCAATCCCTCCCAGCATCAGAGTCTTTTCCAATGAGTCAACTCTTTGCATGAGGTGGCCAAAGTTTCTGGCTCAGTGTTCTGCAAATTCAGTGGATTACCAAAATTTAGACTGTTAGAAGTCATTTGTGGCAGATAATTTTGTTTGTAATACTGTGAAGGATCTTTCTGCTGATAAAACAGTTACTGGAACTGTTAAAAGTATTTTCTAGAAAGTGACAACAGAGCGATGAGTTTCTGATAAATTACCCTGATATAAATTTTAGTACACCTGCAGCTGATGCACTAATTTTTCTGAAAAAAAAAACTTTAGAATAATTTATCAAAAAAATAAACTTCATACAAATAAGTTTTATGTAAGTCTGAATTTAGTTTTAAATGTAAATTTAAATGGCATTTTAATTTTTTCTCTGGGATTTCTTATAACTTGTAGAGGTCATCCAATAAACCAAAAGGGATTTTATGATTATGTATCATTGAAAATATTCATTTATTAATTCTGTGATATATCTTTGATTACAAGATGAAAAATAATTTAAAAATTGTTTTCCTTTTCCTTGTTAATATTTGGTTCAGCAAAAGCTTCATAGAAAAATAGTGATTTTTCTCATTGAATGTGACAATTTTTGAGTTTTATGTCCATTTCTAAGCCTGTAGATATTTGCTTTGCAGTATTGCAGAGTTTTCAAACCAGAGTTTCGAAACTCTTTAAATTCTAATAATTCCCTGCTGAGCTCTAGTTCCCTGTCCATGTGTATACTTTTTAATTTTGTAATAATTTACCCACAAAGTTTAACACCTGAGTGTGGGCAAGTATGCTCTCAGTGCCTCAGGGAGAGTTACATGGCAAAGGGGCAGATGGAATAAATCACCAATCAGCTAGCCTTCAAATAGGGAGAGTTAGTACTTGTGCAGGTGGGGCAAGGATGGGCTCTGGACAGACAGACAAGCGGGCTTCCACTGCAGGACCTGGTGCTGCCTCTATCCGTTACTGACCTGGGTTCTTGGCCTCCTTAATCAATAGACATTGATAAGATGCTAGGCAGGAAATTCAAGCCAAGTTTTATTGGGGCTCCAGCTGTAGCGGGGTGGGGGCGGGGGGCAAGAACGAGAAACAAGTCCCTTTTGTTGCTTGCTCCCTGACTGGGGGTGGGCAGCTGGTTCCGCACATGAGGTGAGGGGCGGTCGGGCCCGAAGAGTGACTTAGGGGGTTGTCCACCCCTTTCATGGTGTTGTATTGGGGGAGCAGGGGGTGCATGAGCAGTACCCTGTTTTTGTTCCCGACTCTTCAGAAGTGGCAGTTGGGCTTTTGGTCTTTTCATATCTTGTTGTCCATTGATTTGCCTCAACTTGCAAGCATGCAGTTATTTTTAGTCCCTTAT
Organism: Bos taurus; assembly: GCF_002263795.3. Classification (NCBI taxonomy): domain Eukaryota; kingdom Metazoa; phylum Chordata; class Mammalia; order Artiodactyla; family Bovidae; genus Bos; species Bos taurus. Next base: position 6,337,259 of record NC_037332.1, read on the forward strand.
AGTTTCTTTGTCTTTTGTTGCTGGAGGAGACGTGTGTCCAGGTACAAGCAGTGCTGCAAAGGGTCCTGGGTCCCAGCCTGTCTCACATCCAAAGCCGCTTCTTTCTCCTGTGGCTGTTGCAGTGTCAGTCTGGGCCAGGTGCCAGCCCAATCCCCTCCTTGGGCCCGGTGGCTCCCCAACACTGCTCTGTGTGCCTGCTGCCAGCCATGCCCATGCATCTGAGCCCTTTTATGTGGGGGCTGCTGCTGGACCATAACTGCTTGCAGGCTTTACTCTGCTCACACGCCACTGTTCCATCAGACTTTTCGATAGAACACAAGTGCAAAAAGAAAATAATAAGAATTTTAAGACAGCAGAACAGAACATTAAACCAAATGCAGGCCTGTGTAGGGCTTTCCTTGTAGCTCAGTTGGTAAAGAATCTGTGTGCAATGAAGGAGACTGGGGTTCGATCCCCGGGTTGGAAAGATCCCTAGGAGAAGGAAATGGCAACCCACTCCAGTATTCCTGCCTGGAGAATCCCATGAACAGAGGAGCCTGGCAGGCCACAGTCCATGGGGTCGCAAGAGTTGGACACGACTTAGTGAGTACACCACCACCACAGGCCTGTGTAAATGGACAGATGATATGCCCATCAGTCCAGGTGGACAGTTAGGTCTTTCCAGGCAATTGCTCTAACCCTAAAATCAGAGATTATGAAGTTAGAAATCGTCAGTGTCCACTGCTCTGCCTGGCTTTGTGACCCTGTCCTACATCAACCCCACCCACTCTCTTCTCCAGGCCTGCCCCTAGAAAGCTCAGTCTTGGACACCACCTCCCCTTGCCTATCTGCTAGCACTGCTGGCTTTGAGGCTATCAACCCAGTTTATCAGTTAATCCCGTGTATTGACTTTCCTCTGTTGCCATTTCATGAACTCTTATTTATTTCACTGTTTTTTTGCCCTTCATTCCTGATGCCTGACATCACTTGGCAAATAAAATATCTGTATGCTTGGCTTTGCCTCAGGCTCTGCTTTCAAGAGAACCCAGATTCTAACAATCAGAACACTGCAGCTTAGAGATGGGATTTTTGGTTAGGCTAATTTTACTCACCTGATGGTTAACTAGACCTCTAACCATGCTGGTAGCCCCGTTTTCAGACACCAATATTCATTCATTCAACAAATACTCATTGAGCACTTTGTGCGAGGCATAGAATAGTAGGAAACAAAACACACCAGTTTCTGCCTTTTGTGTTGCTCATATGAAAAGTGTTATGGAGAGCAAAAAGTAGGGGAGGAAGCTGTGAATACAGGAGAAGGTTTATAATTTAAATAGGTCATCAGGAACAACCTCACTTGAACAGACTTGAAGTTTAGAGGGAGCCGTGTAGAAACTTGAGAGAAGAGGATTCCAATCAGAGCCTAGGACAAATGCAAAGCCTTGGGGTGATAAAGAACTGAGTCTGGTTTGGAAGCAACTCAGAACCAGCCCAGCTGGAGGGCAGCGGTCAAGGACAGATTGATAGGAGATGAGATAGAGAAGCAAGGCCAAATGGAGTAGGACCTTGGTGTTTACAAGTGAAACACTGACAGATTTTCTGCAAAAGAATGACTTGATCTGCTTGATTTCCAGAGGCAACAGAATCTCGCCTATAGAAAGCTGTCCAACTGGACTGAGTGGAAAGGTTTTGATCTGGAAGACTTGAATACATGCAAAATCATTTTCTTCCCTTAGCAAATTAAAGTTAGCAGTAGCATATACAACTGGGTACCACAAACTTAAACAGTTTTCCTAGTTCTTTCTCCTGGCTCTCAAAAAATTTTTAATAAAACTTTCTAATTTTTTTGATTTGATAAGCTGTTCAAACTTTACTACTAACATTGGTATGATACTCTTTGATTTCTTGTTTAAAAACGCCTCCTGAAATATATTTTTATTCAGCAATAAATATAAATTACATACACTATTGTCTTTATTCAAAAGAGGTCTTTTGTTTACTGGTAGAAATACTTTACATCAATCACTGCCTACATTCTTTGATGACTGGCTTATGATGTCGTACACATAATCATTCTCATTGTTTGAAAATGCATAGTTTCCACCCATTTGAATCTGTATTTTGACTTTCTTTCCTTTGTTTTGCAATCAAAAATCATTTTCTTGTTAGTGAAGTATGCAAGTAGCTAAGAGGTAGGGCATGAATATAGCATGAAATTTTATATAAAATCAGTTATTCTTTGCCATAATGAAGTCAGGGTGGCATTAAAATAGCTTTCCAGTCAATAGTGGTTTCCTTCAAAGTGTTGAAGATCATTTGAAACAAAGTCACTGAATCATTCAGAGAAGACATCTTTCCCAAACCAGTAAATAAGTGCTGACCACAAGCAATGGACAGATATTTGTGCCCTGGAAGGCACAGTTCAACTTGTATGAAGATGCTTTCCCAAACTGCCCCACTCCCACCTACTCCTTCCCAACTTTCTCTTCGTCCTTCCTTCTTCTGTTACATTCTGCTCCCTTCCTCCAAACCACCCACCCTTAAAAGACTGCCAGGTTGTATCTGGGCAGAGAACAAGGTCTAGATGACAGGCTAGACAAGTCATTTTAGTTGCCTATGTCGTTTCACCGTAAGCCTTGTCTAAATGCTAGTGACACATTCCCCAGTGTCCAGAGAATGTTTCTACAAGAACAAAATGTTCTCCTTGCTTGGCCAGGTTAATGGCCTGTGAAATCTGCAGTGCAAAATCCTTTAAAAAGGATATAAAATTAACTCATGCTCTCGCACAATTATATTTCAGTGTAGCAGTCAAAAATGTATTTTCCTCTTAGGCTTACTACTGTCAACTCCATGAGGGCAGGGATAAAAGTCTTTGTTTGCTCTTCTTTCCCTGGCAATAAATGAGATGCAGAGTCAGCACTCAATAATTAATTCTTTTTTATTATTTATTTTAACTGGAGGATAATGGCTTTATAATATTGTGATGGTTTTTGCCATACATCAACATAAATCAGCCACAGGTCCTGATCCCCGCTTCTGCCTCTCTCCCCACCCTACCCCTCCAGGCCAGAGCACTCAATAAATAAGTCTTAAATAAGCGAAGAACAAACTTTATAGAGCACTGGAGTAATTTTAAGATACTCGGTTTATTAAAAAGGAACCTGAAAGGAACCAAGTGATTTAGACATGGATGTTAAGAAGTGGTTGAATCTGTTGGCTAATATCTGTCAAAAAGAACAAATTCGTACCATGCCATGCTCAGTCACTCAGCTGTGCCCAAACCTTTGCAACCCCATGGACTGTAGCCTGCCAGGCTCCTCTGTTCATGGGATTCTCCAGGCAAGAATACTGGAGTGGGTTGCCATTTCCTCCTCCAGGGGATCTTCCCAACCCAGGGATCCATCCCAGGTCTTTTGCATGGGTAGGCAGATTCTTTACCACTAAAAGTGAAGTCGCTCAGTCGTGTCTGACTCTTTGCCACCCCATGGACTGTAGCCTACCAGGCTCCTCCCTCCATGGGATTCTCCAGGCAAGAGTACTGGAGTGGGTTGCCATTGCCTTCTCCAGGGGATCTTCCCGACCCAGGGATCGAACCTGGGTCTCCCGCATTCCAAGCAGTCTCTTTAACCTCTGAGCCACCAGGGAAGCCCCTCTTTACCACTAAACCACCTGGGAAACCCAATGTGCACAAACCTGAATAGTCAGTTTTGGCAAATGGCCTGTAGTATTCAGGTACATTGAATAATACTGAATCATTAAATGCAACAGATTGCATTTTTGTTACATGGAGGAATATTTGACAATCAACTCATCTTGGTGAGCTCATAGGGTGGGAGTCCCATTTAAAATACAACATGAAGTCGTGATGTAGTTCATCGTGTTATTTTTTTGCCCTAGCACAGCCATTCACCATGCCTCTCTAACTGCACTTGAGTGTGTTTAACATGCTACTCATCATGCCTACTTCAGCAGAGAGATGTGATTCCAGCTTAGCCTACTAGAGGAGCTTGTTACCTGGGCTATAGTTTACTAGATTAGGGATAGGCTCCTGAGCCAATCAGAGACAATAAAATATAATGATACATCTACTGAGACCCTGGAAAGGCGATCCTTCCCCTTTCCCTCCAGAACATTGTTATCAGGGTACTGGCTCTAGCTGCGCTGCCGTATGAGGGAAGAGTCTGACGATAATGAAACTAACGTGGAGGAGAGGGGAACTGAGAGACTCAGAGAAACAAGGTTGAATTTGGGCCATGGTAATGTAACTTCTCAGGTGGCTCAGTGGTAAAGCATCTGCCTGCCAGTGCAGGAGATGCAGGAGACATGGGTTCCATCCCTGGGTTGGTAAGATACCTGGAGAAGGAAATGGCAACCCGCTCCAGTGTTCTTGCGTGGAGGATCCCATGCAAGATCCATTGGAAATCCTGGAGGGATCTCCAGTCCCATGGTTGGAGAAGCCTGGCAAGACCGCAGTCCATGCGGCTGCAAAGAGTTGGACATGACTGAGTGACTGAGTAATATAACTTTTACTCTTGAGGAGTCTCTACGAGCCATGCCTCTCTTTGGACTTTACCATGACATGAACCAATAAACTCAATACTTATTAGAGTCAGTTTATATTGGGTTTTTGATCATTTATAACCAAAAGTGTTAAAACTAATACATATGGTTGGGGGGGGGGGAAGTCTACTGAATCCTTTTTTAAATTCCTAATATACTTGTGCCTTTTTTTTTTGTCCCCTGATCAAAGTTGCCAGGATTTTTTTATTTCTGTTTTCTTAGCTCTTCAAAAATTACTGGCTTTTGGGTTTGTGTGTGTGATTTGCTGGTATTCTTTGTTTCCTATTTTAATTATATTCTTATTTTTATTTCCTTTCTTGTACTTCTCTGGTCTTTCTTTTGGTCAAAACTTCTTTTTTGTGCCTTTTTTCCATTTGCTGTGTTGACAGCATTAATTTTCAGTCATTTGTCTTTTTCCAGTCCATGCATTTAACTGTGCAGATAACTAAGTACTTTAACTGCATCACATATGTTTTAATATATGATATTTTCATGTTATACAGTTTTAAAATGTTTTATAATTTCTATTTGACTTATACTTCTTGATCCACAGATATTTTACCATTATATTTTACATTTCCAAATGCGGGTATTTTGGGAAGTTATATTTTTGTTCAGTTCAGTTCAGTCACTCAGATCAGATCAGATCAGTTGCTCAGTCGTGTCCTACTCTTTGTGACCCCATGAAGCGCAGCACACCAGGCCTCCCTGTCCATCACCAACTCCCGGAGTTCACCTATACTCACGTCCATCGAGTCAGTGATGCCATCCAGCCATCTCATCCTCTGTCGTCCCCTTCTCCTCCTGCCCCAAATCCCTCCCAGCATCAGAGTCTTTTCCAATGAGTCAGCTCTTCGCATGAGGTGGCCAAAGCACTGGAGTTTCAGCTTTAGCATCATTCCTTCCAAAGAAATCCCAGGGCTGATCTCCTTCAGAATGGACTGGTTGGATCTCCTTGCAGTCCAAGGGACTCTCAAGAGTCTTCTCCAACACCACAGTTCAAAAGCATCAATTCTTCGGTGCTCAGCCTTCTTCACAGTCCAACTCTCACATCCATACATGACCACTGGAAAAACCATAGCCTTGACTAGACGAACCTTTGTTGGCAAAGTAATGTCTCTGCTTTTCAACATGCTATCTAGGTTGGTCATAACTTTCCTTCCAAGGAGTAAGCGTCTTTTAATTTCATGGCTGCAGTCACCATCTGCAGTGATTTTGGAGCCCCCCCAAAAATAAAGTCTGACACTGTTTCCACTGTTTCCCCATCTATTTCCCATGAAGTGGTGGGACCGGATGCCATGATCTTCGTTTTCTGAATGTTGAGCTTTAAGCCCACTTTTTCACTCTCCACTTTCACTTTCATCAAGAGGCTTTTGAGTTCCTCTTCACTTTCTGCCATAAGGGTGGTGTCATCTGCATATCTGAGGTTATTGATATTTCTCCTGGCAATCTTGATTCCAGCTTGTGCTTCTTCCAGTCCAGAGTTTCTCATGATGTACTCTGCATAGAAGTTAAATAAGCAGGGTGACAATATACAGCCTTGACGTACTCCTTTTCCTATTTGGAACCAGTCTGTTGTTCATGTCCAGTTCTAACTGTTGCTTCCTGACCTGCATACAGATTTCTCAAGAGGCAGGTCAGGTGGTCTGGTATTCCCATCTTTTTCAGAATTTTCCACAGTTTATTGTGATCCACACAGTGAAAGGCTTTGTCATAGTCAGTAAAGCAGAAATAGATGTTTTTCTGGAACTCTCTTGCTTTTTCCATGATCCAGTGGATGTTGGCAATTTGATCTCTGGTTCCTCTGCCTTTTCTAAAACCAGCCTGAACATCTGGAAGTTCGTGGTTCACGTATTGCTGAAGCCTGGCTTGGAGAATTTTGAGCATTGCTTTACGAGCGTGTGAGATGAGTGCAATTGTGTGGTAGTTTGAGCATTCTTTGGCATTGCCTTTCTTTGGGATTGGAATGAAAACTGACCTTTTCCAGTCCTGTGGCCACTGCTGAGTTTTCCAAATTTGCTGGCATATTGAGTGCAGCACTTTCACAGCATCGTCTTTCAGGATTTGAAATAGCTCAACTGGAATTCCATCACTTCCACAAGCTTTGTTTGTAGTGATGCTTTCTAAGGCCCACTTGACTTCACATTCCAGGATGTCTGGCTCTAGGTGAGTGATCATACCATTGTGATTATCTGGGTCATGAAGATCTTTTTTGTACAGTTCTTCTGTGTATTCCTGCCACCTCTTCTTAATATCTTCTGCTTCTGTTAGGGCCATACCATTTCTGTCCTTTATCGAGCCCATCTTTGCATGAAATGTTCCCTTCGTATCTCTAATTTTCTTGAAGAGATCACTAGTCTTTCCCATTCTGTTAGTATGTTCTATTTTTAATAACTTGTGAATAGGCTATCTGAGTATTATGCTGATTTTTGGAGTAGTATTGAGATTTGCTTTGTGACTTAGTATAAGGTCAGATTTTATAAATATTTTATAGGTTTGGAAAATTGTGCTCAAGATTCATATGTGTATTTCCATTAGACCAAGTTTCATCATCATTTTGTTTAAATTCTTGATATTCTTACTACCAATATACTTTATAAATTGCTGAGAGAGGGATGTTAATGTCATCCACTATGATTATAGGTTTGTAAATTTCTTTTTATAATTTTGTCACTATTTTAAACATATATTTTAGCTGTGTTGCTAACTAACAACATGTTCAGGATTGTTATATTTTTAGGTGAATTGTTTATTTGTCATTATGTAATATTTTGTCTTAAAATCATATTTATATGATGTAGCTACACTAGGTATTTCCTGGTTAGTATGTATTTCTTAATATCTTTTTCTAATTTCCTTTCTCTGAATTTTTCTGTGTCCTTTGCATTTAAATATTTTCTTTTGTCAATAACATATGCTTAAAAACAATTAAAAGTTTTATCCATTAATGGTCTAATCACTAGAGGAAAGAGCAAAGAATATATAACTGAAAAACTAACATAGGATAGAAATGGAATAATGAAAATACTTGATTAATTCAAGACAAGTGAGGAATAAAGAAACAAAGAACAAATAGGACAAATGGAAAACAGTATGATAAAAAATTTGAACCCAAATAATCAGTAATTTTAATAACTTGTAATTCACATTCCAAGTAAAAGAGAAAGACTGTCAGAGTGAATTTAGAAAAACCCAACTGTATTTTCTGGATTCTTTCTTTTTATCAAGTGAGATCACCAGGGAGCTCAATTTGGACTGTCTCACTCTAGTCTATAAAATGCTTGCTTTCTGCAGAGCTATAATATTATGCTGTCTGCTTGCAATGTTGGTTGGTATAAGAGATGACCATATAAGGAATTTTTCTGTATTATCTGTAGACCCCCTGATTAAAGACCTGACATGCTATGTGGTTCAATGTCTCATATAAGATTTCAGGTAATAAATCCCTCCTAGAAAATGTATGGTTTCTTGACAAACCACAAACTTTCTCTTACTGGAGTTATATAAAATATTTTCCTGTCTCATGTGTGGTAACTTAAGGGTAAATCTTATGATTGTTTTTAGTGATGATCCTTAGTGTCGACTTTGGATAAAATTGCTTACTCCTTCTAGTTAACAAGCACAAATGGAATGAGGACTAAGCCTGTTTGGAGAGAAAGGAAACTAATGGTACAAAGATTTTAAAAAATGGTAATGGCAGATATATAAACAAAATAGTCACATGATAACGGGGTCAGCGTTGTGACAGAGGTGTGGGTAAAGTCTTAGGGGACTCAGGTGGAAATCACTAATTTTCCCTGGACTGGGGGACCTGTGAAGACTTCACAGAGGAGGTGACATCTGAAGTAGGACTTTAAGCAAAAAGAAGATTTTATCTGAAGGAGAAAAACATAGAAGAGTGCAGTGCTGTCCAGTAGAAAGCAGTGCAACCACATAGAAAATTCAAATGTTCTGGTAGCCACATTAAGAAAGTAAAAAGAAACAGATAAAGTTAATTTTGATTATATGTCTTATTTAATCCAAGGTATCCTCTAAATTATTACTTTCCACTATAGTATCAACATGTAATAACTTTTAATAAAACATTATGAATGAGAGATTTGCCATTACCTTTTGGTATAAAATACTTGAAATTCAGTATGCATTTTACATGTATGCTGCTGCTGCTGCTAAGTCGCTTCAGTCTCGTCCGACTCTGTGCGACCCCATAGATGGCAGGCCACCAGGCTCCCCCGCCCCTGGGATTCTCCAGGCAAGAACACTGGAGTGGGTTGCCATTTCCTTCTCCAATGCATGAAAGTGAAAAGTGAAAGTGAAGTTGCTCAGCCGTGTCTGACTCTTAGTGACCCCATGGACTGCAGCCTACTCGGCTCCTCTGTCCATGGGATTTTCCAGGCAAGAGTACTGGAGTGGGGTGCCATTGCCTTCTCCTTTTACATGTATCAGATCAGATCAGTCGCTCTCTTTGCGACCCCATGAATCGCAGCACTCCAGGCCTCCCTGTCCATTACCAACTCCCGGAGTTCATTCAGACTCACGTCCATCGAGTCAGTGATGCCATCCAGCCATCTCATCCTCTGTCGTCCCCTTTTCCTCTTGCCCCCAATCCCTCCCAGCATCAGAGTCTTTTCCAATGAGTCAACTCTTCACATGAGGTGGCCAAAGTACTGGAGTTTCAGCTTTAGCATCATTCCTTCCAAAGAAATCCCAGGGTTGATCTCCTTCAGAATGGACTGGTTGGATCTCCTTGCAGTCCAAGGGACTCTCAAGAGTCTTCTCCAACACCACAGTTCAAAAGCATCAATTCTTCGGTGCTCAGCCTTCTTCACAGTCCAACTCTCACATCCATACATGACCACAGGAAAAACCATAGCCTTGACTAGATGAACCTTTGTTGGCAAAGTAATGTCTCTGCTTTTCAACATGCTATCTAGGTTGGTCATAACTTTCCTTCCAAGGAGTAAGCGTCTTTTAATTTCATGGCTGCAGTCACCATCTGCAGTGATTTTGGAGCCCAGAAAAACAAAGTCTGACACTGTTTCCACTGTTTCCCCATCTATTTCCCATGAAGTGGTGGGACCAGATGCCATGATCTTCGTTTTCTGAAGGTTGAGCTTTAAGCCCACTTTTTCACTCTCCACTTTCACTTTCATCAAGAGGCTTTTGAGTTCCTCTTCACTTTCTGCCATAAGGGTGGTGTCATCTGCATATCTGAGGTTATTGATATTTCTCCTGGCAATCTTGATTCCAGCTTGTGTTTCTTCCAGTCCAGTGTTTCTCATGATGTACTCTGCATAGAAGTTAAATAAGCAGGGTGACAATATACAGCCTTGACGTACTCCTTTTCCTATTTGGAACCAGTCTGTTGTTCCGTGTCCAGTTCTAACTGTTGTTTCCTGACCTGCATACAAATTTCTCAAGAGGCAGGTCAGGTGGTCTGGTATTCCCATCTCTTTCAGAATTTTCCACCGTTTATTGTGATCCACACAGTCAAAGGCTTTGTCATAGTCAATAAAGCAGAAATAGATGTTTTTCTGGAACTCTCTTGCTTTTTCCATGATCCAGTGGATGTTGGCAACTTGATCTCTGGTTCCTCTGCCTTTTCTAAAACCAGCCTGAACATCTGGAAGTTCGTGGTTCACGTATTGCTGAAGCCTGGCTTGGAGAATTTTGAGCATTACTTTACTAGCGTGTGAGATGAGTGCAATTGTTTGGTAGTTTGAGCATTCTTTGGCATTGCCTTTCTTTGGGATTGGAATGAAAACTGACCTTTTCCAGTCCTGTGGCCACTGCTGAGTTTTCCAAATTTGCTGGCATATTGAGTGCAGCACTTTCACAGCATCATCCTTTAGGATTTGAAATAGCTCAACTGGAATTCCATCACTTCCACTAGCTTTGTTTGTAGTGATGCTTTCTAAGGCCCACTTGACTTCACATTCCAGGATATCTGGCTCTAGGTCAGTGATCACACCATCGTGATTGGCAGGTCAAATGTCACCTCTTCTTTGATTATTTTCACTGCTGCATAGTGTATATTTGTTGTTGTTCAGTTGCTCAGTCATGCCCGACTCTTAGCGACCCCATGGACTGCAGCACACCAGGCTCCTCAGTCCATGGGATTTCCCAGGCAAGAGTACTGGAGTGGGGTGCCATTGCCTTCTCCTTTTACATGTATAGTATGTCTTAATTTTGACTAAGCATTTTTCATGTGCTTTCTAGCCACATGTTGCTAGTGGGTACCACACTGGATAGTGCAAGACTAAAACATTTTCAAAGACAGGAAGCAGATGTCTGAGGAACAAATAAGCCGAAGTGGTTAGAGTGTGGTGTGTGTGTGTATGTATACATGCACACATGAGTGTGTTTTGGGAGGGAGTGGTGAATTGAAGAAAAAGGAACCAGAAAGGTAAATTGGAGCAAGAATATGAAATATGTTTGACTTGATGACATTGGAACCATTGCCAGTTTTCTGCAAAAGAATGACATTTTCACATCTGTATTGTAAAACTCTAATTCTGGAGGCAGTGTGAGAAACAGATTTAAGAAGGGATGGAGACTGGAGGCCAATTAAGGGACATAAATGATGTTCATTCAAGAGACAATAGAACTTAGTTCTGCAGTTTTCAGATGGTTGAGGAAAGGATTGGAAAGATGTTTTCCAGTTAGTGTGAACAAGACTTGGTTATCATTGGACATGGGAAATGAGACTGAGTGAAAATGATGTTAGGTTTAAGTGTGTGCAATAGTGTGAATACTATTAAGTGAGAGAATTAAAAGCAAAAGCAAATTTGTGCAAGGGCAGTAATTAGTTTGACCCATTTTGTGCATACTGAGTTAAGATTTGCAGTAGGCATTTGAATACCCAGAGCAGTACACTGTTCAGTGGGAAACTGACATCTAAATTTAGTACAGTGTTCATCATAAGTGCAAGTGTTTTGAACTGACCAAATTATTTTAATTATCTCATGTGGAAAAATGAACATGTTAAAATTTCCAAGAAAATATTGAAAGAATAGAGGAATATTGAAGAATAAGTGTAGGAGAATATTTTGGCCAGCTAATAAGATAGGTATGCATTAAAATATATTTAAACTGCCATAATCTAACTGGATAAAATAGGCACAAGAAAAGACGCTGTCTAAAAACATAAGGAACACTCAAAAGATAACAAACCCAGAATTTAGAAGTGTCTATTTATACAGGTGTATGCCAGGAAAGGGGATCAACAGGGAGGTTGAGGTACTTTGGTGACAAAGCAAGAAAGGGTGGGGAAGAAATAAGCTAACCTCTTTCTCTTTCTGAGCTTTGACCTTCTACCAGTGCCCCATCCAGGTCAAAGCTGACTTAAAATCAGGAAGTAAGGGGACTGGGTGATGTGGATCCTAGGGGTCAGCTTCCTAGGTTGCAGTGTTGGGCAGAGAAGAATCTGGGGGAGTAAATAAGGCTCTCTAGCACACATGGAAAATTAATATATGATATCTGGGATTTCAGTTCATTGGAAGTAGGGGAAGATTGTAACCATTGGAAGAGAATGATTGGATTGCATAATTAAACAAATAAATTTAGTTAGATTAAAGATCTAAATGTTAAAAACAGCATTTTATAAATCTGGTTGGGGGAGGCCTTCCTAAGCAGGAGGGGAAACAATTTTTTATAAAAGGGATTATTTGCATATATATACATTATATACGTACTTATATACATATATATAACAAGTTTATGTATATGTGAATTTCATATTTATGTATATAAGTTCTAGATGCAAAAGTTATTATAGGCAGGTCAAATGTCACCTCTTCTTTGATTATTTTCACTGCTGCATAGCGTATATTTGTTGTTGTTCAGTTGCTCAGTCGTGTCCGACTCTTTGCAACCCCATGGACTGCAGCACACCAGGCTTCCCTGTCTTTCAGATTTCCTGGATCTTGCTCAAACTCATGTCCATTGAATTGGTGATTCCATCCGACCATCTTTTCCTCTTTCATCTCCTTCTCCTCCTACCCTCAGTCTTTCCCAACATCAGGGTCTTTTCTGATGAGTCAGCTCTTTTCATCAGGTGGCCAAAGTATTGGAGTTTCAGCTCCAGCATCAGTCCTTCCAATGAATATTCAGGATTGATTTTCCTTAGGATTGACTGGTTTGATCTCTTTGCAGCCCAAGGGGTCTCAAGAGTTTTCCCCAGTCCCACAGTTCAGCACTCAGCCTTCTTTATAGTCCAACTCTCACATCTATACGTGAATGTTGGAAAAACCATAGCTTTGACTATACAGACCTTTGTTGGCAAAATAATGTCTCTGCTTTTCAACATGCTATCTAGGTTGGTCATAACTTTCCTTCCAAGGAGTAAGAGTCTTTTAATTTCATGGCTGCAGTCACCATCTGCAGTGATTTTGGAGCCCAAGAAAATAAAGTCTACCACTGTTTTCCATTTTTTCCCCATATATTTGTCATGAAGTGATGGGACTGGATGCCATGATCTTAGTTTTTTGACTGTTGAGTTTTAAGCCAGCTGTATATACCTTTGGTTAATATTAATTGCACATAATTATAACTATTTGTGTAGCAAGCTCTCCAGCATAAGATTTTTCTGTTCATTCTTGGGAGTCAGACTGTCCGATGATCCTATGGGATGGGCAGATCTTCCAGATATGTGTTTATATAAGGGACAGAGGACCATTCTGGGGGAAAACTCAACTTAAGGAAGGAAAGCCAAGAATAACAAATTGTGCTACATAATATTCTTGGTTCTTACAAAGCAGGTCATCTTGACCTGATGTCTGTATGCTGATTCTTCCTCTTCCTCCTCACCTCCAGACCCATGTTCTGTATTGAATTCTGGGGCTGGGATTCTACTCTGCCAGTAGAAAGCACTAGAGGGAGATAGGGATGTGAAAGGAGAGAAGAGGGGTTGCTCCAGTTTGCCCCCTGTTCTGTGGTCTAACTACTAACATCTCACCCAAGCACAACATCTGAGTACCAGTCTCTCTCAGAGGTGCCAGAAGCAGTAGGGTGACACCCCTCCTCAAAGTTCGAAGGGTCTCTGAGGGTCTCTCTGCTCTGAGGGTCTCCTCCAAGCTCCTAGGCTATGAGAATCCCACACTTCCTGTTTCCCCAGGGCACGGCTGATGGCAGCTTTCTGCAGCTACTGCGCTGTTCCCTTGGTGTCCTTTTTCGCTGTTTGGTTCTCCAGTACCTGTTTAACCAATTCCCTATTATAAATTCTGTTAAGATCACTAATAATGGCTGCTGTTTTCCTACTGGAGTCTGACTGATCCACACTGCCCCTCAGTTCTCCATGAACCTACACATGAATCTGAGAGGATGGAAGTGACAAATGGAAAGATAGTTTTCTGCAAGAACAGTAGTGTTTTGTATCCCTCCTAGAGAGACTGGCACAAGAATGTTCTCTGCTTTTGACCACAGCATCTTCCCCAGAGTCTCCTGCAGGAGAATTCTCTGTGAGACTATGTGGAATCACTATGATTGTTTAGAGTTTAATATAGCAGTAATCAGTGGAGAAGGTCAGGGCTGGAGGAGACAAAAATCTGGCTGATATCTGGCAGGTAGAGGCTAAAGTAGGTTTGGTCAGTGAAACAAGAGAGGTGGGGCTTTGGTAAACTGAAGAACCATCACCTTGTCAATAAGGGACAACTACTGCTCAGTTCCAGCCTATCACTGCCACTTAGGAGCGCAGGGTCTGGATCGCCAACATTTTCAGGAAGGCTCAAAGTCGATACTTTCAGGTAAAATTAGTTAACATGTGTGCTAAGTCGCTTCAGTTGTGTCCATCTCTTTGTGGATGGCCTATGGATTGTAGCCTGCCAGGCTCCTCTGTCCATGGGGATTCTCCAGGCAAGAATGGAATGGGTTGCCGTGCTCTCCTCCAAGGGACCTTCCCAGTCCAGGATTCAAACCCGTGTCTCTTATGTCTCCTGCACTCGCAGGTGGGTTTTTTACCGCTAGAGCCACCTGGGAAGCCCGCATCAGTTAGCAACTAATCTAGATTTTAAAAAGGTAACTGCGCAGGTCAAATATTACACATGTCAAGCAGTATCTTTATGTCCTTATAGACTATTGGTCACTATTTCTAAAATCTTTAGGAGCTGATAAGATTTATTCATGAGACTTGTGGGGGCCTTAGGGATACTTAACGATTTGCGGAGATGTCTTTTGCAAGACACTTGATTCTTAAAATTGTACGTGGGTAAGAACCAGTGACGCACAATTTATATTTAATCACGAAACTTCTTTCTTATATGGTGAGCTCCCTGGGGGGGCAAGGATTATGTCTGATTCATCCTTGTATTTCTAGTCCTTGGCATAATTCCTGGAATATAGTAGGTGTTCAATAAATTTTGATGAATGGATGAGTGAGCTAGTTACAAAAAAACTAATGTAATGGAAAAACACCAGTTGGAAATTAGACTAAAGTTCTATTCCTGGGGTTGCCATTAGCTGTGTGACTTTGAGAAACCACTTAACTCATCCAAAATTAATTGTCATCCATAGAGTGGAGATACTAATACCTAACCTTCCAAGGTTTTCTTTTTTTTATATATATATATAATTTGTTAAAAAGCTCTTTTCCAAGATATTTTATTGTGTATTTTCAATTTAATAAGATAATAAATGTGAAAGTGCTTTGTGGCGGTGTTAACTAAGAAAGCAGATTGGGGAGGGGTCCACATGTTTTGTCCTCCTTCAGTAGCTGTAAATCTATAGTACAACTGGGACTAAAACCTTGAGACAAAAAGCCCTGGTTCAATGATAGCTTGCCTGTCAGTGCTGACAGTAAATAATATATTGTAAGAAAATTCTCTTACTAAATTATACTGTATTTTCCCCAGAATGACTCTGCCCTGGTGAACATTTACATGCCATTCAATGAGGAAAACCTTCCATGTTACCACATTTGCACAGCTCAAATCTTTTAAAGTGTTTTTAAAAGGATATATTTTTTATTAAATTTCCTTTTCTGGAATATCTAACCTTATGATTTGAGAAAATAGCCCTCTTATGAAATGTGCTTTTTGGACTCCTTCCCAGAAGCCACTTACTTTTCCTATCCTCATATTATTTGAAGTAATGGAACCAGTGCTTTCATGGAATGCCAGGACTTAATGTGCTCGAGGTGTTTATGTGATGGAACGGGCTCTGGATGCTACCAGAGAGAAAGCCGCTTCCTCCTCATTCCTTCACTGCTAACTTTCTGTTGCCCCTGCTCAAGGCCCCCACGGCGTCTCCAGTCACTATTAGAGCCCCGAGGCCCCTCTGCCTTTTATTTCTCCCTTGTGCCTGCACTTGGCTGTCACTCTTCAGCCAAATGTGAGTTCCATCCAGTGACAGGGGAGCGAAGGTTAATTCACTACAGAGTGTACAGATTCCAGGAAAACAAGCTTCATAGAGTTAGACTGATTATAAGTACATATGTTTGCCATCCAATTAATTCACTTTGACCTAACTAGGCATAACCATTAGGCTTTTAAAGAAAACTTCTGTTGTACTTCGATAGATTTTGCACTTGTCAAGTCTCCACAACTGTGGGAGTTAATTCCATAAAATAAATATATCTGTATCTATAAATTAGATATGTACAGATTATAGTTATAGAGATATACATGTACAGATGTTGATATATAGATACATATAGAACCAACTGTCGGAGAAGGCAATGGCACCCCACTCCAGTACTCTTGCCTGGAGAATCCCATGGACAACAGAGCCTGGTGGGCTGCAGGCCATGGGGTCACTAAGAGTCGGACATGACTGAGCGACTTCACTTTCACTTTTCACTTTCATGCATTGGAGAAGGAAATGTCAACCCACTCCAGTGTTCTTGCCTGGAGAATCCCAGGGATGGGGGAGCCTGGTGGGCTGCCATCTACGGGGTCGCACAGAGTCGGGCATGACTGAAGTGACTTAGCAGAACAAACTATATATATAGAATTATATATGTAAGCCAACTATATATATATATAATTATCAAGACACATCCTATTTGTTCTATATATCTGTATGTATGTATCTCCGTCTCTACACACACACGTATATCACACTGGCTGTATTTTTCTGGAGAATCCTAATACAAAATCATAAAAGAAAAATATATAATTAAATTTCATCAAGATGAAAATTTTTACTCTTTGAAAGATACCATGAAGAAAATGAAAGTCATGATACAGAATGGCTTATGTCACACACACAAATATATATACACACACACATAAAATGACAACCGACTCCAATATTCTTGCCTAGAAAATCCTATGGACAATAAAGCCTGGTGGGCTACATTCCATAGGCTCACAAAGAGTTGGACAAGACTAAGAACACATGCATGAGTATACATTAAGGGGACCCGTATTCAGAATATATGAAGAATCTTAAAACGCAATAATAAGGCAATAATAAGGCAATAATAAATGACCAAGATCTGAACAAGCACTTCACAAAGGACCCGTATGAATGACCAATAAGCACATCAAAAGATAGTCAATATTAACAAGAAAAAGAGGAGAAAACAGATAATGTAATTAGCATCAAAGATAGAGCCAGACACTAGTGAAAGCGGTGGGGACAGATTTTACCAGGCAATGCTATTGCAGTGGGAAAGAATCCAGTGTGAAGTGAAGTCAGCACTGACTTGTGCAGAGGTGTTGGGCATTTTAAAGGGAGTGTGAGGGAGCAGGGAGGGGGAGCAGTATGGGCTTGAGCAGGTCACAGAGGGAGGAATTTATGAAGAGCAGAAAGAGGGGTTAGTTGACAGGACCAGGCTATCTGACTTGGTTAGTCAGCCCTTACCCAGAGGAGAGATGGACCTGTCGTATCTTTACCGCAGGAGGCGGTGGTGTTGATGAGAGTCAGGACCCAGTGAAGCTGGGCCCAGTCCTCCCGCGGGGACTGGGAGCAAGATACGAGTTGTCTCCTTACATGTTTGTCTGTCAAAGAAATGGCTTTTGGGTCCTAGAGAAAACAGTTTTAGGTGGTAGATTTATATCCCAAAGCATAGAGGAAGCATTTGTTGTTGAAAAGTTTCTAAAGAAACTTCTCTAAGAGATGATTCAGAGGCCTGTCTGCCCATCTCCATGTTAAGGGGGTGTGGTCGTCCTAGGGACGGGACGTTGGAAACTAGGCTGGCGTTCATTCAGGGGTCTTAGTGTGGGGTGGGCAAGGTTGCTTGTGCGAGGAGTCTGCTGCGTTTTAGGGCAAAGATGAGTGTTCAGAGAAGCTGACCAGAGTGTGTTCAAGGAGACAGTCTTTACTGTTAGTCGTTAGGAAAATGTGAACTAGCGCCGTCGATGAGATAGCATCGCATGTCTAGAATTGCTTTTAAAAAAATATGACAATAGCAAGTGTTAAGGATGTGGGGCAAGGGTTGCCATGGGGAATAAGAAGTGGTACAAATTCTTTGGAAAACAGTTGGATAGTTTCTTGTAAAGTTAAGCATATAGTTACCATATTACTGAGAAATTTTGATTCTGTATATTTACCCAAGAAAAATGCCCATCAGAAAATAAACGGTAAATGAACTGCATGTATCCATGCAGTGGACTCCTACTCAACATTAAATGGAGCAAACTACAAATACCACAGAAAGATGAATCTCAAAATCATATTACCTGAAACAGCCAGCTGAAAAAAATGATGTACTATGATTTTATTTATATGAAACTTTACAACATGCATTGGGCTTCCCTGGCGTCTCACATGGTAAAGAAGCCACCTGCAGTCAGGAGACCCAGGTTCAATCCCTGTATTAGGAAGATCCTCTGGAGAAGGGAATGGCAACCTACTCCAGTATCCTTGCCTGGAGAATTCTAAGAACAGAGGAGCCTGGCAAGCTATGGTCCAAGTAGTTACAAAGAGTCGGACACAACTGAGCGATTAACTCTTTCTTACACAAAGTGCAAACCAACCTATGATAACAGAAAGGACTGCCTGGGGAAAGGAGTGGAGGGAGGGATAAATTTCAGAGAAGCAAGAAGAAGCTTTTGGAGGTGATAGAAATATTTAGTATCTTGATTGGGATGATAGTTTCCTTTGAAAACTCATAAAATCATATATTTTAAATATATGCAGTTTATTGCATGTAAAGTATTAGAAAATAAAAGGCTAAATAGCCATTGATGGAAATATATATTTAGCACCTTTATTAAACTGAGGGACAAGAAAGAATTTTGCCTGTAATTGTGGTATATAGATCACAAATTGCAAACATTTTCTATAAAGAGGGAGGTAGCATATATTTAAGGCAGACCACATGCCACTTCTGTAGCAATTTTTTTCTTTCTTTGCCTCTTTTCTTTCTTCTTCATCCTTTCCTTCTTTCCTTTCAACACTTTGAAAATGTGAAAACCATTCATAGCTTTCAGACCACACAAAACAAGCTGTAGACAAGATTTATTTCAGCCCAAGAGGGCCAATACAATCATCATTTATTCATAATTCATTTAATTTTAATATTGAATTTTAAAAATGGACTCACCTTTAAGGTCTCTTTGGGTAAGTGACAATACATTTGGAAGGCTGATGAGGCAGACGGGCCTCGTCTTACTGCTAGGCGGAATCTCACTTCTGGGGAGCTGAAGTGAATTTCCACACAGTAAGCCAGGGCCACCAGACTTTAACTGTCACGTTCCACTTTAAGGAAGATATAATAAATTGGGAAGGAAGAATAAATAGCAACCCACTCCAATATTCTTGCCTGGAAATTTCCACGGACAGAGGAGCCAGGTGGGCTACTGTTCAGTTCAGTTCAGTCACTCAGTCGTGTCTGACTCTTTGCGACCCCATGAACTGCAGCACGCCAGGCCTCTCTGTCCATGACCAGCTACTGTTCAAGGGATCACAAAGAGTCGGACACGACTGAGTAACTAAACATGATGTTAATATACCACCTTTCTGGTGAAGAAGGATGGTCATTTTTCATCATGTTTGTATTTCTCCTAAGGAGTCTGTAAATTTTGTTGGGCAGGAAATAATCAACATTTTAGAGATTTTATAGCTGACCAAACCAAATTTACTTATTTTATCTTCACAGTGAACTCTAGCCTTAGAATGCTTAAAATCTGATTGTCACCCCAGAACCTTCTTATTTGGCTTTCCTCTTGGCTCAGACAGTAATGTATCTACCTGCCTGCAATGTGGGAGACCTGGGATCGATCCTTTAAATAATCTGAACTTTCTTCACAGTGAAATGCATTTTTAATCATTAAATGAGTTTGTAGACAAGCAACATTTATAGATATTTTATATTAAATCCTGAACTACAGGTATTTGAACTACAGGAAGTAGGTCTGTAGCACTCTTTTGCACTGTCTCTGTCACCAGAAAGATTTTCAGTATGAAATTCTGTAGCACATGTATGGCACATGCAGTGTACTTTATTGACAAACATGGTATAATACTTTATGCTCACCTTTTCCCTCATGATTTCTTTATTTATTTTCATTTGGAGTATAATTGCTTTACAGTGTGTTAGTTTCTTATGCTCACCTTATTTTTAATAAAAGAAGAAAACAATCATGCAAAATATCTTTAATTTTCCCTATAAAAGTTCAGATACCATCTTTAATATATCTTAAACCAATTCTTTAAAATTAGTAAACAATGGAATCAGAATTCATTTTCTTTAATTTGAAAATTAAAGAAAACGAAAATGCGTAAAAGGCAATTTTTCATCCTAGAAAATTTGTGTTCATAGATAATGAACAGAATGTTTAGAACGTTACACAAGAAGTTACATATCCTCAGTAGAATAAATTACTAGATATATTTATATGAAAACCCAGTGTAGCTTTGTGTTGTTCTATGGCAGAAACCAACACAACATTGCAAAGCAATTTTCCTACAATTAAAAAGGTAAATGAAGAAAAGAAAACCAGTGTTCTTATCTACCATCTCCCTTCGATTAAAATATGAAAATCAAAATCACGTGTTGGAAGAGTGAGTTACATTGTTGGCTGTTTTCTTGATGTAATTTCTTGGGCATGTACAAAAGCTAGGGATAATTTATCTAGTTTATGCATAATAGTGTTTTCCCAAGTAAGTTCACGCAGTTTCAGCAGGAATTCATTTTGGGCTAACTGCAGTGGTTAATAAATCATTAGAGAGAATTCACGTTGTGATAGGTGTAATTAATAATCAGACTTTCAGACTCATTCTGTAAAGTCTTTTAAATTACTCACATTTCTAAAGCAATAGGAATCAAATTAGCAGTAATCAAATTACTCACATTTCTAAAGCATATATATATTTGCAGGAAATATAAATTGTATTGAGGAGAAATATCTTGGAAGCTAATGGTACCTTTTAAAATGGTTTTGCACTTTTCTCTGACTTGCAGGGTAATTTGCTGCAGAAATTGGGTTAAGCTATTGGAAATGTGTGTGTGTGCATGTGTGTGTGTGTATGTGTGCTTGGTGATTTAATTCAGAAGAGAACAAAATAGGAAAAATGGCAAATACTGAAAAAATTTGAAAGAAGTTTCTGAGTTTAAATCTTATTAGGAAAGAACGAAAGGAAAAATGCATTGCAAGATATTTATTGGGGCATGCTTTGAAGAATCTTATGGTTTTATAATCCTTTCTTCCAAAATATACATTTTAGAGCCTCCTAGGAAAGCTGATTCTTCAAAATGCATTAATAGATCCATCCCACCTTATGGAAAATTGGTGTAGAGCTGGTAAAGGGTACCTTTCTTGATAAGGGTTGATTCATCTCTCTCAGAACTTGGTTGGTCCATGAAAATTTATAAGGAAGACATTCTGGTGAGAATTCTGATATCTCTTGTGTGTTAAGCTAAAGACAAAAAGGCTGCCTAGTAAAATCAGATGGGTTTCCCTGGTAGCTCAGATGGTAAGGAATCTACCTGCAATGCAGGAGAACCAGGTTTGATCCATGGGCTGGGAAGATCCCCTGGAGAAGGAAATGGCTACCCACTCCAGTATCCTTGCCTGGAAAATCTGTGGACAGAGGAGCCTGGCGGGCTACAGTCCTTGGATCACAGAGAGTTGGACATGGCTGAACGACTAAGCACAAAAATCAATGATAAATGTAGAAACCACATTGTATAAAAGTACACATGCATAAATGGGAAATCCTAGCATTTCAGATCTGTTATCACCCTCTGTGCTCTGGATGGTCTGAGACCCACTTCTGGTGGCTTTGTCCAGGGCTGGTGGCAGCATGTCAGATTTCCAGGCAGCATAGCACGGCATGTGACATGCTGCTGAATTTGCTTCTTGATGTAAAGACACCAAGGGCAGTCACTGGCATCCAGGAAAACTCTGTTCTTGCAGGCAGTGTCTTCCCATGGCTTGGGGCCTCCGGGAAACAGGCAGCCAGTATCACTGGTACTGTTTCAAGATACTCAGATGTCAAGTTATCTTAGAGTACACATACACGCACACATTCACATTTCGTGCAAATTAAAGAGAGAAACTTTCCCATCACCTCATCATGATGGAAATTTTATACATTATAAACAAATAATAGATAATGAAGGAAGACTTGATTATTTACCATAGTTTTTAATTAGGCCAGAGAAGAAATAGTTGTTGATTCAAATTTTAATGCAAGCATTATGTCTGTAAGTTTAACAAAACAAAAACAACACAGAACCTTGAACTAGATATCCTCATGCTCAGATGACAACTGAACAACATGAGAGCTAATTTCAGCACGTGCATTAGTAATCCAGAACCATAAGTAGGCATAAAAATGTCGACATCATGATTCCCTCATGCAGAACAAAATCTTACAGACAATGGACCCTAAGAGCCATCTGTGGGAAGCTTGGAACCTTGGCATTCAAGGTCTTCAGACTGCCTAGAAGGGAGAGTGCCACCAACATATTTGTCCTTTTGACTCAAATATCTTGTTTCTTTATTTGCAATTTTAAATATACTGTGGTATTTCATATCCATCCACACAAATGTCAAGGCTTCTAAACTTTTAAAAATCATACTCCAAAGGAAAGAATAATGATAGGAAGTAAATTGTAAGACAGCTTTGAGAAAGACAAGGAATAAATCACCCCGCCCCTGGTACATATTTTCCAGTACATGACTGGTAATTTTTTTTAATAACACAAGAAATAATACAGGCATTGGCAATTTTGACAAATGACTTCAGAGTCTGCCATGGAGTCGACTGGATAAAGGTGTGTATGTGGGGAGTTTCCATGTAGTTTTCTTAAGATCAGAGATATTTCCTTGTCTCTATTCATTCATCCAATTTAAAGTATGACTCAACTTTGCTTAAGGTGTAACACATTTAATACATATAATCACACAGAGCTAAACTAAGTGCTGTTACACTGAGTATAAAATTTGTTGTTGTTGTTCTTTAGTTACTAAGTCATGTCCAACTCTATTGCGACCATATGGACTGGAGCCCACCAGACTCTTCTGGCCATGGGATTTCCCAGGCAAGAATCCTGGAGTGGGTTGCCAATTTCTTTCTCCAGAGTATCTTTCCTACCCAGGGCTTGAACCCATGTGTCCCGCATTGCTGGTAGATTCTTTATCACCGAGCCACCTAGGAAGCTGAGTATAAAATTTAAGAACACTAAAAAACCTCTTATTGCTTCCTATTGTATTTTAGAATGAGTTTAAAAAGAAAACCTCAGCAACTCAGGAGCCTGGCCGACAAGGTCCCACATGATCTGCCGTGTTCACCTCACCTTCTGCACCTCCTTCCCTGTGCTACAGTGACACTGATTGCCTGTCAACAGAACGTACGAAGCTTGTTCTCACCTCAGGGCTCTTGTTCTTGCTGTTGCTCCTTTCCTGTAATCTTTATGTGATTGGCTGGCTTTCATCATCTAGTTCTCAGCTCAGAAACTGCTTCCCAGAGAGGCTTTCTTGCCACCGTAGCTGAAGCAGCTATCCCCACTGTCAGCTCCATCCAATCAACCCAGTTTTATCTCCTACGTAGCACTTTCCATGATCTGAAATGATTTACCCTTTAGACACTTATTAATGTCTAGCTCCAGCCTGCCTACCTGAACTTCTTCAGTATAAGCCTCATGAAGGCAAGGGCTTTTCTATTTCATCACATTGACCCCAGGACCTAAATAAATGGCCTGGTGCAGAGTGGAAATAGGATAGTTGAGTGAGTTGAGACTAAATGAGTTAGGACAGCTTCTAAAGCATTAAATGGTTTCAGAGTTACTTTTATCACTCATTCATCAGACTACACAGTCTTTCTCTAGGCCCTAACCCTAAGTAACTTGTCAGCCTGCATTAGTCAGAATGAGAGTTTAACTTACCCTTATAAGAGTAACAGATCTCTAACAGTTACAGGAGAGAACCTCTATAAGCTCGGTGGCTCACAGCATGAGTTTCTTTCTTGCTCTCACCACACTGCAGTGTATATTTCTGGCTGATTTGCATTCATGTACTCAGCTGGGGACCTGGGGTGCTTCCATCTTGGGGCTCTACCTACCTCTAGAAATCCTGTCTTCATTCAGTTCATAGGTGGGGATTCAGATTGGAGAGAAGATGGACATTCATCTCAACAATTGCATTCACAAAGTGCTACCTGTCACCTTACTCTTGTTCCATTGGCCACGTTCCACCATATAGATCACATGCAACTGCCAGAGACACCAGGGAAAGGAGTGGAGCTGTAAGCCAGGAGAAAAGGAAATAGAATTTGATGAATGCTGTTAAAACTAAGTCAACAAGGAGTCTATTGGACTGAGGTGGCTCTCATGGCCCTCAAAGGCAACAGAAATCTAAGCCTGTAAATGCCCCAAGGTTATGAAATCAAACACAAAGGACAACCACTCCCAAACAGCCAACTCAGCTTTAGCTACAGTCAATCAAATCATTTCCTGTCTTTGCTTCCACATTGTCTTTGTTGAAGGTTTCCCCTTGATCCTGTCTGTGGAGCTGTCCTAACCACTTGCGGTTTGGCATTGAGATTCTAGTCAATTTTTGTTTAATATACTCTAAAAAAATTTAATATGCCTTAGTTTATCCTTTAAAACACACACAGCATAATCCTTAAGGAAAGATTATCCTCTTGCCTGCATCTTTAGTTATGGTCCAAACTCTTCTTAAAGAACCAGAGCCTTCCTTTTGGGTTCACCTCTGGTTGTAGGTACTGATTCAATCAGTTGGTGCTCCTCAGATGAACCCCCTATGTTCCTGAAATCTTGTTTGCTTTTATTTTCTGTTACCAGGTAATGTTCTTGATGTACTTATTAAACTTTTATTTTTCTGCCTGTGAGCATCTGATACTGGTTTTCTTAGTCTTGGCCCACTTCCCCTTGGTCATAGATTCCTCTAATAGCTTGTGCCTTCCATCTGTATTTTTCATACCCCTGACTCCTCACATCATGTCTGCATTAGCTTTGTACAGCTCTATCACCCCTCTAAAGCTCAACATTCAGAAAATGAAGATCATGGTATCTGGTCCCATCACTTCATGGCAAACAGATGGGGAAACAGTGGAAACAGTGTCAGACTTTGTTTTTTGGGCTCCAAAATCACTTCAGATGGTGACTGCAGCCATGAAATTAAAAGATGCTTACTTCTTGGAAGGAAAGTTATGACCAACCTAGATAGCATGTTGAAAAGCAGAGACATTACTTTGCCAACAAAGGTCCATCTAGTCAAGGCTATGGTTTTTCCTGTGGTCATGTATGGATGTGAGAGTTGGACTGTGAAGAAAGCTGAGCACCGAAGAATTGATGCTTTTGAACTGTGGTGTTGGAGAAGACTCTTGAGAGTCCCTTGGACTGCAAGGAGATCCAACCAGTCCATTCTGAAGGAGATCAGCCCTGGGATTTCTCTGGAAGGAATGATGCTAAAGCTGAAACTCCAGTACTTTGGCCACCTCATGCGAAGAGTTGACTCATTGAAAAAGACTCTGATTCTGGGAGGGATTGGGGGCAGGAGGAGAAGGGGACGACAGGATGAGATGGCTGGATGGCATCACTGACTCGATGGATGTGAGTCTGAGTGAACTCCGGGAGTTGGTGATGGACAGGGAGGCCTGGCGTGCTGCGACTCATGGGGTCACAAAGAGTCGGACATGACTAAGCAACTGAACTGAACTGATCACCCCTCTCATCCTCTGCGTTGGATCATTTGCATTCAGTTCACTCCTCTTTGCAGTCTTTCCACTGGGAAAACTTTCCATACACTTCATGTTAACTGCATCGCCTTTCCCCCTAAGAAGTCTAGACAGTACTTTAAAACTCCCTTTTATGTTGTAGCATCATCTTTATGACAACTGATTGTCACATTCTGGGTAGTTTCCCATAGCCATTTATCAAAGCTTGCTTTTATAATAGCTTTGTTGTGGTAAAGGGGCTTGAGTAATTCAATGAAGCTATGAGCCATACTATGCAGGGCCATCCAAGATGGATGGATCACGGTGAAGAGTTCTGACAAAATGTGATCTTCTGGAGGAGGAAATGGCAACCCACTCCAGTATGCTTGCTGTGAGAACCCCATGAACAGCATGGAAAAGCAAAAAGATATGACACCAGAAGATAAGCCCTGCCAGTCAGAAAGTGTCCAAAAAGCCACTGGGGAAGAGTGAAGGTCAATTACTAACAGCTCCAGAAATAGTTAAGAGGCTGGGACAAAGCAGAAGCCATGTTCATTTGTAGATGTGTCTGGTGGTGAAAATAAAGTCTAATGCTGTAAAGAACAATATTGCATAGGAAACTGGAATGCCAGGCCTGTAAATCAAGGCAAGTTAGATGTGGTCAAGTAGGAGATGGCAAGAGTGAACATCTACATCTTAGGAATCAGTGAACTAAAATGGATGGGAATGGATGAATTTGATTCAGACGACCATTGCATCTACTACTATGGGCA